>NC_090938.1:45666008-45975857 GCF_040938575.1 Ambystoma mexicanum
ACCTGTGAATGGTGGCCTCTGTACAGGCAGAGCTGCTCTGTAATGGGCCCTCAGCACCTGTGAAGGCAGCCTCTGTACAGGCAGAGCCAGGCTGTGATCGGTCCTCAGCACCTGTGAACGCAGCCTCTGTACAGGCAGAGACAGGCTGTGATAGGTCCTCAGCACCTGTGAATGCAGCCTCTGTACAGACGGAGACAGGCTGTGATAGGTCCTCAGCACCTGTGAACGCAGCCTCTGTACAGGCAGAGCCAGGCTGTGATAGGTCCTTAGCACCTGTGAATGCAGGCCTTGGTACAGGCAGAGGCAGGCTGTGATAGGTCCTCAGCACCTGTGAACGTGAGCCTCTGTACAGGCAGAGCTGCTCTCTGATGGGCCCTCAGCACGTGTGAATGCAGCCTCTGTACAGGTACAGACAGGCTGTGATAGGTCCTCAGTACCTGTGAATGCAGCCTCTGTACAGGCAGAGCCAGGCTGTGATAGGTCCTTAACACCTGTGAATGCAGCCTCTGTACAAGCAGATCCAGGCTTTGATAGGTCCCAAGGACCTGTGAACGCTGGCCTCTGTACAGGCAGAGCCAGGCTATGATAGGTCCTCAGCACCTGTGAATGCAGCCTCTGTACAGGCAGAGCCAGGCTGTGGTAGGTCCCAAGGACCTGTGAACGCGGGCCTCTGTACAGGCAGAGACAGGCTTTGATAGGTCCCCAGCATCCGTGAATGCAGCCTCTGTACAGGCAGAGCCAGGCTGTAATAGGTCCTCAACACCTGTGAACGTGAGCCTCTGTACAGGCAGAGCTGCTCTGTGATGGGCCCTCAGCACGTGTGAATGCAGCCTCTGTACAGGCAGAGACAGGCTGTGATAGGTCCTCTCCACCTGTGAACGTGAGCCTCTGTACAGGCAGAGCTGCTCTGTGATGGGCCCTCAGCACGTGTGAATGCAGCCTCTGTACAGGCAGAGAGAGGCTGTGATAGGTCCTCAGTACCTGTGAATGCAGCCTCTGTACAGGCAGAGCCAGGCTGTGATAGGTCCTCAACACCTGTGAATGCAGCCTCTGTACAGGCAGAGCCAGGCTGTGATAGGTCCTCAGCACCTGTGAATGCAGCCTCTGTACAGGCAGAGCCAGGCTGTGATAGGTCCCAAGGACCTGTGAACGCGGGCCTCTGTACAGGCAGAGACAGGCTTTGATAGGTCCCCAGCACCCGTGAATGCAGTCTCTGTACAGGCAGAGCCAGGCTGTGATAGGTACTCAGCACCTGTGAACGCAGCCTCTGTACAGGCAGAGACAGGCTGTGATAGGTCCCCAGCTCATGTGAACGAGGGCCTCTATACAGGCAGAGCTGGGCTTTAGGGCATCTATATAGGCAGAGCTGGGTTTTAATGGGCCCTCATCACCTGTGAACGCAGCCTCGGTACAGGCAGAGCCAGGCTGTGATAGGTCCTCAGCACCTGTGAATGCAGCCTTTGTACAGGCAGAGCCAACCTGTGATAGGTCCTCAGCACCTGTGAATATGGGCCTCTGTACAGGCAGAGCCAGGCTGTGATAAGTCCTCAGCACCTGTGAATGCAGCCTCTGTACAGGCAGAGCTGCTCTTTGATGGGTCCTCAGCATCTGTGAATATGGGCCTCTGTACAGGCAGAGACAGGCTTTGATAGGTCCTCAGCACCTGTGAATGCAGCCTCTGTACAGGCAGAGACAGGCTTTGATAGGTCCTCAGCACCTGTGAATGCGGGCCTCTGTACAGGCAGAGCCAGGCTTTGATAGGTCCTCAGCACCTGTGAATGCAGCCTCTGTACAGGCAGAGCCAGGCTATGATAGGTCCTCAGCACCTGTGAATGCAGCCTCTGTACAGGCAGAGCCAGGCTGTGATAGGTCCCCAGCTCATGTGAACGAGGGCCTCTGTACAGGCAGAGACAGGCTGTGATAGGTCCACAGCACCTGTGAATATGGGCCTCTGTACAAGCAGAGCCAGGCTGTGATAGGTCCTCAGCATTTGTGGATGCGGGTCTCTGTACAGGCAAAGCCAGTGTTTGAGAGCTCCTCAGCACCTGTGAACGTGAGCATCTGTACATGCAGAGCTGTTCTGTGATTGGTCCTCTGCATTCATGAATGCGGGTCACTGTAGAGGCAGAGCCAGACTTTGAAGGGCTGCACCTGTGAATGCAGCCTCTGTACAGGCAGAGCCAGGCTGTGATAGGTCCCCAGCTCATGTGAACGAGGGCCTCTGTACAGGCAGAGACAGGCTGTGATAGGTCCACAGCACCTGTGAATATGGGCCTCTGTACAAGCAGAGCCAGGCTGTGATAGGTCCTCAGCATTTGTGGATGCGGGTCTCTGTACAGGCAAAGCCAGTGTTTGAGAGCTCCTCAGCACCTGTGAACGTGAGCATCTGTACAGGCAGAGCTGTTCTGTGATAGATCCTCAGCACTTGTGAACGTGGGCCTCTGTACATGCAGAGCTGTTCTGTGATTGGTCCTCTGCATTCATGAATGCGGGTCACTGTAGAGGCAGAGCCAGACTTTGAAGGGCTGCACCTGTGAATGCGGTTCTCTGTAAAGGCAGTGTGTGACGAATCAACTTCCGGGGCACCAGTGGTCCAGGGATGAATATCGGTTTCTAAACCATCAATCAGCCCGACACCTCTAGTACACCAGAAGGGATCCGAACAGATTGGAACACAAGTCAATAATAAACCTCCTTGTCCCATTTTGGTAATGTGGACGGAATGGCAGGCTTATCTCTGCATAGTCGTGGATCGTTGGTTAGTTGCAACACAGCGAAAATACAATTATTACCCAATGATAAAAGGGACTGTCCAGCCAAGGATGTATAAACATATCTACTTTATTATTATCACAACAGGCAGTTCTAGCAAACTACAAAATACAGCCCACACTGTCAAGGAACACAGAGGACAGACCGTTTCACAAAGGAAAGGGATGCACTCTGAATACTTACAGGAGGGTAGTCGATAATTCAATCAGTCTTAACTGTTCCAGGTTATTTGGTTTCAGCATCAAGGGAGCAAGGGGTCGTAAATGTCACTAGGGGCCTTCGGAGGAGGACCAGGGGGACAGAACCACAATGTACCTGGTGCTTGAGATGTTCTTGATGCTCAACAGAATCAATTCGGTTCCAGGACACTTTGCAGCTCCTGCGACAGAATTCAAGATGGGAGACAGCTGTGTGTATCAGGCGGCAGGCAGTTTGGCAAGCGAGGCTGGACGGCCGACTGCAGGCTGTCCTACACAGCAGTTCGGGGTCAAAAATCGTTGTCTCTCTGCTGGTTGGTGGACCTGGAACGCTGGTCGAGGCATCTCAGATGGCTCTGGTGACTGCAGCGTGACAACAGTCAGTGGTGTAGTCAGTCACGGTTTGAGGGCATGACTGCGTCAAATATGTCCTTAAAAGATGGAAGCTGGTTGATACTTATGTGGCACTCTTCCTAGCTTCTTCGCAGGGCTTGTGGCGTCCTTTAAAGGCCAAAGCTTAGGAGAGTGTTTGCAGGCAACGGCCTTGTCCTTTGTTCAGAGACTCTCTGGCACTTCCCACCTAGGAAGTTTGCTGGCAGAACCTTGCAGGGCACGCTGTGTGCTGGCTGGGTACCGGTGGTTCTGGAGCTGCTGGATGGGACCTTAGAGTCCGGGATCTCCCTCTGTTCCATGGGAGATGTTGAGGGGAGGGATTTTGCTTCCCTCTTGGAACTCCTGGCCTTCCTTCACTGGCGGAAGATGTAAGGCAGATTATACCTTCATCCAGGGTCCAAATGAGTCCTTCCTACTCCTTTCAAAGTCGTCGGATGATTTGCTATGTGAGAGGTTCAACCCTCTTTTAAAACCAAATGGGCCCCAGTGATTAGTGCAGACTAATCCTACCTTAATGAACCAATAACAATCTTCTGTTATGCATGAGGTCGGGACCAGAGTGTTTTGCAACAAGAAAGGTAAGGGGTGACAACCTATGCTCCTAAATCCCACCCATCTTCCTTTCTGTTGGAGATCAAAGTGTCTCTCTAGTTAACTGAGTGCTCTGTGACTCTTGATCAAAGCAAAGGTCTCCCTTGAAGTTTGTGACGAGAGCAGACTTCCTGTCTCCTTTAAATCACATACTTCTTCCCTCTGAAAGGGGTCCTCTCTGCAGGGGTTTCCTATGATAAATAGTGTACCCAGACGTGCCATTCACTGTCCTTCATTCAGAGGGGCTGGGACTAGCTACAAGGTGACACATTGCATATCAAAGAGGTGTTCGTTTTCCTGCCCATTGTTAAGTTCTGGGACCAGGCCTATTTGCAGGCCTGATTCAAATAACTCTCATCAGTACGCGCTGCCACCACACAGAACTTAGACAATAGAACAGGGCGGATCAATTTAATTAGGCTGGCCATGGGAGGAGGAGCACGTTGCCCTTCTCCTCTGACTGTTTTTGTGCACCCATCGCTGTCACCTTTCAAATAAATGTGACAGGGAGGACTGCACCCATAGGCTGTGTCCCCCCAGAGTACACTTGACTGTGTGTTTGTTGTGCGACGAGCATTAGAAAATCTGTTCGGATTAGCCCCACACATTTTCGGAGGTTGATCTCTGATCATTCATTTTCATTTTTTTTAAATCAAAAAGCCCAGGCGAGCGCACATTCCCCGTGCGGAGGGTAAACATCCTCATACCAGACAACTCAGAAAATATCTGAAATGCACACATCACAGAGAAACAGATCCGCACACAACACTGAAACAAACTAATCTTGCCAGACTCCCACGGCTCCAACATTAGTCACCTACCCTCCTCTTGAAGAGCTCGAAGCACCAAGAAACCATTAGAGTGGGAGGCGTTGTGCTGTAGAAGTCACTATAACATAGAATTACATGGCATAGCAAAGAGTTTCGCTCATTCTCCTGTTGGGCAGAGATTTGTCCGGCCCAATCCATTCCGGTGACTGGCACCAAAAAGGGAAGAAATGAATGATGCAATATTCCCTGTGGTGGCGAGCCTACCATGTAGGTAAAAGCCTGCCGCCCAAGTTAAGGGCCTGAGCTCAGGCCCTTAACTTGTGTCTGAGCTCAGGGTGGGCCCAGCCACCAAGGGGCATATCACCATTAGCTCCCGTTTAGATGCCCACACGGGTGCTAATCGTTTGTTATTTATTATTTTGTAAAAAGAAAGAAAAACGCCCCTTTATCTCGTCGCCTGACGCTACACAGTGCCCTTAGTCAGGAAGTCTGTTTTCAATGTTGATGACTTGAAGAGGGGACTGCCTGGCTGAAGGCACTGTGCGGTCGGTTGTCGAGCTAAAGGTACGTTTTGGTTTCATTTGACAAAATAAATAAAAAATCATTGGCACCCGTGTATAGATCTACACAGGTGCTAATGGGAATGGGGAGTGGGAGCCGGGAAGGAAAGTGCCCGACACCAATGAAAGTGCTCAGAACGCGGGCGCTCCTTTGTGAATACAGCCTGCGTTCCGAGCATTTTCATTGGCTACGTGCGCCTCCCAAGGTGCTAATTAAGCAATATGACCCGAGCGGCGGGGGCATTACCGACTCAGGTAATTCCCCGGGTCATTACCTGAGTCGGTAATGCCCCCGCCGCGAGGGTCATATTGCTATTAGTACCTCAGCCCGCATTATGTGCGTGACCGGGGCACTAAAAGCATTTTTTTCTGTCCCGAAACACTGCAGCATTTCGGGTCAAAAAAAAAAAGAAACGACCAAGAAAATGGCCGCCGCCATGAAAGGGAAAACAGAGTCCGTTTTCACTTTCCATGGAGTCCTCTCCCAAAAAAGGATAAAAAGAAGGTAAGTGGGGTTGAGAGGGCAGGAGTGGGATGGGGGAAGAAAAAAAAACGTACCTGCTCCCCCGGCAAGGGACGAGGGAAGCCTCCAGCCGTGTGAAGGCGCAGAGCGGGGATGGCCCCGCTCCTAGTCTCCACACGGCTGGAGGCTACCCTCTTCCCCCGCCGGGGACGTAGGAACAAGAAGGTAAGTAAGGGGGGTGGGTGGGAGGGAGGGAATTTAAAAAAAAAAAGACTTACCCGAGTCCCCGGCGGGGGGCGAAGGCAGCCTCTCAGCCGCGGGGAGGTTCGGAGCGGGTATGGCCCCGCTTCGAGCCTCCTCATTGGCTGAGGGGTTGCCACGCCCCCCGCCGGGGACAAAGGCCGTAGAATCCCGACGGAGGGATTCCCGGCCGGGTAATGACTCTGCGAGGGCCAATCAGAATGGCTCTTGCATTCTGATTGCGCCCTCGATGGGTACTAATGTTGGTTCTCCTGCAGTCAATCAACTACACTAGACTTTCTGATGCACTGACTGGTTGGTGAGAATATATATCCCCTGTAGGAAAAAGTGACAGGGGTCTGAGGGAAGGCCAGTGCTACGAAAACGCAAAGTGACAGGGGTCTGAGGGAAGGCCAGTGCTACGAAAACGCAATTCTAGACAATGGCCTAGGGCCACCACCAGAGGGGTAAGAGGGGACATCAGTGTCCCTAAAATCATTAACTCTGTCCCACTGTAAGGGAGGTTTTTCCAAATAGTTTGAACTTAATCACTTCTAAGGACTCCTATGTTTGCAGTGGAGGCACAAAGAGATTACATTGTTTGCCCAGGACCACACAATTTGATTAAGCAGTGAAGCCGGGATTTTACACCACTCATACTTTCTGAACTCTAGTGTGTTCACATATTTAAGTTTTGCTTTCAAGAACTACAGTAATATGGTCAAATAGGAGTTTACGTGCAAAATTTGCAAATCACACAAATCCTTTAATAAACCTACTAAGCCGTATTAGCTTTATTTTCCATACCCTGGAAAAAAAGAGCAGGAGCCACGTTTGCAGGTCAAACTAGTGGACGTCTGGACATAAAAGTCAGCTTTAAAGAGCAGCTTTATTTTGTGACTGGCCTTCGTGACCTAATTTGGCGCTAGGGCGTCCAACTTCCTCACTTTCTAGTGAGGCTCCACAGCTTACAGGTGGAAGGCTTCCAACGCTACCCCCTTCACGAGTACTGCTGTGAAGTGGAGTGGTACCTGTCCCCTCCTACCCTCCCAATCTCTCTCCTTCCATACAAGGGCTGGCATACTGTTTACATAACTAAGACTTGTCTTCTTAGCTGCATTCATTTTTTTTTTATATCACGCTAAAGTTGTGCCTTTTTGTTAAACAATAACACTACCTGTGACTCACTTTAATAGTCCTCGAAGAAGGCCAGGATTCTGTAGGTAATTGCAGCTGTGTGGGGTGTTTAGATGGAAGTGTTCCAGCACAGTTTCAATTGCTTAAACATTCACCCATGAGAAAGGCTCTGCCGATGACTACGTTTGCTAGAGAGGTGATTGCCAGAGTTTTGTTAACAGAGCATCCCCAGGCATTGCATATCACTGGTTCCTGGCTGCTCTGTAGACAAGGGACTGAGGGGACTGACCAGTCAGCAGTGGCCTAGACTTTCGGAGAAAGGCTAACGCCCAATCAGATCACTGCTACTGCCAGACTGCCTTGGATAGGGCAGTGACAGGCCCTCTGTGCCAGAGGGCAGGGGGCCTGGGTATGTGTAGATCCGGTCTGTGATGGACTCAGCGCCAGTGCACAGGGAACCTAGTAATGGCAGAACCCTTACTGTGACTGGCCCTTGGCCACAGTGCATAGGGGCCTTTTCTCAAACAGAGGCGGTCTTTGATGGGTTCTCTAGGCTGGTGCGCAGGGGCCTTGGTTAGGCCAGAGTTGTTCTGTGAGAACACCCCGCACCAGTGCACAGGGAATCTAGTAATGGCAGAACCCTTACTGTGACTGGCCCTTGGCCAGAGTGCACAGGGGCCTTTGTACAAATAGAGGAATTCTTTGATGTGTTCTGTAGGCTGGTGCGCAGGGGCCTTGGGTAGGCCAGAGCTGTTCTGTGAGGACACTCCGCACCAGTGCACAGGGAACCTAGTAATGGCAGAACCCTTACTGTGACTGGCCCTTGGCCACAGTGCAAAGGGGCCTTTGCTCAAACAGAGGAAGTCTTTGATGTGTTTTGTAGGCCGGTGCGCAGGGGCCTTGGGTAGGCCAGAGCTGTTCTGTGAGGACACCCCGCAGCAGTGCACAGGGAACCTAGTAATGGCAGAACCCTTACTATGACTGGCCCTTGGCCACAGTGCACTGGGGTCTTTGTACAGAGGTGGTCCTTGATGGGTTCTCTAGGCCGGTGCGCAGGGGTCTTGGGTAGGCCAGAGCTGTTCTGTGAGGACACTCCGCACCAGTGCACAGTGGTCTTCAATAGGACAGAGCCCCTTTCCGACAGGTTTTTCTTTCGTTCATAATCGTTTTTTGTTGGTTTTTGGGAGGCTTCTTCCTAAACTTCTTGCCTGTATTTTCTCAACTAACTCAGGCACCTTGGTATGAGATTTGGTGATCCGACTGTTCACCTGCCATCTCTTTAATTGGAATTGTACGATCGGACCGAAAAAAAAGGTCCGACCGTACACAAAGTCTGAAAAATGCTACCACCAAAGGTTCGAACACCAAAAGTTCGAACCTTTGGTGGTAGCATTGTAGGTAAGTATAAAAAATAAAAAAAGACTGCGAGGGCTGCAGGGGTGTCCCCCGCAACACCCCACTCACTATACTGTGTGGTATAGTCAGCAGGTGTTGCGGGGGACACCCCTGCAGCTCCCGAGAAAAAAAAAAAGAAAAGGAGCCTTCAGCGTCGGTTCCTGATCACGGAAGTGAAAGGGAACTGGCGCCGCAGGGACTCAGCGTGTAAAAAAGGCAAGTAGGGTTTGTTTATATGGGGGTGTGGGTGGGGGTGTGTTGAGGGTGTGGGCGGAGGAGTTGTGTGGGTGGGGGTGTGGGTATGTAGGGGTTTTGAATGCGTGTCGCATGGGAAATGTGCAAACCTTTTGTGGTTCGCACATTTCTAATGCAAACGTTTCCGTCGCAGACTTTTCCGTGACGGAAAAATCACACAGATCCTCTTTAATTTGCCAGGTGTTTAATGCTCTGTGATCATCAGAGCCTTGCAACCTATTGCCATAGCTCTCAACCATTTGAGTCGCAAAAGCGGGTGAAAACACCCGATTTTGTTTTTGGCGGGTGAGAGGCCCATTGAAATGAATGGGCCTGCAGGAGGCTTGGCGGGTGAGTCCACTCTTTACAAGGCGGGTGACACCCGCCAAAAGCGTGTGAGTTGAGAGCTATGCTATTGCCCATACTTTGGGGTAAAAGTCTAGCTACTGCACCCTTCTGTAGGAGCTGTAAGCAACACAGATGACATCACAGCTAGAGGCCAGCACCTAACCCCGGATGGCTGTGTTTGTTACACAGTCCCTTCTAGTTCACTACTTACTTAAAGGTCGCAGCAGCTGCAGCATCGAACGCAGGCCCCCCCCCCCCCCGGCTTAACAGTGAGTGCGCGCGACACAGATGACATTCACCCACTGCAGGTAGCAAGATAGTTTGATTTTCTATGGAAACTGTGTCCTTTTTTATAGATGGTTCACATCACAGTGTGGATGGCATCCGAACAGTGATAACCTGAGCTTTTTGCCCCATCTATTCCATACCATGGGACATGAACGCGTGGCTCCCTTTAAGTAAGTAGTGAACTAGAAGGGGTTCGATCTGACTGTGTAACTAATACAGCCAGCCGGGGCTGGGTGCTGGCCGCTGGCCTGTAGCTGTGATGTCATCTCTGTGTGTTGCAGCTCCTGCAGAACTATCCATAGAATGACTGAGAAGTAACCAAGGAGAACCAGGCATATGCCAGTGTAACAGGTAGCGCACAGTTCCAGACAGAACACTGAACTCATTGTTGCTGATTATCTGTGTTCACTGGTAGTTCTGGACCACTACTAGCAAGTGGCTAAGTACCGATCCGTGTTTGAAGACCCAGCTAAAGGAGCCAGGCTGGTCAAGCAGGACATAAGCAAAGGGTTGAGAATGTGAAACCCTAGGAAGGGGGCAGTAGCTAAACTTTTACCCCAAAGCAGGGGCAGTAGATTGTAAGGCTTTGATGAACACAGAGCATTAAACACTGTGCGGTGCATTCAAAGGTCTCAAACAGAAGTTCCTTTCACATGAACAGCAGGATTGTAAACAGAGAACCAAAAAGGGCTTGCCCTGTGTTTATTTTTCAAGTAAAATTGAAGAGCCATGTGGAATAGGGCCCTACCTGTCGCTACCAAAGAAAAAGTAGCAGTTTAATTAAAAAAAGAAGGAGGAATCAAAGATCCCTTTCACATGGAAAACAGGATTTTTGAACGGTGACACAAAAACGGCTTGCATAGGTGTGTGCATGTAAAAGCAGTTTAAATGTGAAAATGTATAATTGCTCACAGAAAAATGTTAGCCGAAGAAAAACCCTTTTGCTGGCTGTGGGCAAGGAAAATCTCCCAATGCCAGTTTGGATTTTTTATTTTTAACTTTGTTTATTTTAAATCAAGGCAGAATAATAGGTACAGACATTATATGCAGTGGTTATATCGGCAAGTTGATCCCCAGTCCTTTATCCCCCCTGCGTCCTCTCCCTCCACCCTTCCCCTGGTCCATCCGTCCCATAGGCTCTGTGAGCGGGCTCCTCCCTCCCGGGCAGTCCGGATTGAGCCTCAGCGACTATGTGTCTTCCTCCGGGCTCTCCTGGTTTTTTAAGATCCAGTGGGCCCTGGTGGGTTTGTAGGTCAGGGCGGGGAAGCGCTGGTCGAATTTCAGCACTGGAGCCCAGATGTTCTGGAAGCGATGTAGAGTTCCCACTTGTGCTGCCGTCACCTTCTCTGCTATCAGAATGTCCCATAGTTTGGTCCACCATTGGGCAATGTGGGGGCCTTCCGGGGTCTTCCAGGTTCGGGCCACCACCATTTTCCCTGCTAGTAGGCAGTGAGTTAGTAGTTTCGCTCTGGGTCCGGAGCGCGGGTAGATCCCGGGGATTGGAGCTCCCAGCAAGATCGGTTCTGGTTTCAAGGGAATCATTGTTCCGGTAATTTGTGAGATGGACTCTAGGCAAGCTTTCCAGAATGGTTGGATCTTCGGGCAGTCCCACCACATGTGGAAGAAAGAGCCTGGGTGGCCGCATCCTCTCCAGCAAGAGTGGTCCACCTGGGGGTTCATATGGTGAAGTCTGAGGGGCGAATAGTACCACCGCAGCGTGATCTTATACGCACATTCCCTGTTGGTGATGCAGGTGGACGAGGTATGTGTTCTGGTCCATATGTCAACCCAGGTTTGATCCTCTATCGGGTGACCCAGGTCCGCTTCCCATTGGGCCATGCATTGGGTTCTTGTGGTCAGGAAGTCGCTTAGAAAGCGTCTGTACAGGGTGGATACACTGCCGCGGGTTGGAAGGTCTCCTAGGGTGAGTTCTAGGGCAGTGGGAGGGCGCGTTGCTGCTTGCAAGGTTTGGGGATGCGAGCACCAATGGCGTAGTTGGATATATGTGAATCTATCCCGTTCCTGGAGTTCGAACTTCTCCTTGCATTGGGCGAATGTGAGAGGTCTCTCCCCCATATACAGCTGGCCTACGGTCTCCAGCCCACCTTTGATCCAATTACGAAAATTGCGAGGATTCGTACCCGGTATGAACATTGGGTTATGAAAGACCGGGGAAAGTGGGCTCAGTCCTCTTGGCACTCCCTTTCGTTTTAGTGCCCAGTCTCAAGTGCTAAGGATGTGTTTAGTTGATAGCAGGCGCTCTCCCCAATGGGTCCTGAGGGGGGGCGGGATGTGTGGTAGAAATCGCAGGGGTAGGGGTGCCCGTGATTGTTCCAGCTCCACCCATCTGTGGCAGTTTGTTGTATTTTGCCAGGCCTGGACCCGGGCCAGTTGGGCTGCCACTCTGTAGGCCCGTAGGTCTGGGACCCCCAGCCCTCCCAATTTGGGACTCCCCAACATAGTTCTGAGAGGGATTCTCGCTTTCTTACCTCTCCAGATAAAGTTCAGAATTCTTCTCTGGATCCCTCGGAGAGTTGGCGTGGGGATTGCCACCGGTAATGAGGCGCATGTGTATAGGAATCTCGGAAGGAGGTTCATCTTGCATGCAGTGATGTGCCCGAGCAGAGAGATCTCTTGGGTCTCCCATCGCTTCAAGTCGCCTTCCAGTTCCTTGAAGAGTCGGGGAAAGTTGGCTTTGTATGTCTTCCTTGGGTCAGCCGGGATGTAGACCCCCAAATAGGGGATGGCGCTCCTTTCCCATGTTATCGGGCACATCTTAGTCAACGGTTCTCGTTCTGCTGAGGTGAGGCCAATTCCCAAAGCAGATGATTTATCGAAATTTATGGTGAGGCCTGAGATTTCGCCATAGCTGATGATTTCGTGTATCGCATGTTCAAGGGATGAGTAGGCCTCCGAAATCGTAAGCAAAATGTTATCCGCGTACAGGGCGAGTTTATGGTGTGTGGGGCCACTTTGTATGCCCTTGATTTGGTCATTCCGCCTAATTCTTTGTGCGAAGGGCTCCACGGTGAGTGCAAAAAGCAAGGGCGACAGTGGACAGCCTTGCCGGGTTCCGCATGACAAGGGGATTGGGGCCGAGTTGTGGCCGTTGATCCTCAGGCTTGTTTTAGGGCAATCGTAGTTAGCTAGAACCATCGTTTGGAAAGCCGGTCCAAAGCCGAAGGCCCCTAGGGTATGTCTCATAAACGTCCAATCCACCTTATCAAACGCTTTAGCTGCGTCGAGAGCCACCAAGACTAATTTTTGGGAGTTCCGGGAGGCGAGGTCCACCAGGTTCAGGGTTCTCCGGATATTATCACCTGCTGTCCGGTGCAGGATAAAACCAGCCTGGTCGGGGTGGATGATCTTCGGCAGGATGCAATTCAAACGGGTTGCCAGAATTTTTGAGTATATGTTCGCATCGATATTTAAGAGTGCGATTGGTCTGTAAGAAGTTATGCTTCTTGGGTCTTTTCCAGGTTTGGGTAGGAGGATGGTGGTTGATTCCTGCATCGATGGGGTCACCGCCCCCGTTTCCCTGAAGGAGTTGAATAGGGTAATTAGATGGGGGGTCAGTTGTGCTCTGAATAGCTTATAGAACCTGGTTGAGAAGCCATCCGGGCCTGGGGCCCGTGTTTTGAGTGATTTGATGGCCTCCTCAATTTCCTCCCCCGTGATGGGCTCCTCCAGTTCGTCTCTCGTTGCGTCGGAGAGCCGGGGCACTTCTGCCTGCTGCAGGTATTCCTTCTGTTGTGATAGGTTTCGTGGGGTTGCCTTCATGATTTGGGCCAAGTAATCTATTGCGAGGCGTTGCTTCTCGGGCTCTGAGTATAGTGTGACCCCGTTGGCGTCCCGCAGGCCCATGATCGCATTGATGCGTCTCTGCTTGGCTAGTTTGGCCACCAGGAACTTGTTCGCCTTGTTGCCCTTTGCATAATATGACTGTTTGGCCTTCACCATAAGTTGGGCGGTTTGTTCCACGTAGTGGGCTTCCAGTTTTTTCCGTGCCGTACGGATGATCCGTTGTGTTTTGGGGGACCAGCCTTTCTCCTTATGGAGTGCCTCGGCCTCTCTTAGTTCGTTCTCTAGGGCCGTCCGGGTCTGTCGTCTATCTCTATGGTAGGCCGCACCTTGGGCTATCAGGGAGCCCCTGATTGCTGCCTTCATGGCATCCCAGTTGTTCGTTAATGAGGTGTCTGAGGCTGGGTTTTCCTTAAAGAAGTTACTTATTCCTGTTGCGATCTTGTCTCTGGTTGCCATGTCGTTGAGGATCGGGTCGTACAGCATCCATTTACGCGGGATGTTGGGGTTAGGGTTATGAACCCGGAGTTCCAGAAGCACTGGGGCATGGTCGGAGATCGCTCTTGTGCCGATGGTGACCTTTTTGACTGAGGGGAACGTATGTGGGGAGATCAGGAACAAATCGATCCTTGAGAAGGTGCGATGGACAAAAGAGTAAAAGGAGAAATCTTTTTCGTCAGGGTGAAACACCCGCCATGAGTCTATTATCTCCAGAGTCCTGAAGAAACGAAGGAGGCTGAGTGCTTGGGCGAAGTCGCCTGGAGTCGGGGGGTGTGAACGGTCTTTGGTGGGGTCGGGAACCCCGTTGAAGTCCCCGCCGACGATTGTTTGGCCCTCCACAAAGCTAGCGAGAGATGTGCCCAAGGCGTCATAGAAGTGTGACTGTCCGGTGTTGGGAGCGTATACTGAGATAAGGGTATACAGGTCTCCCATCAGGAGGCATTTAATCGCTGTAAATCGGCCTTCTGGGCATATTTTCGTTTCCAGAATCTGTGGGTTCAAGTCTTTCCTGAAGAGAATCGCCGTACCTCCTTTTTTACTTGTGCCCGAAGCGAAGAATTGGAGCGGGAATAGCCGGGATCGAAGGCGAGATACATCTGCTGGCAGCAGGTGGGTCTCTTGAAGCATAGCTATCGCTGCCTCTTCGTCACGAAGTTTTAGTAGAATTGCCCTTCTCTTGTTGGGGGAGTTCAGGCCATTAACATTCAGGGAGAGGATCCGAAGCGACTGAGGGTCCTCTGAAGGCTCATTCTCCGTTCCTTGGGTTGGGGGGGGTCCTGGGGTAGAGGTTCAACTGCCATGTCTGTTAGGGGAACTCTTGGTATCATTCTGCACTTGAGGTTTTAACGCAGAGTCCCAACGGCGGACCGCAACTTTAACACGGAGGTAGATCGACATTGTCAGTACGGTCATACCTAAGGCCAACAGGGCCAACTGTCCCATCATGTATCGAGTACTGTGGGTTCCCAAGGAACAAGAGATGGAAAGTATCCTTGGGATGGGTATGAACCATGGGTGTGGCCCGCCGCCACCGTGTTTAAAGTTGCAATTTTAGGTGGCGGGTCCTGCTTCAAGCAGGGGTATCTGTGTCCTGGCTTACTTGCTGACGGAGCCTGGGACCATGGAAGCGTCCCTGTTCATCTCTTTCTGTTATTCCGCTGGGTCGACGACCAAGGCGTGCGTTTGGGTTTTGGAGAGGGAGGCGGTCCAGAGTCTTCGGTCCCCTCTAGGATTGGCGTGGAAGGATCTCGGGGTGAGGTCGGGTGCAAGATTTTCTCCGCGTCTTCCAAGTGGCTGATTCGGCGTAGGGTGCCATTATATGTGAACTGGAGAGCTATCGGAAACAGCCATCTGTAACGGATCTGTTGTTCCTGGAGGAACAATGTCAGAGGCCGAAGTGCTCTTCTTTTCTGGAGAGTGAGTGGTGAGAAGTCCAGGTAGATTTGAAGTGGCGTGCTCTGAAAAGTGTTCTCTTCTCCTTGGCGACTGATTGCTGATATTGCCTCTTTCGTCGTAAAGAAGTGGATCCTGGTAATCACATCCGGAGGGGGCTCCGAATCTGTCCCACGACGCGGGCGGAGTCTGTGGGTCCGGTCCAGTAGGAGCTGTGATTTGTCCAGATCCGGGAGTAAGGCCTCAAAGAAGCTTCCCACGTAGTCCGCTAGCTTGTTGTCGGGGACAGAGGACGGGATGCCCCGAATGCGGAGGTTATTGCGACGAGCCCTGTTTTCGAGGTCTTCATGTTTGAATTCCAGGATCTCGCATTTGTGATGCAGGGAATCGATGGATTTTTGCATTTCCCCCAGTGTGGTAGCGTGATCCTGGGAATGGTCCTCGATCTCTCCGAACCTCTGCTCGAGTTCTGTGACCCTCTGATCCGTTTGGTCAACTTTAGCGGTGAGTTCCGAGAGGCAGGTGCGGAACTCAGATTTGATGTCCGCCATGAAGGCTATCAGGTCTCCTTTGGTGGCGAGAGCGCCCCTGTCCTCTTGTGGCTTCTGTGGGGTCAGTTTAGGAGGATCCTGTTTCTTGGGTTTCTCTGGAGCCGTGAACATGGCGGAGATATCTGTGCCCTTGCTCGCCTTTGTCTGCCTCGACATGCTGCTCGTGTCAGGCGGTCTCAATTAAGAGAGTAGCAGCGAGGCCCAGGACGGCGGGAGACCGCAGTCGGAGGGCTTCGCCCCCTCGGCCCCCTCTGGACTAGGTCTGGGTGAGTGGGCAGGGGCGCCCCAGGAAACATTGGTATGGGGAGAGGGTCTCCGTCGGGTCTGATGCAAGATGACCGCGGGGGTCCCGACTCATTCTGCGTAGCGGGGGGAGGGGTGGAGGCCTGCTCTCTTGGTCTCTCGGGGTGTATCTAAGCCATAGCCGCCGGGGCAGCAAACCGGAGTGTTCCGGGCCGCCTTGGTGCGAATCGGATGATTCTGTTTTAAGTACCGCTCTCCTTCACCAGCCCCCCAGCGTCCTAGGGCCCCGCTACCGACGAGTGCGGCGTGTGCTGCTGGGTTCCGGATTGGCGGCCATCTTGGTTTCTTCGGTCGAAGATGGGGAAGAAGTTCAGCCGCTAAATTCTGGTAGAACGCCTCCTCGATCGAAGGCTATGTTTAGCCAGGTTGTGCCATGTCGGTTCCGGTCGCTGTAGATGGCATTGGCGACGCAGAACCCTGCTTAGAACTGCTGGAATTCGACGGCGGCGGCGGGCATCCCACGGGCGGCCTCAGAGGAGCGACCACATCGATGGCGCTCCAAGCCACGCCCTGCCAGTTTGGATTTTACATCCCCAATTGTAATAACGTGTCCTGCTAAAGGTTTTGAAATTCAGTGCTCTCCAGACCTGTTGGCTCTGAAGGCATTGCCTGCAGGAGAAGTTCCTCTTGGCTGGAGCATGACCAATATGTGTGAAAATGGTGGCAACAACTTCAAAGAGCAAGCTTCCAACACAAAGAGGCTGACCCAGTGAAAACAAATGGCCAGAAGGCAGGAGAAGGGCAATTTGTCCCATATGAAGATTCACAATTAATTTAAAAGGACTATTGTCATTTAGGCCTTTTTCTCAGCAACCATAAGGCAGATTGATTTCATGTATTTAACATTTCTGAGGTAATTTCCAGGCACTTTTGGAGATATAAAATTCGTCCACCTGCGACTCATGGAACTGTAATGGCTATCTAAGATGTGTTTCTAACTGATCTGAACTTGTTCCAAATGTGAGAGTTGGTAAGCAGGTGGAGAATAAAATTAGGGATATGGGTAATAACTTACATATTCATAACTCTTATGCTTTTTATGGAAAAGGCAGAAAGGTGCCACATGGCCATGCTACATGGTACAGATCTGGTGGTCGGCTTGTATTCCGCATAATTAGCTGAAACGGAAAATATGTATATTATGGCAGTTGCTAGTAAAGTTATGAAGTTGTGATACATAACTAGTTCTAGACAAAAATTTGAAAGGAGAATAAATGGTGATTACAAATGGGAATTGCCATGTGTTGCTCCAGACCCCTAAACCAATCCTGACTTGCAGGCTGGGTTTGGGAGGAGAGAGAAGGGTAACTGTCCAATACTAGTTGTGAGAAGTAATGCAGCAAAGTCCCCCAAGATTGTAGAATTGGTGTAATCTCTGCTATAGAAGGGGCACTGCACTAGGAGGAGGGAGAGAGACAGACAGACAGATGGAGAGAGACTGTCACTCGCCGTCCTGTTTGGCGTTTGTATCCGCGTTGGCGGTTACGCGCTGGTAGGACGTGCGGAGGTTCCGCTACGTGATTTTCTGTTACGCACCCTGCGGTCTAGTGGTTTTTCAACATGGCGCCGCTGGTGAGTATTTCTTTCCTTCTCTCCCAGCGATCGCCGCGTTGCAACCCCACTTCATTGCGCTAGCTCGCTTCCTTTGGGTTAACACGCTAGTTTTCCAGCCTCGACCGCTTCGGTCTCTTCTCTCTACCTTCGGTCCGCCTGCCTTGGACTGCCTTTCCGCCTCTCTACTTTCCTGCCTTACCTCCTCTCCCTACCCTCTTGTTTTGTTTCTCTCTCTCGGATTGCCGTCCTCCGCGTCCATTCCGCCCTTTCTGCCTTACCTTCGGCTGCACTTTCTATCTGCGGCCCTAGTTTACAGTTGGAGTTTCTCTCCCGGCTGGTTCTCCAGTGCCTTCCTTCCACTCCGGGTTCTTCTCTACGTTGGAGCTCCGTCTTCACCTGTTTTCAGCAGCTTCCTGCCACAAGAACGCCATTACCACTCCTGGCTCCGGATCCCCTCCAGCCGCCACACTCCTTGAAGGGTTTTTTCTGCCTTAATTGGCTTTTTCCCTTCGCTTTGTCTGGACTCGGGAAGGGGGCCCCAGGTTTGCTATACTTTAGCGTTCACTTTGGCTTCCTCTCGAGACAGATATGTTCTACATAAAAAGGAGAAGGATTATCTATCTCACCGACAACTGCAACTGGAGGATTTTGAATCAGGTGAGGAGAGTGGGGAGGAACGGGAATTAGCGGAATCTTCCATTCCGGACAGATTGCAACGCCAACCAGAAGAAATGTCGGCAGAAGATCAAATACAAGAACTATGGAAGGCTGTCCAGGGCTTATCCCAAGAGTTACAAAATGTGAAGGCAGAGAATGTGGTCTTGAAACAGATGATTACTGCCCGTGAACCTCAATCCCCAGAACTCCCCGTTATGGCTCTTTCGGCTGGGAAGTTCGATGGAACTCCTAAAAAAGTAAAAGAATTTTTGGAGGCCTGTTTAGTATATTTCACTTTCAGGCCCCGGCTTTTTGCTACCGACCAGACTAAGATCGGATTCATGATATCTAACATGACCGGCAATGCCCTGGCATGGGCTACTCCGCTGGTTACCGGATCTAATCCCATCCTACATGAATTTGCGGGTTTTCAGACCCTGTTGCAGCAAACCTTTGAGAGACCCGAACTGACCTACACTGCCTGCGAAGACCTGCTGGATATCCGTCAAGGGTCATCGGATGTTCTATCGTACATTTCAGAATTCAAGAGATTGGCTTCGGGTGCTGGGTGGTCTGAACAGGCACAATTTGCCATATTCCGGCGAGGCCTCAAGGAAGAAATCAAAGACGAACTCGCCAGATCTTCCAGACAACCTTCTTTTTCTGATTTACTTTCCGCAGCCTTACAGATTGAATATAGACTGCAGGAGCGACGGTCAGAACGCCGTAAACAACGAACTACTGATCATATTTCTGATTCCGCCCCGTCCTCTATCTCCTCCTCTCCTTCCCACACCTCAGATGAACCCATGCAGATTGGATCTACAAGAGGACCTCTTTCTACTGCAGAAAGAAGAAGAAGGAAGGAAAAGGGTCTATGTGCCTATTGTGGGTCGGATCAACATCTCCTGAAGGAATGTTCTGTTCTTCCTCAGAAACGTCAGGGAAACGGTTTCCCTCGGCGCCAGTAGGGACCTGGTTCCGAGGGGCTTCGGACTCATTCACCAGTCCCTATGTTTCTCTCTCAATTTCGGCTCCTTACATCCCCGAGGATTCCAGGCTTATGGTTCTACCCGTTACTATCAAGTTCAACGGCAGAGCGGTTGAGTGCCTCGCGCTTCTGGACTGCGGGGCCGCCGGAAATTTTGTCGACGTCATCTGGACAAAAAGAATGGGTCTTCGCACCTTACCTCGTAAAGAAGATCAAAAAGTTGAAGGGGTCGATGGTTCTCCTCTTTCTTCAGGACCCATAACTCACACCACTGAAGATCTATCGGTGACCATATTTCAACATACCGAGACTATCCGGTTCGACATTATTCGAGCTGCCCATTTTCCGGTTATTCTTGGCATCACATGGCTCAGGAAGCATAATCCCCATGTCAATTGGGCGGATAACCAACTACAGTTTTGTTCCTCCTATTGCAAACTCAACTGTTTTTCTGACGACGGTCTTCCTCAGGTTGTTACGGGGTCTACCACACAGCTGTCTGGGGTTCATGCTCTACCCCTGTACTGTTCCCCATACTTGGAGGTGTTTGTCGAGAAAAAACCAGCGACTTTACCTCCCCATAGACCAGAAGATTGTACCATAGACTTAGAACCAAATGCATTGGTTCCCTTCTGTAGGATGTTCTCTTTAACTCAAGCAGAAAGAAAGGTTCTAAGAGATTATCTTGATGCCAATGTTCAGAATGGGCTCATTCAATCTTCCAAATCTCCTGCCGGAGCTTCTTTGTTCTTTGTTAAAAAGAGGGACTCTACTGACTTGCGTCCTTGTATCGATTACCGGGGTCTCAACAAAGTTACCATCCGGGATCGGTATCCTATGCCTTTAATTCATGAGATCATCGAAGCTGTTCAAGGTGCACGTTGGTTCACTAAATTAGACCTCAGAAACGCTTATCATCTGTTACGCATCGCCAAAGGAGACGAATGGAAGACCGCTTTTCGCACTCCTTTTGGCTTATTTGAGTACCGCGTCATGCCTTTTGGTTTGGTTAATGCTCCTGCTGTTTTTCAACGGTTTATGGATCGGATGTTTTCAGACTTATTGTCTGTCTCCATGATCATATACCTGGACGACATTCTGATATTTTCCGGCACTCTAGAGGATCACAAAATTCATGTACAAAGGGTTCTGGGAAGACTTAAAGACAACCAACTTCTTGTCAAACCAGAGAAATGTATTTTTGCGGCTACCTCAGTGCCCTATTTAGGGTATCACCTTTCTGAAAGAGGTATCGCCATGGATCCCAGCAAAGTATCAGCTATTCTGGACTGGCCTTCTCCTACTTCGATCAAGGAGGTCCAAAGGTTTCTAGGGCTCTCTAATTTCTATCGCTCATTCATCTCGAACTTTTCTGAAGTTGTTCTCCCTATTACTTCTTTACTCAAGAAGACCAACAATCCCTTTAGCTGGACTTCGGAAGCAGAACAGAGCTTTCACAATCTCAAGAACCTCTTTTGTACTGCTCCCATTTTGCGCCATCCCGACCAGAATAGACAGTTCCTTGTCGAAACTGATGCCTCGGCCATGGCCATTGGAGCGGTGCTGCTACAAGTTTTCGAGGAACGAGAGCACCCCATTTGCTACCTATCCAAGACGTTGAATCCCAGCCAACTCAACTACTCCGTACTGGAAAAAGAATTGCTGGCCATAAAACAAGCTTGTGAGACCTGGCGACATCTATTGATGGGAGCAAGGCAGACCGTTATCATCAGAACGGACCATAAGAATCTCAAGGTCCTTCAGAATATGGAATGTGTCAACTCCAGGCAGGCTCGCTGGGCATATTTCTTTGCTCAATACGATCTGCAAATTACCTACTTGCCTGGTTCAACCAATACTCTTGCGGATGCTCTCTCTCGGAAGGGTCCCATAGGCGAAGAAAAAAGACATACCCCAGAGCCGATGTTCCACAGGAATAGGATCTTAACAGTTGCTAAAACCTTTTTGGAAGAGGTTCGTGCTGGTGTTGCTTCTGAAGGGACTGTTCCACTACTCAGAGGAGAGAGATCCTACAGCAAGAAGGAGGGTCTGCTATTCCTCCACCACCGCTTATACATACCTTCCGGTCCACTACGTCTGAAGATCATAAACTGGTGTCATGATTCACTCACTGCAGGTCATCGAGGGAAGCTTAATACTACAGAATCTATCGCTCGTTCTTTCTTTTGGCCGGAACTCAAAAAGGATGTAGAGGATTACATACTCAGTTGTCCGGTTTGTGCCATGACGAAGTCCATCACTGGCAAACCCTTGGGTCTTCTCACCCAACCTGAGGTACCCTCTCGCCCTTGGGGCTTGCTTTCTACGGATTTCATTGTGGAACTTCCTGTTTCCAACTCCTGCTCATGTATTATGGTTACAGTTGACACCATGACTAAATTGGCTCACTTTTCCCCATTGCCTGGTCTTCCCACCGCTACCGAGATGGCTGAGGTTTTCGCCCAGGATATCTTCCGTCTCCATGGTCTTCCTGACAAGATCATCTCGGATCGTGGCAGCCAATTCATTTCTAAGTTTTGGAAGGCTCTTTGTTCTCGTCTTGGTATGGAACGTGCTCTGTCGTCTGGGTTCCACCCTCAGACCAACGGTCAAACTGAGCGTCTTAACGCCACATTGGAACAGTACCTTAGGTGCTACAGCAATCGTCTTCAGGACAATTGGGTATCTTTGCTCCCTACGGCAGAGTTTACTTATAATAACTCATTTCATACAGCCATTGGACTCTCTCCTTTCTTTTGCACCTATGGAGTACACCCAAGATCTCTTCTTCCCTACATTCCGTCGCCCACCAATTCCCCGACGGCTGAAGAGGTACTGCAGTCTATTTCTGATGCACACGTCACTGCCAAAAGATGTTTGGAAAAGAGTCGTCAATACAACAAAACCCAAGCGGACAAACATCGTAGGCCCTGCCCTGAATGGAAGGAAGGGGACAAGGTCTGGTTGTCCACCAGGTTCTTGCCGCGATGGGTTCACCCTTCCAAACTCTCTCCTCGCTTTTTGGGTCCTTTTCCCATACTTTCCAAAATAAATCCTGTTTCCTTTCGACTTAAACTACCTTCTTACCTCCACCGCATTCATCCTGTCTTCCATGCCTCTCTTCTCAAGCCTTTCATTCCGGACGTCCACCAGAGAGCTGTTCCCGATCAGCCCTTTCCTCAGGTGGATTCCTCCATGGAATATGAAGTATCTACTTTACGCGACTCCCGCCACTACCGTGGTCGGTTGGAGTATTTGGTGTCCTGGAAGGGTTACCCTAGGTCGGAGGACTCGTGGGAACCAGCTTCCAACATTCATGCCCCTCGGTTGTTGGCTCAATTTCATGCCCGTTTCCCCTTTAAGCCGGGGGTCCTACGCTCTAGGAGGGGGCATACTGTCACTCGCCGTCCTGTTTGGCGTTTGTATCCGCGTTGGCGGTTACGCGCTGGTAGGACGTGCGGAGGTTCCGCTACGTGATTTTCTGTTACGCACCCTGCGGTCTAGTGGTTTTTCAACATGGCGCCGCTGGCGAGTATTTCTTTCCTTCTCTCCCAGCGATCGCCGCGTTGCAACCCCACTTCATTGCGCTAGCTCGCTTCCTTTGGGTTAACACGCTAGTTTTCCAGCCTCGACCGCTTCGGTCTCTTCTCTCTACCTTCGGTCCGCCTGCCTTGGACTGCCTTTCCGCCTCTCTACTTTCCTGCCTTACCTCCTCTCCCTACCCTCTTGTTTTGTTTCTCTCTCTCGGATTACCGTCCTCCGCGTCCATTCCGCCCTTTCTGCCTTACCTTCGGCTGCACTTTCTATCTGCGGCCCTAGTTTACAGTTGGAGTTTCTCTCCCGGCTGGTTCTCCAGTGCCTTCCTTCCACTCCGGGTTCTTCTCTACGTTGGAGCTCCGTCTTCACCTGTTTTCAGCAGCTTCCTGCCACAAGAACGCCATTACCACTCCTGGCTCCGGATCCCCTCCAGCCGCCACACTCCTTGAAGGGTTTTTTCTGCCTTAATTGGCTTTTTCCCTTCGCTTTGTCTGGACTCGGGAAGGGGGCCCCAGGTTTGCTATACTTTAGCGTTCACTGTGGCTTCCTCTCGAGACAGATACGTTCTACATAAAAAGGAGAAGGATTATCTATCTCACCGACAACTGCAACTGGAGGATTTTGAATCAGGTGAGGAGAGTGGGGAGGAACGGGAATTAGCGGAATCTTCCATTCCGGACAGAGACAGAGAGGGCTGCTGAAACTAATCACATGACAGCTGGAAGGAAACACCAGAGGAGATTGCTGACAGTGCTCCTGGGTGGAGCTGTCTACTTCTAGGAAGGTCTCAAAGATGTCTGGGTGCTATGGTGGAGAGTGGGAGGCCATCTTTGAGACTGGAGTGACCAAACCCCTGCCGTGTCCTGAGATGCAGCTGGCTTTCCTGAATTTTAAACAGAGGCTTTCCATTTAAGTAGAACTAAGCCCTGGGAAACCAAAAGGTGGGGGAGCCTGCTTGCCTTAAATCATTTCCCTTAATAGTGGGTGGAGGGGGGGGGGGGACTGTGTATATCCTTGGCCTATTTAACTGAAAATATGAATTTAATTAATTTCCCCATTTGGCAGAACACTATGAAGTGATTTTTTTTAAAATTCGAAATTAACAAAGCTCATTTCTCAGTGTGACTTGAAAAATATAGCCTATCATTTAATTGAATGATCTTTTTTTCCTGCTGACCCAGACTTTATTAAGGAAGAGGGGTGTCTTTGTTCTGAAATCAGTCCAGCCTTTTTATCCAGCTGCCCCAACACAGGACTTTCAGTGAAGGGGGGTCTCAAATCCCAAAGTCCCAAAATCATTCCAATTCTTCTGTCCGACTTCCCCAACACAGACCAACGTAGGGGGGGGTCTGAAAAACAAACCGCTAAATCACCCTGTGTTTATTTTAAACCAAAAGTGTGGGCAAAATCATAATTGCCATATGTATTTGTACCCATCTCAAAATCCTACTGCTAGCCTTTTAAGCCTGCAGGAAAATCAAAATCGCACAACACTACATGATAATTGCTTTCGTTATTGATCAGTGTAATTATATCTTGGAGTGAAATTTGCAGAAAGGGAAGAATTGTGATTGTGTTCTTTTCAACTCACTTTTCTGATGTTATTATGCTGAGAGAAGTTGATTGTGTTGTGCCACAGATAAAGTGGTGTTTGACATTTTCGTTCTCGTTTTATTACTGTTATGTTCAATAAATACCAATATATTTCCGGTACAACGTCCTGGTTCTTGCCTCATTGTTTGCTCAGGGGGAGGGATCCAAGGGGCATGATATGTGTCAGAAGTAGGGCTGAAGAAAATAATCTGTTAAACAGTTTGTTGCATCGAACCTTAAGTGGCGAAGGAAGGAAATCCCTGTGTTGAGGGTGGTCTCTCAATAAACCGTTACAACATCTGGCAAATTAAAGAAATGGCAGTTGAACAGTTGGATCACCAAATCTCATACCAAGGTGCTTGAGTGGGTTGAGATAACACGAGCCCCTAACAAAGTTCCACTGATCAATTGTGAGAAATGGGAACTAAACATATTGGGCAGATAGAGTAGTGTCTATACTTGTGTAAATATCAGGTTCCTTGTTTGCACATTGAGAGGTTGGGTGTTTAAAGGTACAGGTCAAATAAGCATGGGAAAACTTTATTCTTGCACTTTGCACTTTTATGGCATTTCTACTGTAAAGTTTTTATATGTATTTAATTGCATGTGATGTAGGATGTTTGTCTTTATGGATTTGTGCAATAGATTTCTCAGGATAAGCTGTTTGGTGATCATAATAACTTTGAACCAATGTTTGTAATAAAAATGTAAGGTCGATTCAAAATTCCTTGCCTAGATCTATTTATATTCTACTAGCACCAGCAGTCCAGGAAGGTCTGATATATTTAAAGGGCATACTGAGCATTGACTGACTCAGGCATGAATAGCCTTTCTGGGTGACTTTGTTGGTGTGACCTTCCCCAAGTTCCCTCTTGCATCGATTTTCTCAACCCATGTTGGGACTACAAACAAGAAGCACACACGCTTGACCTTATCTTTGCCCATGACAGCTCTAGTTCTTACCAGGCTTCCACTCTCATCAGCTGGAGCTGTTAATCTGTCTTCCCTTTTCCTTTCCTCCTGGACTCTCCATCCACTCCCCACTGCTCCAGGGCATGGGGAAACCCTCTACTACTCTCCAAAGTCTCTTCTTTCCTCCTCTCTACAGCCTTAGTCCCTACTGAGGGCAGTCTTTTAGCTGAATACCATTCCATAGCCTCCCAGAATGTCTTCACTCTGCGACTGATCTTCTCACCCGTGAAACCGCTGAGCGTGCTTCTCACACTAGGCCATCTGCTCCTTGGTTCTCAGAAATACTGACAACCACCCGACTGAAAGTCATGCATTAGGAGCGTCTTTGACGTTGTCACTATCTCAATGCTCATTGAGAACAGATTGGCCTGTAAGCTTTATCACTGCAACACCACGGCCGCAAAATCCATTTATTATGGGGTGTTATCTCCGTACTTTCCAACATCCAGAAAGATATCTCTAAAGTTCTCAAGGAACATTCAACCTCCCCTGCCACAGCCCCAGTACCTATCTATCATAGGATCTAGTTCATAATCTCTTTTATGCTGTCATTGGGAAGCATTTCTTCCATTAGCCCAATATTCCCGCCCCTGCTGCCTACTCTGCTGTTTCTTCACCTAGTCCTCTTTTCCGTTTTAATGTTTTTCTTCGCCCTTTGGACCTTGCTATTCATCGTTTAGTTTTTGATTTGTATTCGTACATCAACGACAACCAGTTCCTTCTCTGTCTTAATCATGATCTGCGAGCTACCTCCAAGTATGCTGAAGGAATGCATTCCATAACCCATTGGATGGCACAGAACTGGTTGAAGGATAGCTCCAATAAAAATGACGTTGTGATTATCTGCGCGCTTGAATCAGCTGAGGCTCTATCAGGTGTCTGACATTTATGGACAAATGAGGAGGACCGTGGATTACTTTTACCAAAGGTATTGTTAACAACCAAATACAGGTTATGGCCTAAATAACAATCTGGAACAGTTGGAACTACTAAACTAAAAGTTATCAGGGTGGTTATCCTACAGGCTGTGAGGATCTTCCGGAAAACATAACAAATTAAAAAGTTCCCCTAGTTCTCAGAAAGACTGGGACTGAGTCTCTCCTGGTTATTTAACACCAATACCAGTAAGCAGATAGTCTGGGGCTTCAAGTTACCCCACACTCTCCTTTTGCACTGGTTTACTGAGGGCTTCTAATGAGTTCCCAAACCCTTCCTCTAGTTCATCTCATTCTGGGCTTCTAAGGGGTTCCTGAACTCTTTGACCTAGAGATTTCTGGGCCCCTTCTCCTTGGTTCTCTGTCCCAGGTTTCAGCTACCGGCTTGGAGCCTATGGGTGGAGTCTGTAAGTGGGCTGTGAGTGGTAGGCCTTCCATCCAGTATCGGAGAAACAGGATGAGAGGAAACCACCTTCAAGTCTGGATCAGGTTCTCACTCTGCCCCTCCATATCTTCCTTTCTCTTAAAGGGGGTGATTCCCTTGCCAGCTGCACCAGTATCACCTCCCTGACACCTCACAGAAAGACTTGTTCCTCCACCAAACCAAGGTTTATCCCTTTCTATCTGCTGAGCTCCCACTTCTCTTATGGTGCAATTTCTGGTATAATGTTTATTTATCAACAATCATTTTTTTGATGATTGTTTTCCAAATGTCTTTTTTTCTAAAATAAACTCATCAAAAAATATATCGGGGTGTGCGCAAGAGTATATAAGGGGTGGGGGTAGGGAAGAGTGTAAATGAATAGGGGAGAGGGCAGTTGGGGGGAACCCCCCAAAATTTAAATACACATTTCAATGAATTTTTTCAACAAAACAATATCAGAAGAAATCAAATTGAAAAAACGACTGTTGATGAATGAAGGTAGGACCGTGAATTCTTCCACCTCCTCAACAATTTTCTATTCCTTCTCCATGCCTCTCTTGACCACCTTGTCCTCTAGCCCATGGAGGGTTCTCCACCTCCCCTCTTCAGTTCCTTCTCCACACCTCTCTTGACCACCTTGTCTTCTTCTATTTAAGACCAACATTGTGTAAGGATAATCCTGATTTTGTTAAAAAGTGGGAACAAATATTGAACAAATGTTCTTTAGATTTGATCTTGTTGACTATAGAGGAGCTCTCTAAATCAGTCATTAAGTTGGATAAAGAAATAGAAGAACTATCGGAACAATTAGCAACCTTTAAAACAAAAGAAGAACTAACAAACCTGATTGAGGAGGTGAATCAGACCTTAGAAAACTACAAGGACATTGAACAACGGAAAGTCTGCAAATTCCGACGTGACACTCTTGATTACCAACAAGATATAGTTTATACCTGGCAAGAACATTATTTTCAGAATAGACCGGATCCCAAGAAAAGACAACTTCATAAACCGAGAACTCAAGAACCAGAAAAAAGTGACCCTAACAGTGAAGTCTCGACCAGTGGAGAAGAAACAACTAATACGGGAACAGCTCAACCAACAATCGCTACATTACATACATCCCAAGTAGCATCCACATCGAATGCACAACCGGTTCCATTTTTAGAAAAAAGGCAAAGAAACGAGGCATCAAGAAACCTAAGACCGAGACACAAACCGAACAGTTAATAGTCAATAGTTCATAGAAACAATTGACAAGTGATCAAATTGATACATTAAATTTAGGTTTATCATTTGTACCTACTCAGAATTCAAACCTATTGGAAGAAAAAATTAATTTGTATAGACTCTCACGGAAGATGAGACTCAAAGTCTTTTTTGATAATCAGACAGAAATGGACTATGTAAGGGATGAGCATAAATACTTGGAAATTAAACCAAAGAGCAGTTTTGATCCACATATTAATAACTTAACCATTAAGATGTTTGAGGAACAGGTTATCAAGGATCTGAAAAGGGGGAACTTTACTAAATCTAAGTACTACTTAATCAGGAGAAGACAGTGTGAAATCATCAAATATTTAGCAGAGGATCGTAGCGTAACGTTAAAACCTGCGGATAAGGGAGGCGCAATTGTCTTCATGGATACAACATATTATGACACCAAAATCAATGAGTTATTGGATGATGAAGACACATATATCAAAATTGATCAGGATCCGACTAAAAATATCACAGAAATGCTAAAAAATGTACTTGACCAGGCATTGGAAAACGAATGTATCTCTGAGAAAACAAGAAAATTTCTCATGAACAAATATCTGATAATGCCTGTCTTTTATGGACTACCAACAATTCATAAAGTACTGGGGACTCCACCAATGAGACCTACTGTAGTTGGCACCAACAGTATTTGAACCCTCTGGCAACTTATGTTGACAAGGCACTGCAACCTATAGTCCAGAGCACTAGTACCTATCTGAAGGATACTACAGATTTTCTTAATCATCTCAACACATTAACAACCATCAAGGAGGATGACATACTTGTCTCCTTCGATGTACAAAGTCTATACACATCAATCCCACATCAGGATGGACTGGAGGCATTAGAGTGGGCTCTACTGAATAACAACTGTGAAGCCAATAAAACTTTCATTTTGGAACTCAGCAAAATCATACTTGTTAACAACTAACTACTTCAGGAATAAATCGCAGTTTTACTTGATAGCATCAGGAACTTCGATGGGTTCTTCTATGGCCCCAGCGTATGCCAACCTCTTTATGTTCCACTTAGAAGGCAAATACATACTCAACGAACAACGTTGGCAACAAAATGTGATAACATGGAAGAGGTATATAGATTACATTTTTGTCGTCTGGAGAGGAACAAAAGAAGAACTTGAAAATTTGTTTTGACTTTATAAATCATTTACATAACCAGATTAAATTCACAATGGAATTGGGTGAACCTAAAGTACACTTCCTAGATGTGGAATTATGGATTGGACAAGATGGTAAAATCACTACCAGTATCTTTCATAAACCTACAGATGCCAATAATTCCTTGCACTACTTGAGCCATCATCCAGACCATTTAAGGAACAATCTACTCTACAGCCAATTTCTATGTCTCAAATGAATTATGACAGACACTACAGCATTGGAAGCAGAGAACCAGTTATTATCAGAGAAATATGGAAAAAGAGGTTACCCTAGTAATATAATTGAAAAGGCCAAAAACAAAGTGGATCAAGTTGAAAGAAAGGATCTCCTTATAAGCAGCAACAAGTCTAAGGATATCCCTTTCAATCATACATTGAGATATTCGGCACAAAGCCACCATGTTAAGAGGATCATTAAGAAAAATTGGGGCATCATTAAGATGGACCCACAACTCAACAGATTGTTCCCAAAACCACCTCTTATAGCGTACAAGAGGGGCAGAAACATTAAGGATCAACTAGTAAAAGCAGAAAAACCAAAGCCAGATAAACAGCAAACTTTGATGTCAAGGAAGATGGGCACATTCCCATGTTTAAATTGTGGTAACTGCAACAATGTAATGAAAGGAAGTTATGTACGACACCCTAACAGTGGTCAAAAGATTCGACTGAAGGACTATACCCCATGTGACACAAAATCAGTCATCTATGGACTGAGTTGTCCCTGCGAAATATTTTACATGGGTCAAACTATCAGAAAAGCGAAAGAAAGGTGGAATGAGCATAAGAGCAACATTCGTACTAATAGCACCAAATCCCCTATAGCAAGACACTTTGCCCTTAATCAACACACTATTGCACAACTCAAGGTTATTATTCCTGAAGAGGTCAAATAATCACCAAGGGGAGGGAATCATGGCAGACACATGTGCCAGAGAGAATTGTATTGGATTGAGAAATTAAATAGCCTTTTTCCCAATGGTATGAACGAAGACTATAATCTGGGAGCCTTTCTCTGATGTTGAGTAATAATGCATAACACAGAGTTATTGTGAAGTTGACTTTAGAAATATGCTGATACTGATACCATGTTTAATTTGTTTAATAATGCATGCCTAAAAGTTATTTTGATGAAAAAGATCTGTTAAATGAATGTACCATCTGTAAGTATAAGGTGCACTTTTTAGCTAATAATTCAAATTGTTAACCTGATAATAGTAAGCGTTCTTGGTGTATTGTAGACGAAAGAGTTAATCAAGATACAATACAGATGAGGCCATCTATAAGCATGTATACTCAGTATTAAACAAAAGACATGGTTCAAGTGTCTACATATGTCATTTATCCCCCATAAAGATTAAGATTTACCATCTTGTCCAATCCATAATTCCACATCTAGGAAGTGTACTTTCGGTTCACCCAATTCCATTGTGAATTTAATCCGGTTATGTAAATGATTTATAAAGTCAAAACAAATTTTCAAGTTCTTCTTTTGTTCCTCTCCAGACGACAAAAATGTAATCTATATACCTCTTCCATGTTATCACATTTTGTTGCCAACGTTGTTCGTTGAGTATGTATTTGCCTTCTAAGTGGAACATAAAGAGGTGGCATACGCTGGAGTTTATGGACATTTTTATTTGCATGAGGTAGAATGTGAGCATACTGGACTTAATCACATAATCACCGGATGATGACTAGACTGAGTAATTGGCCAAAGGTTTGGTAGAGATACCATATTATCTAATTTTAAGAGACAGTGTCACTTTGATGAGACAGTGTCACTTTGGTGGACTACCTGGTACTAGAGGCAAGATGAAATCAAAGCCTTTTTTGAGCTCTTATGCTCACGGATTATTTTTTGTAGCTTTCAACAAATTGCGCCATTTAGTAAACAAAGGGGCGTCACCGCGTATTTACGCGATGACATCATGATGCTACGTCACGTCACGCACATATAACGGCAGCCATTTTGGGGAAGCCATCTTCACAAGCACCACAGGAATTCTATACGAGTGAATCCTAATTCAGGTAAGATTAGATACTTGACCTGTTAGTTTTAATTCACAGTTTAAGTGTGTCCCCTACACTATAAGATAAATAATACCTCATTACAATATCTTTACAGGCACTCTCTCAAATTGATTTTGATGCCATAATCTTGCTCCTGCAGCCACGCACTATTGTGCTGTAGAATTTCAAAAACAGGTAAGCTAGCCGCTACTCTAATTAATCATATGACCCCTTAGCATTCTAATGAACTGGTATGTTTTGGGATGACCCTACATACGTTTATACATCTCATTACAGATGGTTGATGAGATCTGTGAGGCACACCATTTTGACTCTGTGACATACTACTTACAAACCATCGAGTCACGACATACAAATATGGTAAGAGTTACTAACAAAAGATGGTACTCTAACTATTTAATATTACTTGCAACTGAAAGTGGAATCTACTATATGAGTTATAGTTGCACTTTTCATTCCACCCTTAGATATACGCATGACTTTGAAACCGGAGTTGTGACCATCAACAAAATTACAAATAATTGATTTAATCCCACTTTGGCCTTAACCAATCTGCTATACAGGTAATTATTGTAACATACTTTCTATCTAACTAATTGAGATTACAGACGCATCTGTCTGTTTTTATTTGTACTTCGTCTCAACATAGGGACTTATTGTTAGTCTCTTTTATTGTTTTTAGGATGGACATGAATGCATAAATCTAGATGGCACTTGAGTCCCTAAATAGAGAACAGTTAAAGACATAGGGCCTCATCACGAGTTGGGCTGTAGCCCTTAAATGCGATGGTAACAGTATTACAGCCGCATTTAAGGGCTGGCCCTATCACGAGTTGGGCACTAAATGGGCTGTTTTACCTCCAGCCTTTCTCTGGAGGTGAAAATCCCCTGTTTTCGGCTGTATTACAGCTAGCTGTATTAGCCCGCATAATTAGCGCTGAAAATACCCCATTGAATCCAATGGACCCAGTTGGCGAATGGGGATTTACCGTTAACACCCAACTCGTGATCCGGCGGTAATACAGTCGGACCGGTCGGTGCTAGGGCTATTACAGTCGGCGGTATTACAGCCGGGAATACAGCCCAACTCGTGATGAGGCCCATAATCAGGTGATTATATATGAGGAATTATCCAGCTATGACAGAAAGATATTGTTATACATTAAGATGATTTATACTAAAGCAATCATTTTGTTTGTTATCTTATTTAGACACTAAAAGGAAAGTGAAAGTTTGGTAGAAATCTTCTGAAGAAGGGGATATTTTGGCCCGAAACGCGTAAAGAGTATTGAACTACAAAGCATCTGACATCTCAAAATATCTGGGATAATACGCACTAAGTTGAATGGTGTTTTGATGTTTAGTACATATGTCTACCCAAGACATACCAATTGAGGATTGATGGACTGGTTGTTTTAGACTATGGGCCTCATCACGACTTTGGCGGTAACCCTTAAATCTGGCGGTAGCGCTATTACCGCCGGATTTAACGGTCCGCCAAAGCAGGACTTAGGCGGATTTCTCCCCAGCTCTGAGCTGGGGGGAAATCCGCCGAAAATTTGCGCTATTACCGGCGGCGGGAAATCCGCCGGCGGTATTAGTGTGAAATATCCCCATTGAGCCCAATGGGGAATGGGGCATTCCCGAATGGGCTCAATGGGGAATGGGGATTGACATTACCGCAGAACTCGTGATCCGGCGCTATTAGCGCCGGGGAGTTCGGCGGTAGGGCTAATACCGCCCGCGCTAATAGCGTTACCGTTACCGCCCAAGTCGTGATGAGGCCCTATGAAGTAATTGCCTCTATCTTGACTGTGAACTTTAAGACATTTAGTTTATTTGATATTTAAACAGATTGTCATGAATTTATAAAAAAATGTTTTGTTTGTTTGAAAAATCCTTTTTTAGGAAAAGGTCTTATAATTTACATAAAGTTTCATGTGATAAAACTTAACAAGAGTTTGGTTGTTGTTGCAACATTAGTGTGTGCAGGGGACGGGAGTGTTGCACAAGTTTGTGGACACCTGCTGTCTTCACATTGTTAGATACAACCCAGTGTCAGGGTTGATATTCTCCCCCGCACCCCTCTACCTATCTTAACACCCCCACAACACTGTTTTAAAAAAGGTGTGCTCTAGGTCGGACAGATTGCACCTTGTCTTCTTGCCCTTGGATGGTTCTCTACCTCCCCTCTTCAGTTCCTTCTCCATGCCTCTCTTGACCACCTCATCTTCTAGCCCTTGGATGGTTTTCCACCTCTCCTCTTCAGTTCCTTCTCTACACGTCTCTTGAACACCTTGTCTCCTAGCCCTTGAAGGGTTCTCCACCTCTCCTCTTCAGTTACTTCTACACACCTCTCTTGACCAACTCATCTTCTAGCCCTTGGATGGTTTTCCACCTCTCCTCTTCAGTTCCTTCTCTACACGTCTCTTGAACACCTTGTCTCCTAGCCCTTGGAGGGTTCTCCAACACTCCTCCTCAGTTCCTTCTACACACCTCTCTTGACCAACTCATCTTCTAACCCTTGGATGGTTCTCCACCTCTCCTCTTCAGTTCCTTCTCCACGCTTCTCTTGACCACCTAATCTTCTAGCCTTTGGATGGTTCTTCACCTCTTCTCTTCAGTTCCTTCTCCACACCTCTCCTGACCACCTTGTCTGCTAGCCCTCGGAGGGTTCACCACCTCTCCTCTTCAGTTCCTTCTACACACCTCTCTTGAGCACCTAATCTTCTAGCCTTTGGGAGGTTCTCCACCTCTCCTCTTCAGTTCCTTCCACCACCTCTTCCTTAACCACCTTGATGTTACTCACCATTTCCCCTTCACTTCTTTCCATCATCTCCTCCCTCCTCTTTCTAATTTTCTTACTCCTCTACCTCTTTTAAAAATGTCCACCAAGACAGCTTCTTTCTCGTGTTTGTTTCTTTTCCACCTCTCAGCAGTGTTTTCTTGCACCAGCTGTCAACTCTCCTTCCCACCTTCCACGCCCCTTTGAGCACCTATTATGTAATGTGCAATGTTCCCTACTTCTTTACTATCGCTCCTTACTCCTACAATCCTTCAGGTGCCTCCTTCACCCCTTTGGATGCCCTTTGTGTAATAGTCATGGTCCTCTACATCTTCAATCTCTCTCTCCCTGTCTGGTCCTTCTTTCTCCCAGCTTCCTTGGCCTTTTTCTCCCTAACCCTCTGGTGCTTGCTCTTCCCAGCCCACTCAATCTCCTTTTTCCCTACATTCAGGGTCTGTCCCTCCCCAGCTTCCCCTGCAGCCTCCAGTGTTTGCCTTACTGTAGGTTTCTGGACCTTTCCCCCATCCACCTGCTCTTAAAAGGCTCCAAGGTCAGTCCTAGAGACCCTTGTCTTCCGATTATGCTCCACCTCCATCTCCGAATGAGCTCTTAACCCTAACTTCATCACAAACAGACGGGGCCCGTTATGGTTTTTAATAGGGGATGGAGTGTTGTGGGAGTGTTCTACGTGCCTCCCTAACTGCTGAGCTGTCTACGAGCTACGTGCTGTTATTCATTTTCGGACGAGTGAGGAGGAGCAAATACTTTAAATACCCACCTCCGGACAGGCAGCGCCACAGAGTGTTGTGGGAGTGTTCTACGTGATCCCCTGACTGCTGAGCTGTCTATGAGCTACGTGCTGTTATTCATTTTCAGATGAGTGAGGAGGAGCAAATACTTTAAACACCCACCTCCGGACACGGAGCATCGTGGAGTGTTGTGGGAGTGTTCTACGTGCTCCCCTGACTGCTGAGCTGTCTACGAGATACATGCTGTTATTAATTTTGTAGGGTGACCAGATTTCCAAAATGAAAAACTGTGACTACCAACAACATAAAAGAGGGACTACTCCATCGCAGCCCACCAATTACCGCCCATACCCCAACATGCCCCCACCCAATCATATTTCCAGCACTTCTCCTTTCTATAAACTGTATATGATCTCATTTGTGCAGTTTTGTCTGTGAAGCTTGGCATGTTAATTCAAAACAGGTGTTTGCTTTAATTGGTATAACATGGCTTGCTGTACACTCATTTCCAAGTCTGTTTCTGTGGCACAGTCAGTAAGTGTTGTGACTTGTATCTAAAAGATTGGGGGTTCGAGCAAATCCTCCAACTTCAAAATTGTGACACTGTTGTGAAAAAAAAAATTACAATTTTAATGACCTTAGCCACCCAACCCTGCAAACCCCGGATGGGGTTACTAATATGAAAAAACTCTCGGGACCCCGGGACGGTCAGTGATTTCCCCAGACTTTCCCTGGAAAACCAGGACGTCTGGTCACCCTAAAATTTTCAGACTAGTGAGGAGGTACAAACGCTTTAAATACCCATCTCCTGCGCGGAGTGTTGTGGGAGTGTTCTACGTGTTCCGCGTGTGCTGAGCGGGGTGAGCCGTGTGGAGGCTTAGGCTAAACAGACATGGAATCCAGAGCTCAACCTTTGACACGTGCACAATTGAAATGCTCCGAGTCTGCCCCACCGCGTCCTATGAAAAGACCTGAGTGGCAGTCGCGAGAAGTGACGAGAAGCTGCGACGCAGCCGTGATCGCCTTTCAAGTAAGTGACTGTGAGTGATGGTGTAAAGACCCAGCCACAGAAAGGATGGGGGGGGTACAGCGCGACAAATGAAACATGTGGGAAACGCTGCCCGTTTTACTATAAGAAGCCTACAGAGTGAGCTTCAAACTTTTGAAATGGACAATGGGCGTGTGCGAGTGGCTGCTGAAAATCCGACAAGAGGACAGCCCCTGACAATTAACAGGAGTGAAAAATTAGATGCGACCCAAAAGGCAGAAGAGAGTGAGTTTGCGCCTTGGGTCATGATCGATCAGTGTGTTGAGCAAGTGTTAGAAAATCACGAACTAGTGAAAGAAGTAGCTTGGAAAGGCAAAAGTAAAAGTATCAGAGCATTTGATGGAACGCAACAGAGCTTCAGCACGATACCAGTGCTACGAGTCTTAGCATGGAGGGCCTTAGAAAACTGTGAACATGATACATTTTTAAGAAAAGCTGGCCCAGTGGAGATAATCAGAGTTGACAGAGTGGACAACTCAGATTCAGAGAACGAGTCTGACACAGTATTTAATGACACGCAGGGTCCTTGGAAAAAAAGCATGGAAAAGATGCAATTAAGAAGACCTAAGGATGTAAGAGAGCAGATGCAAACACACAAAAAAGCGGAAAATGAGAGAGAACTGCACTGGGAATTAGTTGGAAAATCCCTGGCTGAGAGAGAACAAAAAACCTCAGAATATGACAACACCGAGAGAGATGAACGGCGAAATTCAATTGTCATTGCGGACAATCTCATTAAGGAGCTTACCTTAATGAATGAAAAAATAATTGCAAAGAACGAAGAGCAGAAAACATCAAACATGAATAAGTTACAGCTAGCTGAGGATGGAGTGGAAAATCTAGCCGAGGTAGCCAAGGTAAGATCAGAATTTAGTGGAGAGTCTGAAGTTGAAAAGGATATGCAAAGTGTAGCACATATTCCTGGGGGGAGAAATCACCCAGCGAAAAGAAGAAGGATGAATTCAAGTCCAATGCAGACCCTTTGCAGCTCCCAAAAAAGAAATGTGAGACATGAGAGTGCTAAAGAACAGAATATTGCAGTGCTAGGACGGGTGGCTTCAAAGGGAAGAGAATTCTGGAACATAGTATCAACAGAAACCACAGACACTTCATCGTCTGAAGAATTAACAGATAGCTTGCCACCTAGGCAGAAGCAGAGACAGCATCCCTTAGGAAGATGGAATAATGGCCCTAACCTAAAACGGATCGAAGGAGAACAAGAACTATGAGAAATGATTGGCCCCCCAGTCCAAAATATATGAACAATTTAATGAAAGCTATAGAGATCAAAATACACTCATAGCTATGGTAAATTCGAGAATGACTAAATTAGAGATGGATTTGCAAGAAATAAAATTACAAATGCAGAGTGAGAAACATAAAAACGAAGTGACAACTAAAATTCTAGAAACTTCTCTGAAGAGCAATGGGGAGGATAAAAAAATGTTAGCTGAGGTGACTAAAGAAGCGTTGGCATTAATGTGGATTAGAAACATGGAGAATGAGATAAAGATGACGCCTAACAGAGACACAGTACTGCTTGAGAGTGCTAAGATTAGTTTAAACCAACAGATGGAGAAAAGAAAAGAGGTCAAAAATGGAATCGAAGTTGCAAGTGAATTAATGGAGAGCGATTAGGGAAGCTCTGGAACAAATAGAAATGTTAAACATGCAGAGAAGGAAAAAATAAAGCTCAGTGGAAGAGAAACAGAAGAGGGAGAAGAGGAAATTGGACCCTCAACATCACAAAATGCCAAAGGGTTGTGTTCTGCCCCAATCACCCTGCTAGTGGAAAAGAATGTAAATGTTGATGATCCCAATAGTAATGAGGAAGTAGTATGTCTTGGACCGCTTCAAATGAATGATGATCTGGGAAGTAGTAACGTTCCTCATAAAGATCTCTTTGAGTTGGACTCTAAAATAACACAAGAAAGTTATGCCATATTTGAAAATGGGAAAAAAGCAATTGCAAAAACAAAAAATATCAAACTTGGAAAAGCTTAAAAAATTAAAAAATATGGCGAAACAACAGAATAGAAATGCAAAGAATGTAAATTTTTGAGAAATCTAAAAGCACTGAATGTAACAATCCAAACGACCAAATACATGGTTATAAGTAACAGTAAAATAGAAGAGAAAGTTGAGGGAGAATCCAGCAAGAAGAGTGGTGAAGAGCCGGACATAGATGCTGTGCTATCTGAACAGGAGAGGGAAGAGAAGAACTTAATGGAGGAGCTTCTAAATCTCTCTACCCATGAAGAGCATGAAGATGAAGAGGAAAAATCCACCGAAGAGGATTTAAGAGAAAGAGTGGTCCTAATCTCGGAATCTGATGAGGAAGACGAGAGTAATAGGAGAAAAGTGAAAATTGCTGAAGTGGGGGAGATAAGAAAAAAAGTATTCTTCTCACATGTATTGGTTAACGAGAGATTTAAAGTAGTCCCGGGAATAAAATAATTAATTCAGAGTAAATATGAGGCTGTTACAATTGAGGACAGAAGGAAAAACATTTTGAATAAGTTACGGAGAAGTGCTTTGAATAGAGACAACAACGAGAAAGAGAGATATCGCAAAAAGAGGCATGATTGGGATGGACAAACAAGTGCAACACAACGAATAAAGCAAACGAATAAAAGAACTAATTCTGATGATGATGATGATGAAGACTCATGGAGAAGAGATAAACGTCATAGAGGATCTATAAATAAAAATAAGAAAGAGAATTAACAAAAAAAGAAAATTCTCCATGTCTGTTATTAGAACAAATTATACCGAGAGAACATGGTCTGAAATTGAATAGGTATAATGTTCTTCAGCTGCTGAATCATCTACCTGCTCTTAAAGCCATTTCCACAAAACAAAGGATATAAAAACAGTGGATTTTATTACAGAATCGATTTTAAACAGCGGATTGATACATATATATTTGAAAATAATCATGACAATGCCCAGGACCTATGGGATTTAGGATTTAAGGTCAAGGAAATAGAGCTGAAGAATGTTGTATCTAAGAAGTCAGAGAAAAAAAAACACCAGAAAAGAAAAAGCAAATGAATAGTATTGATAGAGAGGACGTGAGAAAACAATGTGAATCGAATGAGAATACAAGGACAAAAAGGAGACATAGTGAGACCAGTGTCTCCGATATTGAAGTCGATTCTGAGGTGGGGAGTGGAAAGCCAAAAGAAGTGATTAAAATCACTGTCAGGAATCATATTGAGTCTAAAGCAAGAAGTGATAAGGGCAAAGAGCTGGAATATTTGAAGAAAACTGAAGAAAACTGGAGTTAGCTATCAGACGCATTAAAGGTCAAAAATAAAAGCTAATACCTTGAAGATAAAAAAGATCAAGTGAAACAAATGGGTTCATGGAACACTCGTGGCCATAGTCACTTGATACAGAAATCTAGAATGTTGTTAGATTCCTTTGATATTATATATGTGCAAGAGACGTGGTTAGCAACTGTCCCAATTATAGAGGCACATGAGGTGGCCTTTAATCCGGCTACTACTCAAAAGAAGGGCAGACAATGGCAGGCTTAATAACCATGATAAAATTTAGAAGCGGTTTTAGATTAATTAAGGATACCAATCCCTCTCTGTACATTCAAGTGTGCTTTGTTGGTTCAAAATGTGCTAATAATGAAGACAGCCAGAAATTGCACATATTAAATGTGTATTGGCACCACCAGGCCACCGGCAAGATTGATTTTATTGACCAGATATGTGAGCTGACAGACAACATCGGACTAAACGAACTGAACGTGCACATTATGTTATGTGGCGACTTCAGTGTTGATATCATTTCACCTGACATATCATATAGTCAAGAGAGTCAAAAGAATCTTTTAAGGAAGTTGTGGTTGGAAGAACTAAATTCTAGAAGTATGGATGTTTTAAATGGTAACATAAAAGGCGACATCCCCCTAATGTCACATGGGAAAGAGAGAAACAAAGCTCAAATTTAGATTACTTTGTCACATCAAAAAACATGACCAGATACATAAGGGAGTTAAGAATAATCAAAATACCACCAAGTGACCATAACTTTGTCTGAATATACTTCGATAATGGGGCATCTAATATCTCACGGAATTGGCATCAAAATCTGGAAGTGGTACCAGGGGGGAATCGACTCCTTTTAAATAGTGCCAAAATTGGAAATATGACAAAGGCCTTAGGATCAAGAGAGTGTCAGCAAGTAGCGAGAGAGCTGTAGTATGATGACTTATTACAAATCTATAGAGTACAAAACTCTGAAAGTAAAAAACCAATTATTAGAAGACATGTTTTTGACTCAGAAGTAGTTACCAAACAAAGGCTACTACGGAAACGTCTGAGGGAGATTGAGAACACGTATATGATGAAACAACAGAAAGAGACTGAAAAAAAGAGAGAACAAATTAAATATATAAATTGTTAAAATGGCACAAAAGCAATATGGAACAGAATGATGCAGAAAGAATGCTGCTTTTGCTTGAACAGAGAAACTCAAGAGATTTCTGGGGCATCATAAATGAAATAGAAAGTCCTCAAAACATGAGTCAAGGTAATATGGTCACAGAAGAACGATGGAACCAACATTACACAGAACTCTTCCAGAAACAAACGAGAGATGACAACCCAGAGTTAAAAAATGAAGTGCCGTGGGACATATCAATAGAGATTGACGACATATATAACAACATAAAGACTTTGAGTACCTCTCGTGCTCCAGGACCCGATGGGTTAACAAATCATATGCTTAAGGAAAACCCTCAGTAATGGTCAGACCTTTGTTATAAACGTTTTAAGACGATTATAAAAGAAGGAACATTACCGAGTACATGGAAAAGGGCTATAAATGTGCCGATTTTTAAAAAAGGTATGCAACTTGAGCCTAACAATTATCGCCCGATAGCGTTACTGGATGTAGTGGGAAAAATCTTTGCTACCCAGCTATCAAAGCAATTTACAGCATGGCTTAAACAGGCTGGTGTGGCTGATCTACGACAAACAGGCTTCATCAAAGGCGTGGGCTGTAGTCTCAATCTGTTCATGCTAAATGTAATGAAAATGGAAGTGATTCGAAAGAAGACCCCTATATATGTCGCCTTCATAGATTTGGCCCACGCTTTTGATTGCGTGGATCAAGAGCCAAAATGACGCAAAAAGGATGTCCGCCAAGTTTGATGAATGCAATAAGAGAGCTGTATTCAAATACCTATGTCCAAATTCAATAAAAACGGACACATAACCATGCCTATTAAAACGACCCGTGGGGTGAAACAAGGCTGTCCACTTGGAGCTACACTTTTTAACTTCTTTCTATATCGGATATTGGGCCAGTACTAAAAGAGGTTCACTCGTTTCTGCCTAACAGAAATGGAAATGCGATCAATTGGATGATATATGCGGATGATATTGTCCTGCTAGTCCTGATGCCCATAGGCCTTCTGAGAAAGATAACAGCGATGAAAGAATACATAGACGTAAATGGCTTAGAAATTAACGTGCAAAAAACCCAGATTCTAATATTGAAAAATCTGCAAGGCACAAAGCAAAAAAGAAACATTTCTGCTGGAGGCTGGGAAAAGAGAAGTTGAAAGTAGTGACTGAGAGGCAATATTTGGGAATTACAATGAACTCAAATGTCAATGATGAACCAATGGCAAGAAGGATCATACTCAAGTGTAAAGAGCGAACTGCCCACGCGGTTAGGATATACATGAAATATGCAAAGTACTCCCTTAGCTCTGTTGTGCAATTTTATAGGAACACAATTATACCAGCTCTTACGTATGGAGCGGAAACATTATTGGGATGCTCCTTTAGGTTATGGCTGCAATGTGAACATATTATATGGAGAGAGATTCTCCAATTGCCCAGCGGCTTTCCTACAGCATGTATGAGGTTTCAGATCAGTGCAACCTCCATGAATGCAATAGTGACATGGAACACACTGAATCTGTACAGAAAGATTGAAGGCGAAGACAGCTGTCCCCAATTTAGGATCCTAAAGAATCCAACAAAAATTGGCAAGGATGATCTCCTTGATAAATGGAAACGAAATTGTAAGGACATCTTAACAAGCCTGAGTACAGATCAAGAAACCTTAATTCAAAATCCGAATGCTATAAAAAAAGAAACTCTTCGAAAACAACTGGATTGAAACACAGCAGCTAGGAAAACAGCAGGAATGTATGAAGAACACACCGGCTGAAGTGCTTTACCAAAATACATGATTAGGTTTCCATGTAAGAGATATAGAGACATTTTTATAAAGTTTAGATTAAATGCATTCAAAACAAGAGACAATGAATATAGAAAGAGCGGACGACAAGATAAAGATCAAACCTGCAGATTCTGTAAGGAAACTGAAGAATCCTTAAAACATGTATTATTATTCTGCCCCAATTGGAAAGATGAAAGGACGAGATACATGGGGGCAGTAATTGGTAAATACCCTACAAGGACCGCTGAAGATTGGTGGGTAAGAATGCATGCAGGTGATGATAATAAGTTGACATTTGCCCTAGCTTTCTTCTTAGAACATTTGAAAGAGAGATTGAGATCTAAGGTGATGGCAAACAATGAAGAATTGTCACCTTCTACAGAATGAAATGCGTAGAAGGAGCGGCGCAGCCCAAGGGATTTGTGTAATAATGTTTATGGAAAAGTAGGGTATTTACTTCTGTTACGTTATTTTCCTTTTATTCTCCTTGTTACTATAAACAAAATAAACAAAAAAAATGTATGTATATATATTTTTTTAAAGTTTGTAATAACTATAACAAAAACAAATAGGGGATGACCCTGCCTTCCAGATTTCTCTTGTGTGAGGATATTCAGGTCTGGTATCATCCTCTGGGGATGGCTTGCAGTGCTGGTGGGAGACTTCAGATGAGCTCATCCTTCCTCTCCGGTGGGTCCCTTTCTTCCTGCTACACCTAGGCCCCACCTTCCAGCCTATCTTTGGTGTAAGGGAATGTGAAATGATTCATATTAGCCTTTACAGGCCAGAGTGCATTATGAGGAGTCCCTTTAGATCCAGAAGTATTTTTGTATGGAGTGACTGTTTTATTATCGTGGTTACACAAGTTGGTAGGTAAAATATTGAGAATACCTGAACAGTTTTTGTTCAGACCAGAAATACCTGGATGATGAAGAAGGACAGGTAATCCCTTTAGAGATAGAAGCAGCAGTGGTCAGAGAGGAAAGGTGGTTGTCCATGGAATAGATGAGGAGGGGGGAGGATGCAGAGCAGTGATAGCCCTCACTGAAGGATATAAGTTGACATGGTGATTATTCAGATGATGAATAAGTATTAGTCTAACTTATTGGATTAAAGTGGAGAATAGAGAAATACCTCAGAAAATTGAGATCATAAAAAATAAATCATCATTTATCTAGGAAGATTTAGAGAAAGTGCCAAATATTCTATGGACTACCAGTCCATATGACGTGGGTCTATTGAAAGGAGTAGGAGCAGTTAAAATGAATCTTAAACCAGGAGCAATTTTGCAACAAGCAAAACAATATCCCATGTCCAGAGAAGCGGATGAATGTATATTCAAGACCATTTCCACTTTAATGAAGCAAGGAATATTGGTGCCATCCGATACCCCATGTAACATGGCTGTGTACCCAGTGAAGAAATAAACTCGGGGGGGTCATGAAGATTTATTCAGGATCTTCACTCCCTAAACAAAATTGATGAGGCAGAGTTTCCTTTAGTTCCAAATCCTGCTACAATATTATGCAACATTCGATCTAAGGCTCAATATTTTACAGTTATACATGAAAAAAACTTTTTTTTTTCAATTCCCCTTCATGAGGACTCACAAGATTTTACTTCATTTCATGCATAGATATATGCCCTGAAAAATACTCATTTCCCCAGGGGTACTGTGAGCTCCCTTCAATCTTTAACACGGCACTCCAGATGGTCCTTGGTAATATACAGCTTGAGAGTGAAGTTATTCAGTACATAGATGACATATTAGTATGTACTGAGACAGAAGAAAGATACAACGAGGACTCAGTTTCACTCATGACCATACTAGCAGAAAAAGGATACAAGGTAGGCAAGGAAAAGCTACAATATTGTCAGGAAGAGGCACTGTGCATAGGACAGTTAATCTCTCAAGAAGGGAGAAAAGTTACACCTGAAAAAGCAGTAGCAATTATGAAGACTTCCGAACCTAAAACAGTGAGGGAAATGCGACAATTGTTTTGACCTATGTAATTATTCCAGGGCTTGGGATTTTGAAAACTGCACATATATATTACCATTTCTAAAAGGACTTAAAGAAGCACAGATAGATAAAAGTAAGATACCATGGACAGATGAAATGACTGAAGGATTTAAAGAATTAAAAATGGCCATCAGTACAGCGCCTGTGCTAGGAATTGCAGACTACCATGAAGAATGTTTCCTTTTTTCTCATTCAAATGGAGAAGTTATGACAGCAGTACTCGCACAGAACACAACATTAGGACATGGACACAAACCATTGGCTTACTATAGTGGGATTGTAGACCCAGTAATGAAAGGGCATTACCCTTGCAAACAAGTGTTAGCTGCTGCTGCATTTGCTACTGAAAAAGCCTCAAGTACTACAATGACATTATTCGTTGAGCATGCATTATTTGCTATTCTAGAGAAGTCCAAAAGTACATTGACTACACAAAGAGCATCAGGATATCAGGATACAAGGTCATTATTTTGAACCCTGTGATTAAAATCGTTAGATGTAGAATAGTGAACCCAGCAACATTCATAGCAGAACCAGTATGAAAGGATGACTATGTATGTGACTGCACAATGTATACTGAGTTTTAGGATGACATTCCCTGTGTTATAGAAAATGCTCTTGGAAGGGGGGACATTCTGTTTATTGATGGTTCTTCAAAAATTGATCAATGACCGGCGAAAGGTATACTAGCAGTAGTAAAGCTGAACCAAGAGGGTGAATTGAAAGTAGTTACAAGCACAAGATTGCCTTCGCATTGCTCAGCACAGGCTACATAATTAGTGGCTCTTATTGCTCCACTTCAAAGCTACAAGGATGAGGAAGTGACAGTGTACTTTGACTCCACCTATGTGACATGAACTGTACATGCAGGTTTGTCACACTGGAAAAGGAGAGGCTTCAGGTGGCACTCCAGTTCAACATGCATCCCTATTGGATAAATCTATTGAGGCACTAAGACTCCCATTGACTATCGCACTCATGAAATCCACAGTGCATACTAAAAGAACAGACATGATTTCTCGCAGAAAAGAAGCTGCAGATTTAGAAGCCAAAAAGGTGGCATATTTTCCAATTATTTCTGATTTTAGACTAAATTAATAAATAAATAAACAAATGACAGGACGTTGCATGTTGGTAAAAGAGGGCTTTAACATCCTGTACTTTGTTCAGTTAATTGAAATACAAGTTTGAGTCTCACAGGAAGAGCAAGACTTATGGAGAAAACAGGGGTGTTCTATGTGCCCCACTGAGGCAATATTGAGGCAGGATATCACTGGAAAGCCAGTTATGCTTCTAGCATTATGAAGGTGGCACTGGAGCAGCTTCACTACTCCGCGCATATGACTCGAGAGAGTCTTGCCGCTACAATTGTAGAAGATTGGTTTTCAACAAATGTATTAGAACATGTGGCACAGTTTATTGTGAATTACATTGTGTGCCAGAAATGTACAGCAGGGCACACTTTGCGAACAGTGAGAGGAGCAATTCTTAGACCCAATGGCCCATTTCAGCATCTACATATAGATTATGTAGTTATGCTGCAGACCTGCAATGGCTATAGGTATTTGCTGGTCGTAGTATGTCTCCTTTCCAGATGGATTGAGCCAGGTCCATGCACACCCCCAATGCCACATGCGCCGCCAAGTTCCTTGTGCATGAGTTGTTCCCAAGTTGGGGTGTGTGTGTGGTCTTGCGGTCCTACAAGAGACTGCACTTTGTAAATGAACTATTTTAAGAGGTAACTCTTTTATTAGGGATAAAGCACAAGTTCTCTTCTGCCTATTACCCACAGGTGAATGGAATTTGTGAACGTTTAAATGGTCTCCTTAAAGAGAGAGTAGCAAAAAATAAAGATCACTTCAAAGAAGGGGTGATTACATTGCCTACTCCTTGCATTATATGCACTGTGAAATCAGCCTGGCTCAGATCACCACCTAACTCCTCCAGAGATGGTGACTGGATGCCGAATGAGAACCCCTCTTGCTCCTCCATCTAGGTTAGAAACTGATGCCCAGAGTGTAGCGAAGACATTAGGCAATGAGCAGCATGATTATTTGGCAACTTTGACCGCCAGTGTTTCTTTTATTTCTCAACAGATTAAGAAACGGAAGGAAGTGTCAAAATGTATTGCAGAATAAAAGCCAGCCAACTGATCCAGACTGTCTTTTAAAACAACCTAGCTTATATACAGGGGAAAGGTGCCAGTGCGAAAATGCATCTGCATTTGGAACAAACCCTGTTTCAAGGGATCCTACGAGGTGGAAAGGTTACTCCCACAGCTGTCAAGCTACAAGGAAGGCGAGCCTGGCTGTATCTGCACAACATCAAACCATACAAAGGAGAAACTATGACCCCTCCTGCATCTACTGACAGTGAAGCAATAGAAGAAGTTCTGCGCATGGCGACAAGATCAGCAGCTAAGAGCAAAGAAAATGAGTTTCTGGAATAACAAAACACCTTTTGAAATAAAAACCTACATTAATTAAATCTGATAAGGAACAAACAGACTTGCAGCTATCCTGGAACATTTTTAGATAGAAACAATGAACAATGGGCCTCATCATGAGTTGGGCGGTAGCCCTAAATGCAGCGGTAAGGCTATTACCGCCACATTTAAGGGTCCGGCCAATCACTAGTCTGGCAGCATTTACCCCCAGCTTTAAGCTGGGGGTAAATGCAGCAACTTAATGCCCATTTTTGGGCGCTGTTAGCGCAGCAATAGAAGTTTGCGCTAATTGCACCAAAAATGCCCCATTGGGTTCAATGGACCCAATGGGGAATGTGGAATACCCATTACTGCCCAAACCTTGATCCGGTGCTAATAGCATCAGACTGGTTGGTGGTAACACTATTAGCCTGGGTGGTACCCCGCTGGTAATATCGCTGCGATAGCGCCCAACTCATGATGAGGCCCAATGTGTTGATGTACAGGAGCCAAAAGACAAGGAGCACACTGCACATCCTATGCTACCCATCGTAATAACATTGCAGACATTCTTGTATGCCGTTTTCGCCTACATATTATAGTCTTACCCAGCTCTGATAAGACATGTGGATATTATAACATTTCTTGGAAATCCTAAAAACAATATTATTTTGAGAATCATTGTTGCAATTATTTTCCTGTTTTTATAGAAAAGTGTGATTTATAAAAAATAACAAAATTACATGTTGAACTAAAAAACAAGATGGGAAGGTTCAAGAATATAAGAAATGCATTGTCATCAAGAAAATCCGGAATAGTAATTGTAATTTCATTCTGATTTACAATGTGTCTGTTCTTTCTTATTATTTTTGCATTCAGACACAGAATGATTAAAAATGCACCTATAGTGGGGGACAATTAAACATTCTATGTGATCCCTATAAAAAAGCTCAATCAGCATTTTTCCTGATTGTACTAAACAAATTGTTTGATTTAAAAGAGATGCTGGGGAGGATCATGATGAAGATATAAATACACATCTTGACAATTCGACTTACTTAAAGAATAATCTGTGGTACCAGCACATGAAGGAAGTGGGAGAGATGTCAGATGAAAGCTCCTATATGTGTTCTCTCATCCCCTATGCCATGAACGCAGCCAGAACAGAACATGTATTGCAAAAGAAATGCCTGCAAATGATGCGAAGTGCCTCAGTCATCTAGTAGCATACACAACCAGAGGGCAATTTGAAGGAAAATTGGCAACCCTACGATGGCAATCAAGGAGAACATTTTCATTTCAAGATACTTATTTGAAAACACAAAGGATGGAAAAAGGGACAAACAAAAAACGTATGTATCCATCCCTGATTGGAGAACGAATAGAGGTTATCAAAATGAAGAGGATGGAATGTTCAGACATAGTAGAAAGATCAGGAGTACCAGGATGCTGGCAGAGACCTCAGCTATTGGTGTATGGATGAGTTGCCATCAGTATAGGATGGGAAGAAGGAATGATATTCTGCCCTACACACTTATTGAAGAAGGAACCAGTAAGCATAGTGCTAATAGTAAATAGAGTGTGTTTGGAATCATGGGCCAAGTACTCTAAGCTTCTAACATGGGCGGACAATGAAGCAGGACCAGTATCTAAAATACCACTAAAAAATGCTACAACATGCTTCAGGAATGAAGGCCTGGTCCTGCTTGGAGAAAATAAAGGATGTGAGCAGGTGCTCGAAGTACCAGGAACGAATGGAGGAACTGCTGTGCTTATACATCGATATTGGGCCTGTGGATCGAGAGTTTATATGCAGCTGCTTAGAAATTGGGGAGGAGTATGTTCCATTGTGGTCATACATGTTCCTGCATTAGTGATTCCCCAAAGTGACCTCCATGATGATGAATTTCCAAAAATGAATGAACACCATAGGAAGAAGAGGTCACTCGACCTCCGTCGACTGAAGAGGGAGAACTATTTCTCATTAAAGTCAATAGAAGCTTATTACAATATCCCAGATGAGCATACATTATTCAGCAAAACAGCAATGATAATCACATCTACATTCATGCCCGGACCTCAGACTGCAGTGAATGCCAAGTGGCTGCAGATCACTACATGGGAGCTGCTGCAAAGGATTAACGCAACAATAAAAGTATTTAATGCAATCAGAGAAGAACTTAATTACAGCAATGAAAGGAGTTGTGTGTAAAAAGGTCTGGCCTTCTTGCTGTACCTTCAAACCTTCCCATGGTGGAGAAAATGTAACCCTGACAGAAGCAATAACTATGCTGACAACACTGCATACGAAGACGGCGGATAACGTTGATGAGACAGCAGGAGATGACTGGGTCTCAACCCTGTTCTCGTGGATTCCAACCTGGCTGGCAAATGTCTTCAAATTACTTTGAGCAAAACAAGTATTGATATTGCTAGGAATCTGTCTGCTAAGCATCCTTTTGGGACATGCCAAAAGACAGCCAGGAAAGCTATTGTGATGAAGATAATGATCGATATAGATGCTGAAACTGGTGAACTATGCAAAATGAGGGCAGTATCAGGCCATGCGAATATAAATAAGAGTCCACTGGAACCTCCAGGAACAAAGTTCTACTTCCCTAAGGATCACAAGAAATATGTAGGACGTAGTGTATTCTGTCCACCATCTGGGGAGTGCTGACATATTCTCACCTGAGTGATGAGTTGGAACCTTTCTGAGAGGTTTTGTATTTCTCGTTCTTAGTCTTAGTCTTGTCATGAAGTTGCTCCTCGTAGAGGAAGGTCCTATGGCCTGCCACCACTATGGCCAACTGTAGATGACAATACAGATCAGCTCTCTGCACTGGTGGAGTAGGACCTTGAATAGGGCAGAGCCTCTCTGTGATCAGCTCTCTATACTGTTGCAGTGGGTCCTTGAATAGGGCAGAGTCACTCAGTGATCGGCTCTCTACACTGGTGCAGCGGGTCATTGAATAGGGCAGAGCCTCTCTGTCATGGGCTCTCTAAACTGGTGCAGTGGGCAGAACACCTATGTGATGGGCTCTCTGCACTGCTGCAGTGGGTCTTTGGGAAGTGCAGAGCCTCTCAGTGATCAGCTCTCTGACTGGTGCAGTGGGACCTTGAATAGGGCAGAGCCTCTCAGTGATCGGCTCTCTACACTGGTGCAGTGGGCCTTGGGGAGGGCAGAGCCTCTCAGTAATCAGCTCTCTACACTGGTGCAGTGTGTCATTGTGATGGGATGCCTTCACTGGTGCAGTGGGACATTGAATAGGCCAGGATACCTTTGTGATGGGCTCTCTGCACTGCTTCAGTGGGGCGTTGGGGAAGGCAGAGCCTGTCAGTGATCGGCTCTCTACACTGGTGCAGTTGGACATTGAATAGGACAGAGCCTCTCAGTGATGTGATCGGCTCTCTACACTGCTGCAGTGGGACCTTGAATAGGGCAGAGTCTCTCTGTGGTCGGCTCTCTGCACTGGTGCAGTGTGACCTTGAATAGGGCAGTGTCTCTCTGTGATGGGCTCTTTGCACTGCTGCAGTGGGTCGTTGGGGAGGACAGAGCATCTCAGTGATTGGCTCTCAACACCGGCGCAGTGGGACCTTGAATAGGGCAGAGCCTCTCAGTGATGTGATCGGCTCTCTACACTGGTGCAGTGGGACCTTGAATAGGGCAGAGTCTCTCTGTGGTCGGCTCTCTGCACTGGTGCAGTGTGACCATGAATAGGGCAGTGCCTCTCTGTGATGGGCTCTCGGCACTGGTGCAGTGGAACCTCAAATAGGGCAGAGTCTCCCTGTGGTTGGCTCTCTGCACTGGTGCAGTGTGACCTTGAATAGGGCAGTGCCTCTCTCTGATGGGCTCTCTGCACTGGTGCAGTGGGGCCTTGAAAAGGGCAGAGACTCTCTGTGATGGGCTCTCTGCACTGGCGCAGTGGGGCCTTGAATAGGGCAGAGCCTCTCAGTGATCGGCTCTCTGCACTGGTGCAGTGGGTCCTTGAATAGGGCAGAGCCTCTCAGTGATTGGCTCTCTACACTGGTGCAGTGGGTCATTGAATATGGCAGATCCTCTCTGTGATGGTCTCTCTGCACTAGTGCAGTGGGCAGACCACCTCTGTGAGGGGCTCTCTGCACTGCTGCAGTGGGTCATTGGGGAGGGCAGAGCCTCTCAGTGATCAGCTCTCTGCACTGGTGCAGTGGTACCTTGAATAGGGCAGAGCCTCTCAGTGATCGGCTCGCTACACTGGTGCAGTGGGAACTTGAATAGGGCAGAGGCTCTCAGTGATTGGCTCGCTACACTGGTGCAGTTGACCTTGATTAGGGCAGAGCCTCTCTGTGGCCAACTCTCTACACTGGTGCAGTGCGGCCTTGGGGAGGGCAGAGCCTCTCAGTGGTTGGCTCTCTACAATGGTGAAGTAGGTCCTTGAATAGGGAAGAGACGCTCTGTGATGGGCTCTCTGAGTGGCTGCAGTGGGGTCTTGACTAGGGCAGAACCTCTCGGTGATCAGCTCTCTGGACTGGTGCAGTGGGACCTTGAATTGGGCAGAGCCTCTCTGTGATGGGTTTGCTACCCTGGTGCAGTGGGGTCTTGACTAGGGCAGAGTCTCTCTGTTGTCAGCTCTCTACACTGGTGCAGTGGGGCATTGAAAAGGACAGAGCATCTCAGTGATGGGATCTCTGCACTGCTTCAGTGGGGCTTTGGGGAGGGCAGAACTTGTCAGTGATTGGCTCTCTACACTGGTGCAGTGGGCAGAGCCTCTCTGTGATGGGCTCTCTGTAGTGGTGCAGTGGGACCTTGAATAAGGCAGAGCCTCTCAGTGAATGGCTCTCTACACTGGTGCAGTAGGTCCTTGAATAGGGCAGAGCCTCTAAGTGATCGGCTCTCTGCACTGGTGCAGTGGGACCTTGAATAGGGCAGAGCCTCTCACCGATCGTCTCTCTGCACTGCTGCAGTGGGGGCTTGAATAGGGCAGAGCCTCTCGGTGATGGACTCTCAACACTGGTGCAGTAGGTCCTTGAATAGGGCAGAGCACCTCTGTGATGGGCTCTCTGCACTGCTGCAGTGGGACCTTGAATAGGGCAGATCCTCTCTGTGGTCGACTCTCTACACTGGTGCAGTAGGTCCTTGAACAGGGCAGAGCACCTCTGTGATGGGATCTCTGCACTGGTGCAGTGGGGCCTTGAATAGGGCCGAGCCTCTGTGATCGGCTCTCTAGAAAGGTGCAGTGGGTCCTTGAATAGGGCAGAGCCTGTCTGTTATAGGCTCTCTGCACTACTGCAATGGGTCGTTCGGGAGGGCAGAGCCTCTCAGTGATCGACTCTCTGCACTGATGCAGTGGTGCCTTGAATAGGGCAGAGCCTCTCTTTGATGGGCTGTCTGCACTGCTGCAGTGGGTTGTTGGGGAGGGCAGAGCCTCTCAGTGATCATCTCTCTGCACTGGTGCAGTGGTTCCCTGAATAGGGCAGAGCCTCTGTGATTGGCTCTCTACACGGGTGCAGTGGGGCCTTGAATAGGGCAGAGCCTCTCTGTGATGGGCTCTCTGCACTGCTGCAGTGGGTCGCTCGGGAGGGCAGAGGTTGCAGTGATCAGCTCTCTTGACTGGTGCAGTGGGTCATTGAATAGGGCAGAGCCTCTCTGTGATGGGCTCTCTGCACTGCTGCAGTGGGACGCTCGGGAGGGCAGAGGTTGCAGTGATCAGCTCTCTTCACTGGTGCAGTGGGTCATTGAATAGGGCAGAGCCTCTCTGTGATGGGCTCTCTGCACTGGTGCAGTGGTACATTGAATATGGCAGAACACCTCTGTGATGGGCTCTCTGCACTGCTGCAGTGGTTCGTTCGGGAGGGCAGAGAATCTCTGTGATCAGCTCTCTACACTGCTGCAGTGGGACCTTGAATAGGGCAGAGCCTCTCAGTGATCGGCTCACTACACTGGTGCAGTAGGTCCTTGAATAGGGCAGAGCCTCTCTGTGGTCAACCCTCTACACTGGTGCAGTGGGGCCTTGGGGAGGGCAGAGCCTCTCAGTGGTTGGCTCTCTACAACGATGAAGTAGGTCCTTGAATAGGGAAGAGTCTCTCTGTGATGGGCTCTCTGTGCGGCTGCAGTGGGTGTCTTGACTAGGGCAGAGCCTCTCAGTGATCAACTCTCTGGACTGGTGCAGTGGGACCTTGAATTGGGCAGAGCCTCTCAGTGATCGGCTCTCTGCACTGCTGCAGTGGGACCTTGAATAGGGCAGATCCTCTCTGTGGTCGACTCTCTACACTGGTGCAGTAGGTCCTTGAACAGGGCAGAGCACCTCTGTGATGGGATCTCTGCAGTGGTGCAGTGGGGCCTTGAATAGGGCCGAGCCTCTGTGATCGGCTCTCTAGAAAGGTGCAGTGGGTCCTTGAATAGGGCAGAGCCTCTCTGTTATAGGCTCTCTGCACTACTGCAATGGGTCGTTCGGGAGGGCAGAGCCTCTCAGTGATCGACTCTCTGCACTGATGCAGTGGTGCCTTGAATAGGGCAGAGCCTCTCTTTGATGGGCTGTCTGCACTGCTGCAGTGGGTTGTTGGGGAGGGCAGAGCCTCTCAGTGATCATCTCTCTGCACTGGTGCAGTGGTTCCCCGAATAGGGCGGAGCCTCTGTGATTGACTCTCTACACTGGTGCAGTGGGGCCTTGAATAGGGCAGAGCCTCTCTGTTCTGGGCTCTCTGCACTGCTGCAGTGGGTCGTTCGGGAGGGCAGCGCTTGCAGTGATCAGCTCTCTTCACTCGTGCAGTGGGTCATTGAATAGGGCAGAGCCTCTCTGTGATGGGCTCTCTGCACTGGTGCAGTGGTACATTGAATATGGCAGAACAGCTCTGTGATGGGCTCTCTGCCCTGCTGCAGTGGTTCGTTCGGGAGGGCAGAGAACCTCTGTGATCGGCTCTCTACACTGCTGCAGTGGGACCTTGAAGAGGGCAGAGCCTCTGAGTGATCGGCTCTCTACACTGGTGCAGTAGGTCCTTGAATAGGGCAGAGCCTCTCTGTGGTCAACCCTCTACACTGGTGCAGTGGGGCCTTGGGGAGGGCAGAGCCTCTCAGTGGTTGGCTCTCTACAATGGTGAAGTAGGTCCTTGAATAGGGAAGAGCCTCTCTGTGATGGGCTCTCTGCGCGGCTGCAGTGGGGTCTTGACTAGGGCAGAGCCTCTCAGTGATCAGCTCTCTGGACTGGTGCAGTGGGACCTTGAATTGGGCAGAGCCTCTCAGTGATCGGCTCTCTACACTGGTGCAGTGGGGCTTTGGGGAGGGCAGAGCCTCTCTGTGATGGACTATCTCCCCTAGTGCAGTGGGGTTTTGACTAGGGCAGAGTCTCTCTGTTGTCAGCTCTGTACACTGGTGCAGTGGGGCCTTGAATAGGGCAGAGCCTCTCAGTGATGGGATCTCTGCTTCAGTGGGGCTTTGGGGAGGGCAGAGCCTGTCAGTGATCGGCTCTCTACACTGGTGCAGTGGGCCATTGAATAGGGCAGAGCCTCTCTGTGATGGGCTCTCTGCAGTGGTGCAGTGGGACCTTGAATAAGGCAGAGCCTCTCAGTGATTGGCTCTCTACACTGGTGCAGTAGGTCCTTGAATAGGGAAGAGCCTCTCTGTGATGGGCTCTCTGTGCGGCTGCAGTGGGGTCTTGACTAGGGCAGAGCCTCTCAGTGATCAGCTCTCTTCACTGGTGCAGTGGGACCTTGAATAGGGCAGAGCCTCTCAGTGATCGTCTCTCTGCACTGGTGTAGTGGGACCTTGAATAGGGCAGATCCTCTCTGTGGTCGACTCTCTACACTGGTGCAGTTGGTCCTTGAACAGGGCAGAGCACCTCTGTGATGGGATCTCTGTAGTGGTGCAGTGGGGCCTTGAATAGGGCCAAGCCTCTGTGATCGGCTCTTTAGAAAGGTGCAGTGGGTCCTTGAATAGGGCAGAGCCTCTCTGTTATAGGCTCTCTGCACTACTGCAATGGGTCGTTCGGGAGGGCAGAGCCTCTCAGTGATCGACTCTCTGCACTGATGCAGTGGTGCCTTGAATAGAGCAGAGCCTCTCTATGATGGGCTGTCTGCACTGCTGCAGTGGGTTGTTGGGGAGGGCAAAGCCTCTCAGTGATCGACTCTCTGCACTGATGCAGTGGTGCCTTGAATAGGGCAGAGCCTCTCTTTGATGGGCTGTCTGCACTGCTGCAGTGGGTTGTTCGGGAGGGCAGAGGTTGCAGTGATCAGCTCTCTTCACTGGTGCAGTCGGGCCTTGAATAGGGCAGAGCCTCTCTGTGATGGGCTCTCTGCACTGGTGCAGTGGTACATTGAATATGGCAGAACACCTCTGTGATGGGCTCTCTGCACTGCTGCAGTGATTCGTTCGGGAGGGCAGAGAATGTCTGTGATCGCCTCTCTGTTATAGGCTCTCTGCACTACTGCAATGGGTCGTTCGGGAGGGCAGAGCCTCTCAGTGATCGACTCTCTGCACTGATGCAGTGGTGCCTTGAATAGGGCAGAGCCTCTCTTTGATGGGCTGTCTGCACTGCTGCAGTGGGTTGTTCGGGAGGGCAGAGGTTGCAGTGATCAGCTCTCTTCACTGGTGCAGTGGATCATTGAATAGGGCAGAGCCTCTCTGTGATGGGCTCTCTGCACTGGTGCAGTGGTACATTGAATATGGCAGAACACCTCTGTGATGGGCTCTCTGCACTGCTGCAGTGGTTCGTTCGGGAGGGCAGAGAATGTCTGTGATCGGATCTCTACACTGCTGCAGTGGGACCTTGAATAGGGCAGAGCCTATCAGTGATCGGCTCTCTACACTGGTGCAGTAGGTCCTTGAATAGGGCAGAGCCTCTCTGTGGTCAACCCTCTACACTGGTGCAGTGGGGCCTTGGGGAGGGCAGAGCCTCTCAGTGGTTGGCTCTCTACAATGGTGAAGTAGGTCCTTGAATAGGGAAGAGCCTCTCTGTGATGGGCTCTCTGTGCGGCTGCAGTGGGGTCTTGACTAGGGCAGAGCCTCTCAGTGATCAGCTCTCTGGACTGGTGCAGTGGGACCTTGAATTGGGCAGAGCCTCTCAGTGATCGGCTCTCTACACTGGTGCAGTGGGGCCTTGTGGAGGGCAGAGCCTCTCTGTGATGGGCTCTCTACCCTGGTGCAGTGGGGTCTTGACAAGGGCAGAGTCTCTCTGTGGTCAGCTCTCTACACTGGTGCAGTGGGGCCTTGAATAGGGCAGAGCCTCTCAGTGATGGGATCTCTGCAGTGCTTCAGTGGGGCTTTGGGGAGGGCAGTGCCTGTCAATGATCGGCTCTCTACACTGGTGCAGTGGGACATTGAATAGGGCAGACGACCCCTGTGATGGGCTCTCTGCACTGGTGCAGGGGGGCCTCGGGGCGGGAAGAGCATCTCTGTGATTGGCTCTCTACACTGGTGCAGTGGGACCTTGAAGAGGGCAGAGCCTCTCAGTGATTGACTCTCTACACTGGTGCAGGTGGGCCTCGGGGGGGGGGGGGCAGATCCTCTTTGTGATTGGCTCTCTACACTGGTGCAGTGGGATCTTGAATAGGGCAGAGCCTCTCAGTGATCGGCTCTCTGCACTGGTGTAGTGGGACCTTGAAGAGGGCAGAGCCTCTCTCTGATTGGCTCTCTACACTGGTGCAGTGGGACCTTGAAGAGGGCAGAGCCTCTCAGTGATCGACCCTCTACACTGGTGCAGGGGGGCCTCGGGGCGGGCAGAGCTTCTCAGTGATTGGCTCTCTACACTGGTGCAGTGGGACCTTGAATAGGGCAGAGCCTCTCAGTGATCGGCTCTCTGCACTGGTGCAGTGGGACCTTGAAGAGGGCAGAGCCTCTCAGTGATGGGCTGTCTGCACTGCTGCAGTGGGTTGTTGGGGAGGGCAGAGCCTCTTAGTGATCATCTCTCTGCACTGGTGCAGTGGGTCCCTGAATACGGCGGAGCCTCTGTGATCGGCTCTCTACACTGGAGCAGTGGGGCCTTGAATAGGGCAGAGCCTCTCTGTGATGGGCTATGTGCACTGCTGCAGTGGGTCGTTCGGGAGGGCAGAGCACCTCTGTGATGGGCTCTCTGCACTGCTGCAGTGGGACCTTGAATAGGGCAGATCCTCTCTGTGGTCGACTCTCTACACTGGCGCAGTAGGTCCTTGAACAGGGCAGGGCACCTCTGTGATGGGATCTCTGCAGTGGTGCAGTGGGGCCTTGAATAGGGCCGAGCCTCTGTGATCGGCTCTCTAGAAAGGTGCAGTGGGTCCTTGAATAGGGCAGAGCCTCTCTGTTATAGGCTCTCTGCACTACTGCAATGGGTCGTTCGGGAGGGCAGAGCCTCTCAGTGATCGACTCTCTGCACTGATGCAGTGGTGCCTTGAATAGGGCAGAGCCTCTCTTTTATGGGCTGTCTGCACTGCTGCAGTGGGTTGTTGGAGAGGGCAGAGCCTCTCAGTGATCATCTCTCTGCACTGGTGCAGTCGGGCCTTGAATAGGGCAGAGCCTCTCTGTGATGGGCTCTCTGCACTGCTGCAGTGGGTCGTTCGGGAGGGCAGAGGTTGCAGTGATCAGCTCTCTTCACTGGTGCAGTGGGTCATTGAATAGGGCAGAGCCTCTCTGTGATGGGCTCTCTGCACTGGGGCAGTGGTACATTGAATATGGCAGAACACCTCTGTGATGGGCTCTCTGCACTGCTGCAATGGTTCGTTCAGGAGGGCAGAGAATATCTGTGATCGGCTCACTACACTGCTGCAGTGGGACCTTGAATAGGGCAGAGCCTAGCAGTGATCGGCTCTCTACACTGGTGCAGTAGGTCCTTGAATAGGGCAGAGCCTCTCTGTGGTCAACCCTCTACACTGGTGCAGTGGGGCCTTGGGGAGGGCAGAGCCTCTCAGTGGTTGGCTCTCTACAATGGTGAAGTAGGTCCTTGAATAGGGAAGAGCCTCTCTGTGATGGGCTCTCTGCGTGGCTGCAGTGGGGTCTTGACTAGGGCAGAGCCTCTCAGTGATCATCTCTCTGGACTGGTGCAGTGGGACCTTGAAATGGGCAGAGCCTCTCAGTGATCGGCTCTCTACACTGGTGCAGTGGGGCCTTGTGGAGGGCAGAGCCTCTCTGTGATGGGCTCTCTACCCTGGTGCAGTGGGGCCTTGACTAGGGCAGAGTCTCTCTGTGGTCACCTCTCTACACTGGTGCAGTGGGGCCTTGAATAGGGCAGAGCCTCTCAGTGATGGGATCTCTGCAGTGCTTCAGTGGGGCTTTGGGGAGGGCAGAGCCTGTCAGTGATCGGCTCTCTACACTGGTGCAGTGGGACATTGAATAGGGCAGACGACCCCTGTGATGGGCTCTCTGCACTGGTGCAGGGGGGCCTCGGGGTGGGAAGAGCCTGTCTGTGATTGGCTCTCTACATTGGTGAAGTTGGACCTTGAAGAGGGCAGAGCCTCTCAGTGATTGACTCTCTACACTGGTGCAGGTGGGTCTCGGGGCGGGCAGATCCTCTCTGTGATTGGCTCTCTACACTGGTGCAGTGGGATCCTGAATAGGGCAGAGCCTCTCAGTGATCGGCTCTCAGCACTGGTGCAGTGGGACCTTGAAGAGGGCAGAGCCTCTCTGTGATTGGCTCTCTACACTGGTGCAGTGGGACCTTGAAGAGGGCAGAGCCTCTCAGTGATCGACTCTCTACACTGGTGCAGGGGGGCCTCGGGGCGGGCAGAGCTTCTCTGTGATTGGCTCTCTACACTGGTGCAGTGGGACCTTGAATAGGGCAGAGCCTCTCAGTGATCGGCTCTCTGCACTGGTGCAGTGGGACCTTGAAGAGGGCAGAGCCTCTCAGTGATCGGCTCTCTACACTGGTGCAGTAGGTCCTTGAATAGGGCAGAGCCTCTCTGTGGTCAACCCTCTACACTGGTGCAGTGGGGCCTTGGGGAGGGCAGAGCTTCTCAGTGGTTGGCTCTCTACAATGGTGAAGTAGGTCCTTGAATAGGGCAGAGCACCTCTGTGATGGGCTCTCTACACTGCTGCAGTGGGACCTTGAATAGTTCAGATCCTCTCTGTGGTCGACCCTCTACACTGGTAAAGTGGGGCCTTTGGGAGGGCAAAGCATCTCAGTGGTTGACTCTCTACAATGGTGAAGTAGGTCCTTGAATAGGGAAGAGCCTCTCTGTGATGGGCTCTCTGTGCGGCTGCAGTGGGGTCTTGACTAGGGCAGAGCCTCTCAGTGATCAGCTCTCTGGACTGGTGCAGTGGGACCTTGAATTGGGCAGAGCCTCTCAGTGATCGGCTCTCTACACTGGTGCAGTGGGGCCTTGTGGAGGGCAGAGCCTCTCTGTGATGGGCTCTATACCATGGTTCAGTGGGGTCTTGACTAGGGCAGAGTCTCTCTGTGGTCAGCTCTGTACACTGGTGCAGTGGGGCCTTGAATAGGGCAGAGCCTCTCAGTGATGGGATCTCTGCACTGCTTCAGTGGGGCTTTGGGGAGGGCAGAGCCTGTCAGTGATCGGCTCCAAAAACTGGTGCAGTGGGACATTGAATAGGGCAGACGACCCCTGTGATGGGCTCTCTGCACTGGTGCAGGGGGGCCTCAGGGTGGGCAGAGCCTCTCTGTGATTGGCTCTCTACACTGGTGCAGTGGGACCTTGAAGAGGGCAGAGCCTCTCAGTGATCGACTCTCTACACTGGTGCAGGGGGGCCTCGGGGTGGGCAGAGCCTCTCTGTGATTGGCTCTCTACACTGGTGCAGTGGGACCTTGAATAGGGCAGAGCCTCTCAGTGATCGGCTCTCTGCACTGGTGCAGTGGGATCTTGAAGTGGGCAGAGCCTCTCAGTGATCGACTCTCTACAATGGTGCAGTGGGGCCTTGAATAGGGCAGAGCCTCTCAGTGATGTGATCAGCTCTCTACACTGGTGCAGTGGGGCCTTGAATAGGGCAGAGCCTCTCTGTGATGGGCTCTCTGCAGTGGTGCAGTGGGCCCTTGAATAGGGCAGAGCCTCTGTGATCGGCTCTCTGCACTGGTGCAGTGGGACCTTGAATAGGGAAGAGCCTCTCAGTGATCGGCTCTCTGCACTGGTGCAGTGGGGCCTTGAATAGGGCAGAGCCTCTCAGTGATCGACTCTCTACACTGGTTCAGTAGGTCCTTGAATAGGGAAGAGCACCTCTGTGATGGGCTCTCTACACTGCTGCAGTGGGACCTTGAATAGGGCAGATCCTATCTGTGGTTGACTCTCTACACAGGTGCAGTAGGCCCTTGAACAGGGCAGAGCACCTCTGTGATGGGCTCTCTGCACTGGTTCAGTGGGGCCTTGAATAGGGCCGAGCCTCTGTGATCGGCCCTCTAGAAAGGTGCAGTGGGTCCTTGAATAGGGCAGAGCCTCTCTGTTATAGGCTCTCTGCACTACTGCAATGGGTCGTTGGGGAGGGCAGAACCTCTCAGTGATCGACTCTCTGCACTGATGCAGTGGTGCCTTGAATAGGGCAGAGCCTCTCTTTGAAGGGCTGTCTGCACTGATGCAGTGGGGCCTTGAATAGGGCAGAGCCTCTCTGTGTTGGGCTCTCTGCACTGCTGCAGTGGGTCGTTTGGGAGGGCAGAGCCTCTCTGTGATGGGATCTCTGCACTACTGCAGTGGGTCATTGGGGAGGGCATAGTTTGCAGTGATCAGCTCTCTTCACTGGTGCAGTGGGCCATTAAATAGGGCAGAGCCTCTCTGTGATGGGCTCTCTGCACTGGTGCAGTGGTACATTGAATATGGCAGAACACCTCTGTGATGGGCTCTCTGCACTGCTGCAGTGGGTCGTTCGGGAGGGCAGAGCTTCTCTGTGATCAGCTCTCTACACTGCTGCAGTGGGACCTTGAATAGGGCAGAGCCTCTCAGTGATCGTCTCTCTGCACTGCTGCATTGGGGCCTTGAATAGGGCAGAGCATCTCAGTGATGGATTCTCTACACTGGTGCAGTAGGTCCTTGGATAGGGGAGAGCACCTCTGTGATGGGCTCTCTACACTGCTGCAGTGGGACCTTGAATAGGGCAGATCCTCTCTGTGGTTGACTCTCTACACAGGTGCAGTAGGCCCTTGAACAGGGCAGAGCACCTCTGTGATGGGCTCTCTGCACTGGTTCAGTGGGGCCTTGAATAGAGCTGAGCCTCTGTGATCGGCTCTCTAGAAAGGTGCAGTGGGTCCTCGAATAGGGCAGAGCCTCTCTGTTATAGGCTCTCTGCACTACTGCAATGGGTCGTTGGGGAGGGCAGAACCTCTCAGTGATCGAGTCTCTGCACTGATGCAGTGGTGCCTTGAATAGGGCAGAGCCTCTCTTTGAAGGGCTGTCTGCACTGCTGCAGTGGGTTGTTGGGGAGGGCAGAGCCTCTCAGTGATCATCTCTCTGCACTGGTGCAGTGGGTCCCTGAATACGGCGGAGCCTCTGTGATCGGCTCTTTACACTGGTGCAGTGGGGCCTTGAATAGGGCAGAGCCTCTCTGTGTTGGGCTCTCTGCACTGCTGCAGTGGGTCGTTTGGGAGGGCAGAGCCTCTCTGTGATGGGATCTCTGCACTACTGCAGTGGGTCATTGGGGAGGGCAGAGTTTGCAGTGATCAGCTCTCTTCACTGGTGCAGTGGGTCATTGAATAGGGCAGAGCCTCTCTGTGATGGGCTGTCTGCACTGGTGCAGTGGTATATTGAATATGGCAGAACACCTCTGTGATGGGCTCTCTGCACTGGTGCAGTGGGTCGTTCGGGAGGGCAGAGCTTCTCTGTGATTGGCTCTCTACACTGCTGCAGTGGGACCTTGAATAGGGCAGAGCCTCTCAGTGATCGGCTCTCTGCACTGGTGCAGTAGGTCCTTGAATAGGGCAGGGTCTCTCAGTGATCGACTCTCTACACTGGTGCAGTGGTGCCTTGAATAGAGCAGAGCCTCTCTGTGATGGGCTCTCTGCACTGCTGCAGTGTGGAATTTGGGAGGGCAGAGCCTCTCTGTGATGGGATCTTTGCACTGCTGCAGTGGGACCTTGAATAGGGCAGAGCCTCTGTGGTCGGCTCTCTAGAAAGTTGCAGTGGGTCCTGGAATAGGGCAGAGCACCTTTGTGATCGTCTCTCTACACTTGTGCATTGGGGCCTTGAATAGGACAGAGCCTCTCTGTGATCGGCTCTCTACACTGGTGCAGTGGGTCATTGAATAGGGCAGAGCCTCTCTGTGAATGGCTCTCTACACTGGTGCAGTAGCTCCTTGAATAGGGCAGAGATTCTCAGTGATCGACTCTCTGCACTGGTGCAGTGGGAAATTGAAGAGGGCAGAGCGTCTCAGTGATCGACTCTCTACACTGGTGCAGGGGGGCCTCGGGTGGGCAGAGCCTCTCTGTGATTGGCTCTCTACACTGGTGCAGTGGGACCTTGAATAGGGCAGAGCCTCTCAGTGATCGGCTCTCTGCACTGGTGCAGTGGGACCTTGAAGAGGGCAGAGCCTCTCAGTGATCAACTCTCTACACTGGTGCAGTGGGGCCTTGAATAGGGCAGAGCCTCTCAGTGATGTGATCGGCTCGCTACACTGGTGCAGTGGGGCCTTGAATAGGGCAGGGCCTCTCTGTGATGGGCTCTCTGCAGTGGTGCAGTGGGACCTTGAATAGGGCAGAGCCTCTGTGATCGGCTCTCTGCACTGGTGCAGTGGGACCTTGAATAGGGCAGAGCCTCTCAGTGATCGGCTCTCTGCACTGGTGCAGTGGGGCCTTAAATAGGGCAGAGCCTCTCAGTGATCAACTCTCTACACTGGTGCAGTAGGTCCTTGAATATGTTAGAGCACCTCTGTGATGGGCTCTCTACACTGCTGCAGTGGGACCTTGAATAGGGCAGATCCTCTCTGTGGTTGACTCTCTACACAGGTGCAGTAGGCCCTTGAACAGGGCAGAGCACCTCTGTGATTGGCTCTCTACACTGGTGCAGTGGGACGTTGAATAGGGCAGAGCCTCTCAGTGATCGGCTCTCTGCACTGGTGCAGTGGGACCTTGAAGAGGGCAGAGCCTCTCAGTGATCAACTCTCTACACTGGTGCAGTGGGGCCTTGAATCGGGCAGAGCCTCTCAGTGATCGACTCTCTACACTGGTGCAGTAGGTCCTTGAATAGTGCAGAGCACCTCTGTGATGGGCTCTCTACACTGCTGCAGTGGGACCTTGAATAAGGCAGATCCTCTGTGATCGGCTCTCTAGAAAGGTGCAGTGGGTCCTTGAATAGGGCAGAACCTCTCTGTTATAGGCTCTCTGCACTACTGCAATGGGTCGTTGGGGAGGGCAGAGCCTCTCAGTGATCGACTCTCTGCACTGATGCAGTGGTGCCTTGAATAAGGCAGAGCCTCTCTTTGATGGGCTGTCTGCACTGCTGCAGTGGGTTGTTGGGAAAGGCAGAGCCTCTCAGTGATCATCTCTCTGCACTGGTGCAGTTGGTCCCTGAATACGGCGGAGCCTCTGTGATCGGCTCTCTACACTGGAGCAGTGGGGCCTTGAATAGGGCTGAGCCTCTCTGTGATGGGCTCTCTGCACTGCTGCAGTGGGTCGTTCGGGAGGGCAGAGCACCTCTGTGATGGGCTCTCTGCACTGCTGCAGTGGGACCTTGAATAGGGCAGATCCTCTCTGTGGTCGACTCTCTACACTGGTGCAGTAGGTCCTTGAACAGGGCAGAGCACCTCTGTGATGGGATCTCTGCAGTGGTGCAGTGGGGCCTTGAATAGGGCCAAGCCTCTGTGATCGGCTCTCTAGAAAGGTGCAGTGGGTCCTTGAATAGGGCAGAGCCTCTCTGTTATAGGCTCTCTGCACTACTGCAATGGGTCGTTCGGGAGGGCAGAGCCTCTCAGTGATCGACTCTCTGCACTGATGCAGTGGTGCCTTGAATAGGGCAGAGCCTCTCTTTGATGGGCTGTCTGCACTGCTGCAGTGGGTTGTTGGGGAGGGCAGAGCCTCTCAGTGATCATCTCTCTGCACTGGTGCAGTCGGGCCTTGAATAGGGCAGAGCCTCTCTGTGATGGGCTCTCTGCACTGCTGCAGTGGGTCTTTCGGGAGGGCAGAGGTTGCAGTGATCAGCTCTGTACACTGCTGCAGTGGGACCTTGAATAGGGCAGAGCCTATCAGTGATCGGCTCTCTACACTGGTGCAGTAGGTCCTTGAATAGGGCAGAGCCTCTCTGTGGTCAACCCTCTACACTGGTGCAGTGGGGCCTTGGGGAGGGCAGAGCCTCTAAGTGGTTGGCTCTCTACAATGGTGAAGTAGGTCCTTGATTAGGGAAGAGCCTCTCTGTGATGGGCTCTCTGCGTGGCTGCAGTGGGGTCTTGACTAGGGCAGAGCCTCTCAGTGATTAGCTCTCTGGACTGGTGCAGTGGGACCTTGAATTGGGCAGAGCCTCTCAGTGATCGGCTCTCTACACTGGTGCAGTGAGGCCTTTTGGAGGGCAGAGCCTCTCTGTGATGGGCTCTCTACCCTGGTGCAGTGGGGTCTTGACTAGGGCAGAGTCTCTCTGTGGTCAGCTCTCTACACTGGTGCAGTGGGGCCTTGAATAGGGCAGAGCCTCTGAGTGATGGGATCTCTGCAGTGCTTCAGTGGGGCTTTGGGGAGGGCAGAGCCTGTCAGTGATCGGCTCTCTACACTGGTGCAGTGGGACATTGAATAGGGCAGACGACCCCTGTGATGGGCTCTCTGCACTGGTGCAGGGGGGCCTCGGGGCGGGAAGAGCCTCTCTGTGATTGTCTCTCTACACTGGTGCTGTGGGACCTTGAAGAGGGCAGAGCCTCTCAGTGATTGACTCTCTACACTGGTGCAGGTGGGCCTCGGGGCGGGCAGATCCTCTCTGTGATTGGCTCTCTACACTGGTGCAGTGGGATCTTGAATAGGGCAGAGCCTCTCAGTGATCGGCTCTCTGCACTGGTGCAGTGGGACCTTGAAGAGGGCAGAGCCTCTCTGTGATTGGCTCTCTACACTGGCGCAGTGAGACCTTGAAGAGGGCAGAGCCTCTCAGTGATCGACTTTCTACACTGGTGCAGGGGGGCCTCGGAGCGGGCAGAGCTTTTCTGTGATTGGCTCTCTACACTGGTGCAGTGGGACCTTGAATAGGGCAGAGCCTCTCAGTGATCGGCTCTCTGCACTGGTGCAGTGGCACCTTGAAGAGGGCAGAGCCTCTCAGTGATCGGCTCTCTACACTGGTGCAGTAGGTCCTTGAATAGGACAGAGCCTCTCTGTGGTCAACCCTCTACACTGGTGCAGTGGGGCCTTGGGGAGGGCAGAGCCTCTCAGTGGTTGGCTCTCTACAATGGTGAAGTAGGTCCTTGAATAGGGAAGAGCCTCTCTGTGATGGGCTCTCTGCGCGGCTGCAGTGGGGTCTTGACTAGGGCAGAGCCTCTCAGTGATCAGCTCTCTGGACTGGTGCAGTGGGACCTTGAATTGGGCAGAGCCTCTCAGTGATCGGCTCTCTACACTGGTGCAGTGGGGCCTTGTGGAGGGCAGAGCCTCTCTGTGATGGGCTCTCTACCCTGGTGCAGTGGGGTCTTGACTAGGGCAGAGTCTCTCTGTGGTCAGCTCTCTATACTGGTGCACTGGGGCCTTGAATAGGGCAGAGCCTCTCAGTGATGGGATCTCTGCAATGCTTCAGTGGGGCTTTGGGGAGGGCAGAGCCTGTCAGTGATCGGCTCTCTACACTGGTGCAGTGGGACATTGAATAGGGCAGACGACCCCTGTGATAGGCTCGCTGCAGTGGTGCAGGGGGGCCTCGGGGCGGGAAGAGCCTCTCTGTGATTGGCTCTCTACACTGGTGCAGTGGGACCTTGAAGAGGGCAGAGCCTCTCAGTGATTGACTCTCTACACTGGTGCAAGTGAGCCTCGGGCGGGCAGATCCTCTCTGTGATTGGCTCTCTACACTGGTGCAGTGGGATCTTGAATAGGGCAGAGCCTCTCAGTGATCGGCTCTCTTCACTGGTGCAGTGGGACCTTGAAGAGGGCAGAGCCTCTCTGTGATTGTCTCTCTACACTGGTGCAGTGGGACCTTGAAGAGGGCAGAGCCTCTCAGTGATCGACTCTCTACACTGGTGCAGGGGGGCCTCGGGCGGGCAGAGCTTCTCTGTGATTGGCTCTCTACATTGGTGCAGTGGGACCTTGAATAGGGCAGAGCCTCTCAGTGATCGGCTCTCTGCACTGGTGCAGTGGGACCTTGAAGAGGGCAGAGCCTCTCAGTGATCGGCTCTCTGCACTGGTGCAGTGGGGCCTTGAATAGGGCAGAGCCTCTCAGTGATCGACTCTCTACACTGGTGCAGTAGGTCCTTGAATAGTGCAGAGCACCTCTGTGATGGGCTCTCTACACTGCTGCAGTGGGACCTTGAATAAGGCAGATCCTCTGTGATCGGCTCTCTAGAAAGGTGCAGTGGGTCCTTGAATAGGGCAGAACCTCTCTGTTATAGGCTCTCTGCACTACTGCAATGGGTCGTTGGGGAGGGCAGAGCCTCTCAGTGATCGACTCTCTGCACTGATGCAGTGGTGCCTTGAATAAGGCAGAGCCTCTCTTTGATGGGCTGTCTGCACTGCTGCAGTGGGTTGTTGGGAAAGGCAGAGCCTCTCAGTGATCATCTCTCTGCACTGGTGCAGTTGGTCCCTGAATACGGCGGAGCCTCTGTGATCGGCTCTCTACACTGGAGCAGTGGGGCCTTGAATAGGGCTGAGCCTCTCTGTGATGGGCTCTCTGCACTGCTGCAGTGGGTCGTTCGGGAGGGCAGAGCACCTCTGTGATGGGCTCTCTGCACTGCTGCAGTGGGACCTTGAATAGGGCAGATCCTCTCTGTGGTCGACTCTCTACACTGGTGCAGTAGGTCCTTGAACAGGGCAGAGCACCTCTGTGATGGGATCTCTGCAGTGGTGCAGTGGGGCCTTGAATAGGGCCAAGCCTCTGTGATCGGCTCTCTAGAAAGGTGCAGTGGGTCCTTGAATAGGGCAGAGCCTCTCTGTTATAGGCTCTCTGCACTACTGCAATGGGTCGTTCGGGAGGGCAGAGCCTCTCAGTGATCGACTCTCTGCACTGATGCAGTGGTGCCTTGAATAGGGCAGAGCCTCTCTTTGATGGGCTGTCTGCACTGCTGCAGTGGGTTGTTGGGGAGGGCAGAGCCTCTCAGTGATCATCTCTCTGCACTGGTGCAGTCGGGCCTTGAATAGGGCAGAGCCTCTCTGTGATGGGCTCTCTGCACTGCTGCAGTGGGTCTTTCGGGAGGGCAGAGGTTGCAGTGATCAGCTCTGTACACTGCTGCAGTGGGACCTTGAATAGGGCAGAGCCTATCAGTGATCGGCTCTCTACACTGGTGCAGTAGGTCCTTGAATAGGGCAGAGCCTCTCTGTGGTCAACCCTCTACACTGGTGCAGTGGGGCCTTGGGGAGGGCAGAGCCTCTAAGTGGTTGGCTCTCTACAATGGTGAAGTAGGTCCTTGATTAGGGAAGAGCCTCTCTGTGATGGGCTCTCTGCGTGGCTGCAGTGGGGTCTTGACTAGGGCAGAGCCTCTCAGTGATTAGCTCTCTGGACTGGTGCAGTGGGACCTTGAATTGGGCAGAGCCTCTCAGTGATCGGCTCTCTACACTGGTGCAGTGAGGCCTTTTGGAGGGCAGAGCCTCTCTGTGATGGGCTCTCTAGCCTGGTGCAGTGGGGTCTTGACTAGGGCAGAGTCTCTCTGTGGTCAGCTCTCTACACTAGTGCAGTGGGGCCTTGAATAGGGCAGAGCCTCTGAGTGATGGGATCTCTGCAGTGCTTCAGTGGGGCTTTGGGGAGGGCAGAGCCTGTCAGTGATCGGCTCTCTACACTGGTGCAGTGGGACATTGAATAGGGCAGACGACCCCTGTGATGGGCTCTCTGCACTGGTGCAGGGGGGCCTCGGGGCGGGAAGAGCCTCTCTGTGATTGTCTCTCTACACTGGTGCTGTGGGACCTTGAAGAGGGCAGAGCCTCTCAGTGATTGACTCTCTACACTGGTGCAGGTGGGCCTCGGGGCGGGCAGATCCTCTCTGTGATTGGCTCTCTACACTGGTGCAGTGGGATCTTGAATAGGGCAGAGCCTCTCAGTGATCGGCTCTCTGCACTGGTGCAGTGGGACCTTGAAGAGGGCAGAGCCTCTCTGTGATTGGCTCTCTACACTGGCGCAGTGAGACCTTGAAGAGGGCAGAGCCTCTCAGTGATCGACTTTCTACACTGGTGCAGGGGGGCCTCGGAGCGGGCAGAGCTTTTCTGTGATTGGCTCTCTACACTGGTGCAGTGGGACCTTGAATAGGGCAGAGCCTCTCAGTGATCGGCTCTCTGCACTGGTGCAGTGGCACCTTGAAGAGGGCAGAGCCTCTCAGTGATCGGCTCTCTACACTGGTGCAGTAGGTCCTTGAATAGGACAGAGCCTCTCTGTGGTCAACCCTCTACACTGGTGCAGTGGGGCCTTGGGGAGGGCAGAGCCTCTCAGTGGTTGGCTCTCTACAATGGTGAAGTAGGTCCTTGAATAGGGAAGAGCCTCTCTGTGATGGGCTCTCTGCGCGGCTGCAGTGGGGTCTTGACTAGGGCAGAGCCTCTCAGTGATCAGCTCTCTGGACTGGTGCAGTGGGACCTTGAATTGGGCAGAGCCTCTCAGTGATCGGCTCTCTACACTGGTGCAGTGGGGCCTTGTGGAGGGCAGAGCCTCTCTGTGATGGGCTCTCTACCCTGGTGCAGTGGGGTCTTGACTAGGGCAGAGTCTCTCTGTGGTCAGCTCTCTACACTGGTGCACTGGGGCCTTGAATAGGGCAGAGCCTCTCAGTGATGGGATCTCTGCAATGCTTCAGTGGGGCTTTGGGGAGGGCAGAGCCTGTCAGTGATCGGCTCTCTACACTGGTGCAGTGGGACATTGAATAGGGCAGACGACCCCTGTGATAGGCTCGCTGCACTGGTGCAGGGGGGCCTCGGGGCGGGAAGAGCCTCTCTGTGATTGGCTCTCTACACTGGTGCAGTGGGACCTTGAAGAGGGCAGAGCCTCTCAGTGATTGACTCTCTACACTGGTGCAGGTGAGCCTCGGGCGGGCAGATCCTCTCTGTGATTGGCTCTCTACACTGGTGCAGTGGGATCTTGAATAGGGCAGAGCCTCTCAGTGATCGGCTCTCTTCACTGGTGCAGTGGGACCTTGAAGAGGGCAGAGCCTCTCTGTGATTGGCTCTCTACACTGGTGCAGTGGGACCTTGAAGAGGGCAGAGCCTCTCAGTGATCGACTCTCTACACTGGTGCAGGGGGGCCTCGGGCGGGCAGAGCTTCTCTGTGATTGGCTCTCTACATTGGTGCAGTGGGACCTTGAATAGGGCAGAGCCTCTCAGTGATCGGCTCTCTGCACTGGTGCAGTGGGACCTTGAAGAGGGCAGAGCCTCTCAGTGATCGGCTCTCTGCACTGGTGCAGTGGGGCCTTGAATAGGGCAGAGCCTCTCAGTGATCGACTCTCTACACTGGTGCAGTAGGTCCTTGAATAGGGCAGAGCACCTCTGTGATGGGCTCTCTACACTGCTGCAGTGGGACCTTAAATAGTTCAGATCCTCTCTGTGGTCGACCCTCTACACTGGTAAAGTGGGGCCTTTGGGAGGGCAGAGCATCTCAGTGGTTGACTCTCTACAATGGTGAAGTAGGTCCTTGAATAGAGAAGAGCCTCTCTGTGATGGGCTCTCTGTGCAGCTGCAGTGGGGTCTTGACTAGGGCAGAGCCTCTCAGTGATCAGCTCTCTGGACTGGTGCAGTGGGACCTTGAATTGGGCAGAGCCTCTCAGTGATCGGCTCTCTACACTGGTGCAGTGGGGCCTTGTGGAGGGCAGAGCCTCTCTGTGATGGGCTCTATACCATGGTTCAGTGGGGTCTTGACTAGGGCAGAGTCTCTCTGTGGTCAGCTCTCTACACTGGTGCAGTGGGGCCTTGAATAGGGCAGAACCTCTCAGTGATCGGCTCTCTGCACTGGTGCAGTGGGACCTTGAAGAGGGCAGAGCCTCTCAGTGATCGGCTCTTTGCACTGGTGCAGTGGGGCCTTGAATAGGGCAGAGCCTCTCAGTGATCGACTCTCTACACTGGTGCAGTAGGTCCTTGAATAGGGTAGAGCACCTCTGTGATGGGCTCTCTACACTGCTGTAGTGGGACCTTAAATTGTTCAGATCCTCTCTGTGGTCGACCCTCTACACTGGTAAAGTGGGGCCTTTGGGAGGGCAGAGCATCTCAGTGGTTGACTCTCTACAATGGTGAAGTAGGTCCTTGAATAGGGAAGAGCCTCTCTGTGATGGACTCTCTGTGCGGCTGCAGTGGGGTCTTGACTAGGGCAGAGCCTCTCAGTGATCAGCTCTCTGGACTGGTGCAGTGGGACCTTGAATTGGGCAGAGCCTCTCAGTGATCGGCTCTCTACACTGGTGCAGTGGGGCCTTGTGAAGGGCAGAGCCTCTCTGTGATGGGCTCTATACCATGGTTCAGTGGGGTCTTGACTAGGGCAGAGTCTCTCTGTGGTCAGCTCACTACACTGGTGCAGTGGGGCCTTGAATAGGGCAGAACCTCTCAGTGATCGGCTCTCTGCACTGGTGCAGTGGGACCTTGAAGAGGGCAGAGCCTCTCAGTGATCGGCTCTCTGCACTGGTGCAGTGGGGCCTTGAATAGGGCAGAGCCTCTCAGTGATCGACTCTCTACACTGGTGCAGTAGGTCCTTGAATAAGGTAGAGCACCTCTGTGATGGGCTCTCTACACTGCTGTAGTGGGACCTTAAATAGTTCAGATCCTCTCTGTGGTCGACCCTCTACACTGGTAAAGTGGGGCCTTTGGGAGGGCAGAGCATCTCAGTGGTTGACTCTCTACAATGGTGAAGTAGGTCCTTGAATAGGGAAGAGCCTCTCTATGATGGGCTCTCTGTGCGGCTGCAGTGGGGTCTTGACTAGGGCAGAGCCTCTCAGTGATCAGCTCTCTGGACTGGTGCAGTGGGACCATGAATCGGGCAGAGCCTCTCAGTGATCGGCTCTCTACACTGGTGCAGTGGGGCCTTGTGGAGGGCAGAGCCTCTCTGTGATGGGCTCTATACCATGGTTCAGTGGGGTCTTGACTAGGGCAGAGTCTCGCAGTGATGGGATCTCTGCACTCCTTCAGTGGGGCTTTGGGGAGGGCAGAGCCTGTCAGTGATTGGCTCCAAAAACTGGTGCAGTGGGACATTGAATAGGGCAGACGACCCCTGTGATGGGCTCTCTGCACTGGTGCAGGGGGGCCTCAGGGTGGGCAGAGCCTCTCTGTGATTGGCTCTCTACACTGGTGCAGTGGGACCTTGAAGAGGGCAGAGCCTCTCAGTGATCGACTCTCTACACTGGTGCAGGGGGGCCTCGGGGTGGGCAGAGCCTCTCTGTGATTGGCTCTCTACACTGGTGCAGTGGGACCTTGAATAGGGCAGAGCCTCTCTGTGATCGGCTCTCTGCACTGGTGCAGTGGGACCTTGAATAGGGCAGAGCCTCTCAGTGATCGTCTCTCTACACTGGTGCAGTGGGGCCTTGAATAGGGCAGAGCCTCTCAGTGATGTGATCGGCTCTCTACACTGGTGCAGTGGGGCCTTGAATAGGGCAGAGCCTCTCTGTGATGGGCTCTCTGCAGTGGTGCAGTGGGACCTTGAATAGGGCAGAGCCTCTGTGATCGGCTCTCTGCACTGGTGCAGTGGGACCTTCAATAGGGAAGAGCCTCTCAGTGATCGGCTCTCTGCACTGGTGCAGTGGGGCCTTGAATAGGGCAGAGCCTCTCAGTGATCAATTCTCTACACTGGTGCAGTAGGTCCTTGAATAGGGAAGAGCACCTCTGTGATGGGCTCTCTACACTGCTGCAGTGGGACCTTGAATAGGACAGATCCTCTCTGTGGTTGACTCTCTACACAGGTGCAGTAGGCCCTTGAACTGGGCAGAGCACCTCTGTGATGGGAGCTCTGCACTGGTTCAGTGGGGCCTTGAATAGGGCCGAGCCTCTGTGATCGGCTCTCTAGAAAGGTGCAGTGGGTCCTTGAATAGGGCAGAGCCTCTCTGTTATAGGCTCTCTGCACTACTGCAATGGGTCGTTGGGGAGGGCAGAACATCTCAGTGATCGACTCTCTGCACTGATGCAGTGGTGCCTTGAATAGGGCAGAGCCTCTCTTTGAAGGGCTGTCTGCACTGATGCAGTGGTGCCGTGAATAGGGCAGAGCCTCTCTTTGAAGGGCTGTCTGCACTGCTGCAGTGGGTTGTTGGGGAGGGCACAGTCTCTCAGTGATCATCTCTCTGAACTGGTGCAGTGGATCCCTGAATACGGCGGAGCCTCTGTGATCAGCTCTCTACACTGGTGCAGTGGGGCCTTGAATAGGGCAGAGCCTCTCTGTGTTGGGCTCTCTGCACTGCTGCAGTGGGTCGTTTGGTAGGGCAGAGCCTCTCTGTGATGGGATCTCTGCACTACTGCAGTCGGTCATTGGGGAGGGCAGAGTTTGCAGTGATCAGCTCTCTTCACTGGTGCAGTGGGTCATTGAATAGGGCAGAGCATCTCTGTGATGGGCTCTCTGCACTGGTGCAGTGGTACATTGAATATGGAAGAACACCTCTGTGATGGGCTCTCTGCACTGCTGCAGTGGGTCGTTCGGGAGGGCATAGCTTCTCTGTGATCGGCTCTCTACACTGCTGCAGTGGGACCTTGAATAGGGCAGAGCCTCTCAGTGATCGTCTCTCTGCACTGCTGCAGTGGGGCCTTGAATAGGGCAGAGCATCTCAGTGATGGACTCTCTACACTGGTGCAGTAGGCCCTTGAACAGGGCAGAGCACCTCTGTGATGGGCTCTCTGCACTGGTTCAGTGGGGCCTTGAATAGGGTTGAGCCTCTGTGATCGGCTCTCTAGAAAGGTGCAGTGGGTCCTTGAATAGGGCAGAGTCTCTCTGTTATAGGCTCTCTGCACTACTGCAATGGGTTGTTGGGGAGGGCAGAACCTCTCAGTGATCGACTCTCTGCACTGATGCAGTGGTGCCTTGAATAGGGCAGAGCCTCTCTTTGAAGGGCTGTCTGCACTGCTGCAGTGGGTTGTTGGGGAGGGCAGAGCCTCTCAGTGATCATCTCTCTGCACAGGTGCAGTGGGTCCCTGAATACGGCGGAGCCTCTGTGATCGGCTCTTTACACTGGTCCATGGGGCCTTGAATAGGGCAGAGCCTCTCTGTGTTGGGCTCTCTGCACTACTGCAGTGGGTCGTTTGGGAGGGCAGAGCCTCTCTGTGATGGGATCTCTGCACTACTGCAGTGAGTCATTGGGGAGGGCAGAGTTTGCAGTGATCAGCTCTCTTCACTGGTGCAGTGGGTCATTGAATAGGGCAGAGCCTGTCTGTGATGGGCTGTCTGCACTGGTGCAGTGGTACATTGAATATGGCAGAACACCTCTGTGATGGGCTCTCTGCACTGCTGCAGTGGGTCGTTCAGGAGGGCAGAGCTTCTCTGTGATTGGCTCTCTACACTGCTGCAGTGGGACCTTGAATAGGGCAGAGCCTCTCAGTGATCGGCTCTCTGCACTGGTGCAGTAGGTCCTTGAATAGGGCAGAGCCTCTCAGTGATCGACTCTCTATACTGGTGCAGTGGTGCCTTGAATAGGGCAGAGCCTCTCTGTGATGGGCTCTCTGCACTGCTGCAGTGGGGAATGTGGGAGGGCAGAGCCTCTCTGTGATGGGATCTCTGCACTGCTGCAGTGGGACCTTGAATAGGGCAGAGCCTCTGTGATCGGCTCTCTAGAAAGTTGCAGTGGGTCCTTGAATAGGGCAGAGCACCTTTGTGATCGGCTCTCTACACTTGTGCATTGGGACCTTGAATAGGCAGTGCCTCTCTGTGGTCATCTCTCTACACTGTTGCAGTGGGGCCTTGAATAGGGCAGAGGCTCTCAGTGATGTGATCGGCTCGCTACACTGGTGCAGTAGGGCCTTGAATAGGGCAGAGCCTCTCTGTGATGGGCTCTCTGCAGTGGTGCAGTGGGGCCTTGAATAGGACAGAGCCTCTCTGTGATCGGCTCTCTACACTGGTGCAGTGGGACCTTGAAGAGGGCAGAGCCTCTCAGTGATCAACTCTCTACACTGGTGCAGTGGGGCCTTGAATAGGGCAGAGCACCTCTGTGATGGGCTCTCTACACTGCTGCAGTGGGACCTTGAATAGGGCAGATCCTCTCTGTGGTTGACTCTCTACACAGGTGCAGTAGGCCCTTGAACGGGGCAGAGCACCTCTGTGATTGGCTCTCTACACTGGTGCAGTGGGACCTTGAATAGGGCAGAGCCTCTCAGTGATCGGCTCTCTGCACTGGTGCAGTGGGGAATGTGGGAGGGCAGAGCCTCTCTGTGATGGGATCTCTGCACTGCTGCAGTGGGTCCTTGAATAGGGCAGAGCACCTTTGTGATCGGCTCTCTACACTTGTGCATTGGGACCTTGAATAGGCAGTGCCTCTCTGTGGTCATCTCTCTACACTGTTGCAGTGGGGCCTTGAATAGGGCAGAGCCTCTCAGTGATGTGATCGGCTCGCTACACTGGTGCAGTGGGGCCTTGAATAGGGCAGAGCCTCTCTGTGATGGGCTCTCTGCAGTGGTGCAGTGGGTCCTTGAATAGGGCAGAGCCTCTGTGATCGGCTCTCTGCACTGGTGCAGTGGGACATTGAATAGGGCAGAGCCTCTCAGTGATCGGCTCTCTGCACTGGTGCAGTGGGGCCTTGAATAGGGCAGAGCCTCTCAGTGATCAACTCTCTACACAGGTGCAGTAGGCCCTTGAACAGGGCAGAGCACCTCTGTGATTGGCTCTCTACACTGGTGCAGTGGGACCTTGAATAGGGCAGAGCCTCTCAGTGATCGGCTCTCTGCACTGGTGCAGTGGGACCTTGAAGAGGGCAGAGCCTCTCAGTGATCAACTCTCTACACTGGTGGAGTGGGGCCTTGAATAGGGCAGAGCCTCTCAGTGATGTGATTGGCTCGCTACACTGGTGCAGTGGGGCCTTGAATAGGGCAGAGCCTCTCTGTGATGGGCTCTCTGCAGTGGTGCAGTGGAACCTTGAATAGGGCAGAGCCTCTGTGATCGGCTCTCTGCACTGGTGCACTGGGACCTTGAATAGGGCAGAGCCTCTCAGTGATCGGCTCTCTGCACTGGTGCAGTGGGGCCTTGAATAGGGCAGAGCCTCTCAGTGATCGACTCTCTACACTGGTGCAGTAGGTCCTTGAATAGTGCAGACCACCTCTGTGATGGGCTCTCTACACTGCTGCAGTCGGACCTTGAATAGGGCAGATCCTCTCTGTGGTTGACTCTCTACACAGGTGCAGTAGGCCCTTGAACAGGGCAGAGCACCTCTGTTATGGGCTATCTGCACTGGTTCAGTGGGGCCTTGAGTAGGGCCGAGTCTCTGTGATCGGCTCTCTAGAAAGGTGCAGTGGGTCCTTGAATAGGGCAGAGCCTCTCTGTTATAGGCTCTCTGCACTACTGCAATGGGTTGTTGGGGAGGGCAGAGCCTCTCAGTGATCGACTCTCTGCACTGATGCAGTGATGCCTTGAATAAGGCAGAGCCTCTCTTTGATGGTCTGTCTGCACTGCTGCAGTGGGTTGTTGGGGAGGGCAGAGCCTCTCAGTGATCATCTCTCTGCACTGGTGCAGTGGGTCCCTGAACACGGCAGAGCCTCTGTGATCGGCTCTCTACACTGGAGCAGTGGGGCCTTGAATAGGGCAGAGCATCTCTGTGATGGGCTCTCTACACTGCTGCAGTGGGACCTTGAATAAGGCAGATCCTCTCTGTGGTTGACTCTCTACACAGGTGCAGTAGGCCCTTGAACAGGGCAGAGCACCTCTGTGATGGGCTCTCTCCTCACTGGTTCAGTGGGGCCTTGAATAGGGCCGAGCCTCTGTGATCGGCTCTCTAGAAAGGTGCAGTGGGTCCTTGAATAGGGCAGAGCCTCTCTGTTATAGGCTCTCTGCACTACTGCAATGGGTCGTTGGGGAGGGCAGAACCTCTCAGTGATCGACTCTCTGCACTGATGCAGTGGTGCCTTGAATAGGGCAGAGCCTCTCTTTGAAGGGCTGTCTGCACTGCTGCAGTGGGTTGTTGGGGAGGGCAGAGCCTCTCAGTGATCATCTCTCTGCACTGGTGCAGTGTGTCCCTGAATACGGCGGAGCCTCTGTGATCGGCTCTTTACACTGGTGCAGTGAGGCCTTGAATAGGGCAGAGCCTCTCTGTGTTGGGCTCTCTGCACTACTGCAGTGGGTCGTTTGGGAGGGCAGAGCCTCTCTGTGATGGGATCTTTCCCCTACTGCAGTGAGTCATTGGGGAGGGCAGAGTTTGCAGTGATCAGCTCTCTTCACTGGTGCAGTGGGTCATTGAATAGGGCAGAGCCTCTCTGTGATGGGCTGTCTGCACTGGTGCAGTGGTACATTGAATATGGCAGAACACCTCTGTGATGGGCTCTCTGCACTGCTGCAGTGGGTCGTTCGGGAGGGCAGAGCTTCTCTGTGATTGGCTCTCTACACTGCTGCAGTGGGACCTTGAATAGGGCAGAGCCTCTCAGTGATCGGCTCTCTGCACTGGTGCAGTAGGTCCTTGAAAAGGGCAGAGCCTCTCAGTGATCGACTCTCTACACTGGTGCAGTGGTGTCTTGAATAGGGCAGAGCCTCTCTGTGATGGGCTCTCTGCACTGCTGCAGTGGGGAATTTGGGAGGGCAGAGCCTCTCTGTGATGGGATCTCTGCACTGCTGCAGTGGGACCTTGAATAGGGCAGAGCCTCTGTGATCGGCTCTCTAGAAAGTTGCAGTGGGTCCTTGAATAGGGCAGAGCACCTTTGTGATCGGCTCTCTACACTAGTGCATTGGGACCTTGAATAGGCAGAGCCTCTCTGTGGTCATCTCTCTACACTGGTGCAGTAGGTCCTTGAATAGGGCAGAACCTCTGTGTAATGGGCTCTCTGCACTGGTGCAGTGGGGCCTTGAATAGGGCAGAGCCTCTCTGTGAATGGCTCTCTACACTGGTGCAGTATGTCCTTGAATAGGGCAGAGACTCTCAGTGATCGACTCTCTGCACTGGTGCAGTGGGACATTGAATAGGGCAGACGACCCCTGTGATGGGCTCTCTGCACTGGGGCAGGAGGGCCTCAGGGCGGGCAGAGCCTCTCTGTGATTGGCTGTCTACACTGGTGCAGTGGGAAATTGAAGAGGGCAGAGCCTCTCAGTGATCGACTCTCTACACTGGTGCAGGGGGGCCTCGGGGTGGGCAGAGCCTCTCTGTGATTGGCACTCTACACTGGTGCAGTGGGACCTTGAATAGGGCAGAGCCTCTCAGTGATCGTTTCTCTGCACTGGTGCAGTGGGACCTTGAAGAGGGCAGAGCCTCTCAGTGATCAACTCTCTACACTGGTGCAGTGGGGCCTTGAATAGGGCAGAGACTCTCAGTGATGTGATCTGTTCGCTATACTGGTGCAGTGGGTCCTTGAATAGGGGAGAGCCTCTCTGTGATGGGCTCTCTGTAGTGGTGCAGTGGGTCCTTGAATAGGGCAGAGCCTCTGTGATCGGCTCTCTGCACTGGTGCAGTGGGACCTTGAATAGGGCAGAGCCTCTCAGTGATCGGCTCTCTGCACTGGTGCAGTGGGGCCTTGAATAGGGCAGAGCCTCTCAGTGATCAACTCTCTACACTGGTGCAGTAGGCCCTTGAATAGGGCAGAGCACCTCTGTGATGGGCTCTCTACACTGCTGCAGTGGGACCTTGAATAGGGCAGATCCTCTCTGTGGTTGACTCTCTACACAGGTGGAGTAGGCCCTTGAACAGGGCTGAGCACCTCTGTGATGGGCTCTCTGCACTGGTTCAGTGGGGCCTTGAGTAGGGCCGAGTCTCTGTGATCGACTCTCTAGAAAGGTGCAGTGGGTCCTTGAATAGGGCAGAGCCTCTCTGTTATAGGCTCTCTGCACTACTGCAATGGGTCGTTGGGGAGGGCAGAGCCTCTCAGTGATCGACTCTATGCACTGATGCAGTGATGCCTTGAATAAGGCAGAGCCTCTCTTTGATGGGCTGTCTGCACTGCTGCAGTGGGTTGTTGGGGAGGGCAGAGCCTCTCAGTGATCATCTCTCTGCACTGGTGCAGTGGGTCCCTGAACACGGCAGAGCCTCTGTGATCGGCTCTGTACACTGGAGCAGCGGGGCCTTGAATAGAGCAGAGCCTCTCTGTGATGGGCTCTCTACACTGCTGCAGTGGGACCTTGAATGGGGCAGATCCTCTCTGCGGTTGACTCTCTACACAGGTGCAGTAGGCCCTTGAACAGGGCAGAGCACCTCTGTGATGGGCTCTCTGCAATGGTTCAGTGGGGCCTTGAATAGGGCCGAGCCTCTGTGATCGGCTCTCTAGAAAGGTGCAGTGGGTCCTTGAATAGGGCAGAGCCTCTCTGTTATAGGCTCTCTGCACTACTGCAATCGGTTGTTGGGGAGGGCAGAACCTCTCAGTGATCGACTCTCTGCACTGATGCAGTGGTGCCTTGAATAGGGCAGAGCCTCTCTTTGAAGGGCTGTCTGGACTGCTGCAGTGGGTTGTTGGGGAGGGCAGAGCCTCTCAGTGATCATCTCTCTGCACTGGTGCAGTGTGTCCCTGAATACGGCGGAGCCTCTGTGATCGGCTCTTTACACTGGTGAAGTGAGGCCTTGAATAAGGCAGAGCCTCTCTGTGTTGGGCTCTCTGCACTACTGCAGTGGGTCGTTTGGGAGGGCAGAGCCTCTCTGTGATGGGATCTTTCCCGTACTGCAGTGAGTCATTGGGGAGGGCAGAGTTTGCAGTGATCAGCTCTCTTCACTGGTGCAGTGGGTCATTGAATAGGGCAGAGCCTCTCTGTGATGGGCTGTCTGCACTGGTGCAGTGGTACATTGAATATGGCAGAACACCTCTGTGATGGGCTCTCTGCACTGCTGCAGTGGGTCGTTCGGGAGGGCAGAGCTTCTCTGTGATTGGCTCTCTACACTGGTGCAGTGGGAAATTGAAGAGGGCAGAACCTCTCAGTGATCGACTCTCTACACTGGTGCAGGGGGGCCTCGGGGTGGGCAGAGCCTCTCTGTGATTGGCACTCTACACTGGTGCAGTGGGACCTTGAATAGGGCAGAGCCTCTCAGTGATCGTTTCTCTGCACTGGTGCAGTGGGACCTTGAAGAGGGCAGAGCCTCTCAGTGATCAACTCTCTACACTGGTGCAGTGGGGCCTTGAATAGGGCAGAGACTCTCAGTGATGTGATCTGTTCGCTATACTGGTGCAGTGGGTCCTTGAATAGGGGAGAGCCTCTCTGTGATGGGCTCTCTGTAGTGGTGCAGTGGGTCCTTGAATAGGGCAGAGCCTCTGTGATCGGCTCTCTGCACTGGTGCAGTGGGACCTTGAATAGGGCAGAGCCTCTCAGTGATCGGCTCTCTGCACTGGTGCAGTGGGGCCTTGAATAGGGCAGAGCCTCTCAGTGATCAACTCTCTACACTGGTGCAGTAGGCCCTTGAATAGGGCAGAGCACCTCTGTGATGGGCTCTCTACACTGCTGCAGTGGGACCTTGAATAGGGCAGATCCTCTCTGTGGTTGACTCTCTACACAGGTGGAGTAGGCCCTTGAACAGGGCTGAGCACCTCTGTGATGGGCTCTCTGCACTGGTTCAGTGGGGCCTTGAGTAGGGCCGAGTCTCTGTGATCGGCTCTCTAGAAAGGTGCAGTGGGTCCTTGAATAGGGCAGAGCCTCTCTGTTATAGGCTCTCTGCACTACTGCAATGGGTCGTTGGGGAGGGCAGAGCCTCTCAGTGATCGACTCTATGCACTGATGCAGTGATGCCTTGAATAAGGCAGAGCCTCTCTTTGATGGGCTGTCTGCACTGCTGCAGTGGGTTGTTGGGGAGGGCAGAGCCTCTCAGTGATCATCTCTCTGCACTGGTGCAGTGGGTCCCTGAACACGGCAGAGCCTCTGTGATCGGCTCTGTACACTGGAGCAGCGGGGCCTTGAATAGAGCAGAGCCTCTCTGTGATGGGCTCTCTACACTGCTGCAGTGGGACCTTGAATGGGGCAGATCCTCTCTGCGGTTGACTCTCTACACAGGTGCAGTAGGCCCTTGAACAGGGCAGAGCACCTCTGTGATGGGCTCTCTGCAATGGTTCAGTGGGGCCTTGAATAGGGCCGAGCCTCTGTGATCGGCTCTCTAGAAAGGTGCAGTGGGTCCTTGAATAGGGCAGAGCCTCTCTGTTATAGGCTCTCTGCACTACTGCAATCGGTTGTTGGGGAGGGCAGAACCTCTCAGTGATCGACTCTCTGCACTGATGCAGTGGTGCCTTGAATAGGGCAGAGCCTCTCTTTGAAGGGCTGTCTGGACTGCTGCAGTGGGTTGTTGGGGAGGGCAGAGCCTCTCAGTGATCATCTCTCTGCACTGGTGCAGTGTGTCCCTGAATACGGCGGAGCCTCTGTGATCGGCTCTTTACACTGGTGAAGTGAGGCCTTGAATAAGGCAGAGCCTCTCTGTGTTGGGCTCTCTGCACTACTGCAGTGGGTCGTTTGGGAGGGCAGAGCCTCTCTGTGATGGGATCTTTCCCGTACTGCAGTGAGTCATTGGGGAGGGCAGAGTTTGCAGTGATCAGCTCTCTTCACTGGTGCAGTGGGTCATTGAATAGGGCAGAGCCTCTCTGTGATGGGCTGTCTGCACTGGTGCAGTGGTACATTGAATATGGCAGAACACCTCTGTGATGGGCTCTCTGCACTGCTGCAGTGGGTCGTTCGGGAGGGCAGAGCTTCTCTGTGATTGGCTCTCTACACTGCTGCAGTGGGACTTTGAATAGGGCAGAGCCTCTCAGTGATTGGCTCTCTGCACTGGTGCAGTAGGTCCTTGAATGGGGCAGAGCCTCTCAGTGATCGACTCTCTACACTGGTGCAGTGGTGCCTTGAATAGGGCAGAGCCTCTCTGTGATGGGCTCGCTGCACTGCTGCAGTGGGGAATTTGGGAGGGCAGAGCCTCTCTGTGATGGGATCTCTGCACTGCTGCAGTGGGACCTTGAATAGGGCAGAGCCTCTGTGATCGGCTCTCTAGAAAGTTGCAGTGGGTCCTTGAATAGGGCAGAGCACCTTTGTGATCGGCTCTCTACACTTGTGCATTGGGACCTTGAATAGGCAGAGCCTCTCTGTGGTCATCTCTCTACACTGGTGCAGTAGGGCCTTGAATAGGGCAGAACCTCTCTGTAATGGGCTCTCTGCACTGGTGCAGTGGGGCCTTGAATAGGGCAGAGCCTCTCTGTGAATGGCTCTCTACACTGGTGCAGTATGTCCTTGAATAGGGCAGAGACTCTCAGTGATCGACTCTCTGCACTGGTGCAGTGGGACATTGAATAGGGCAGACGACCCCTGTGATGGGCTCTCTGCACTGGGGCAGGGGGGCCTCAGGGCAGGCAGAGCCTCTCTGTGATTGGCTGTCTACACTGGTGCAGTGGGAAATTGAAGAGGGCAGAGCCTCTCAGTGATCGACTCTCTACACTGGTGCAGGGGGGCCTCGGGGTGGGCAGAGCCTCTCTGTGATTGGCACTCTACACTGGTGCAGTGGGACCTTGAATAGGGCAGAGCCTCTCAGTGATCGTCTCTCTGCACTGGTGCAGTGGGACCTTGAAGAGGGCAGAGCCTCTCAGTGATCGGCTCTCTGCACTGGTGCACTGGGGCCTTGAATAGGGCAGAGCCTCTCAGTGATCGACTCTCTACACTGGTGCAGTAGGCACTTGAATAGGGCAGAGCACCTCTGTGATGGGCTCTCTACACTGCTGCAGTGGGACCTTGAATAGGGCAGATCCTCTCTGTGGTTGACTCTCTACACAGGTGCAGTAGGCCCTTGAACAGGGCTGAGCACCTCTGTGATGGGCTCTCTGCACTGGTTCAGTGGGGCCTTGAGTATGGCCGAGCCTCTGTGATTGGCTCTCTAGAAAGGTGCAGTGGGTCCTTGAATAGGGCAGAGCCTCTCTGTTATAGGCTCTCTGCACTACTGCAATGGGTCGTTGGGGAGGGCAGAGCCTCTCAGTGATCGACTCTCTGCACTGATGCAGTGGTGCCTTGAATAGGGCAGAGCCTCTCTTTGATGAGCTGTCTGCACTGATGCAGTGGGTTGTTGGGGAGGGCAGAGCCTCTCAGTGATCATCTCTCTGCACTGGTGCAGTGGGTCCCTGAATACGGCGGAGCCTCTGTGATCGGCTCTCTACACTGGAGCAGTGGGGCCTTGAATAGGGCAGAGCCTCTCTGTGATGGGCTCTCTGCACTGCTGCAGTGGGTCGTTAGGGAGGGCAGAGCTTCTCTGTGATTGGCTCTCTACACTGCTGCAGTGGGACTTTGAATAGGGCAGAGCCTCTCAGTGATTGGCTCTCTGCACTGGTGCAGTAGGTCCTTGAATGGGGCAGAGCCTCTCAGTGATCGACTCTCTACACTGGTGCAGTGGTGCCTTGAATAGGGCAGAGCCTCTCTGTGATGGGCTCTCTGCACTGCTGCAGTGGGGAATTTGGGAGGGCAGAGCCTCTCTGTGATGGGATCTCTGCACTGCTGCAGTGGGACCTTGAATAGGGCAGAGCCTCTGTGATCGGCTCTCTAGAAAGTTGCAGTGGGTCCTTGAATAGGGCAGAGCACCTTTGTGATCGGCTCTCTACACTTGTGCATTGGGACCTTGAATAGGCAGAGCCTCTCTGTGGTCATCTCTCTACACTGGTGCAGTAGGGCCTTGAATAGGGCAGAACCTCTCTGTAATGGGCTCTCTGCACTGGTGCAGTGGGGCCTTGAATAGGGCAGAACCTCTCTGTGAATGGCTCTCTACACTGGTGCAGTATGTCCTTGAATAGGGCAGAGACTCTCAGTGATCGACTCTCTGCACTGGTGCAGTGGGACATTGAATAGGGCAGACGACCCCTGTGATGGGCTCTCTGCACTGGGGCAGGGGGGCCTCAGGGCAGGCAGAGCCTCTCTGTGATTGGCTGTCTACACTGGTGCAGTGGGAAATTGAAGAGGGCAGAGCCTCTCAGTGATCGACTCTCTACACTGGTGCAGGGGGGCCTCGGGGTGGGCAGAGCCTCTCTGTGATTGGCACTCTACACTGGTGCAGTGGGACCTTGAATAGGGCAGAGCCTCTCAGTGATCGTCTCTCTGCACTGGTGCAGTGGGACCTTGAAGAGGGCAGAGCCTCTCAGTGATCGGCTCTCTGCACTGGTGCACTGGGGCCTTGAATAGGGCAGAGCCTCTCAGTGATCGACTCTCTACACTGGTGCAGTAGGCACTTGAATAGGGCAGAGCACCTCTGTGATGGGCTCTCTACACTGCTGCAGTGGGACCTTGAATAGGGCAGATCCTCTCTGTGGTTGACTCTCTACACAGGTGCAGTAGGCCCTTGAACAGGGCTGAGCACCTCTGTGATGGGCTCTCTGCACTGGTTCAGTGGGGCCTTGAGTATGGCCGAGCCTCTGTGATTGGCTCTCTAGAAAGGTGCAGTGGGTCCTTGAATAGGGCAGAGCCTCTCTGTTATAGGCTCTCTGCACTACTGCAATGGGTCGTTGGGGAGGGCAGAGCCTCTCAGTGATCGACTCTCTGCACTGATGCAGTGGTGCCTTGAATAGGGCAGAGCCTCTCTTTGATGAGCTGTCTGCACTGATGCAGTGGGTTGTTGGGGAGGGCAGAGCCTCTCAGTGATCATCTCTCTGCACTGGTGCAGTGGGTCCCTGAATACGGCGGAGCCTCTGTGATCGGCTCTCTACACTGGAGCAGTGGGGCCTTGAATAGGGCAGAGCCTCTCTGTGATGGGCTCTCTGCACTGCTGCAGTAGGCCCTTGAATAGGGCAGAGCACCTCTGTGATGGGCTCTCTACACTGCTGCAGTGGGACCTTGAATAGGGCAGATCCTCTCTGTGGTTGACTCTCTACACAGGTGCAGTAGGCCCTTGAACAGGGCAGAGCACCTCTGTGATGGGCTCTCTGCAATGGTTCAGTGGGGCCTTGAATAGGGCCGAGCCTCTGTGATCGGCTCTCTAGAAAGGTGCAGTGGGTCCTTGAATAGGGCAGAGCCTCTCTGTTATAGGCTCTCTGCACTACTGCAATCGGTTGTTGGGGAGGGCAGAACCTCTCAGTGATCGACTCTCTGCACTGATGCAGTGGTGCCTTGAATAGGGCAGAGCCTCTCTTTGAAGGGCTGTCTGGACTGCTGCAGTGGGTTGTTGGGGAGGGCAGAGCCTCTCAGTGATCATCTCTCTGCACTGGTGCAGTGTGTCCCTGAATACGGCGGAGCCTCTGTGATCGGCTCTTTACACTGGTGAAGTGAGGCCTTGAATAAGGCAGAGCCTCTCTGTGTTGGGCTCTCTGCACTACTGCAGTGGGTCGTTTGGGAGGGCAGAGCCTCTCTGTGATGGGATCTTTCCCGTACTGCAGTGAGTCATTGGGGAAGGCAGAGTTTGCAGTGATCAGCTCTCTTCACTGGTGCAGTGGGTCATTGAATAGGGCAGAGCCTCTCTGTGATGGGCTGTCTGCACTGGTGCAGTGGTACATTGAATATGGCAGAACACCTCTGTGATGGGCTCTCTGCACTGCTGCAGTGGGTCGTTCGGGAGGGCAGAGCTTCTCTGTGATTGGCTCTCTACACTGCTGCAGTGGGACTTTGAATAGGGCAGAGCCTCTCAGTGATTGGCTCTCTGCACTGGTGCAGTAGGTCCTTGAATGGGGCAGAGCCTCTCAGTGATCGACTCTCTACACTGGTGCAGTGGTGCCTTGAATAGGGCAGAGCCTCTCTGTGATGGGCTCTCTGCACTGCTGCAGTGGGGAATTTGGGAGGGCAGAGCCTTTCTGTGATGGGATCTCTGCACTGCTGCAGTGGGACCTTGAATAGGGCAGAGCCTCTGTGATCGGCTCTCTAGAAAGTTGCAGTGGGTCCTTGAATAGGGCAGAGCACCTTTGTGATCGGCTCTCTACACTTGTGCATTGGGACCTTGAATAGGCAGAGCCTCTCTGTGGTCATCTCTCTACACTGGTGCAGTAGGGCCTTGAATAGGGCAGAACCTCTCTGTAATGGGCTCTCTGCACTGGTGCAGTGGGGCCTTGAATAGGGCAGAGCCTCTCTGTGAATGGCTCTCTACACTGGTGCAGTATGTCCTTGAATAGAGCAGAGACTCTCAGTGATCGACTCTCTGCACTGGTGCAGTGGGAGATTGAATAGGGCAGACGACCCCTGTGATGGGCTCTCTGCACTGGGGCAGGGGGGCCTCAGGGCAGGCAGAGCCTCTCTGTGATTGGCTGTCTACACTGGTGCAGTGGGAAATTGAAGAGGGCAGAGCCTCTCAGTGATCGACTCTCTACACTGGTGCAGGGGGGCCTCGGGGTGGGCAGAGCCTCTCTGTGATTGGCACTCTACACTGGTGCAGTGGGACCTTGAATAGGGCAGAGCCTCTCAGTGATCGTCTCTCTGCACTGGTGCAGTGGGACCTTGAAGAGGGCAGAGCCTCTCAGTGATCGGCTCTCTGCACTGGTGCACTGGGGCCTTGAATAGGGCAGAGCCTCTCAGTGATCGACTCTCTACACTGGTGCAGTAGGCACTTGAATAGGGCAGAGCACCTCTGTGATGGGCTCTCTACACTGCTGCAGTGGGACCTTGAATAGGGCAGATCCTCTCTGTGGTTGACTCTCTACACAGGTGCAGTAGGCCCTTGAACAGGGCTGAGCACCTCTGTGATGGGCTCTCTGCACTGGTTCAGTGGGGCCTTGAGTATGGCCGAGCCTCTGTGATTGGCTCTCTAGAAAGGTGCAGTGGGTCCTTGAATAGGGCAGAGCCTCTCTGTTATAGGCTCTCTGCACTGATGCAGTGGTGCCTTGAATAGGGCAGAGCCTCTCTTTGATGAGCTGTCTGCACTGATGCAGTGGGTTGTTGGGGAGGGCAGAGCCTCTCAGTGATCATCTCTCTGCACTGGTGCAGTGGGTCCCTGAATACGGCGGAGCCTCTGTGATCGGCTCTCTACACTGGAGCAGTGGGGCCTTGAATAGGGCAGAGCCTCTCTGTGATGGGCTCTCTGCACTGCTGCAGTGGGTCGTTCGGGAGGGCAGAGCCTCTCTGTGATGGGATCTCTGCACTACTGCAGTGGGTCATTGGGGAGGGCAGAGTTTGCAGTGATCAGCTCTCTTCACTGGTGCAGTGGGTCATTGAATAGGGCAGAGCCTCTCTGTGATGGGCTCTCTGCACTGGGGCAGTGGTACATTGAATATGGCAGAACACCTCTGTGTTGGGCTTTCTGCACTGCTGCAGTGGGTCCCTGAATACGGCGGAGCCTCTGTGATCGGCTCTCTACACTGCTGCAGTAGGTCCTTGAATAGGGCAGAGCCTCTCAATGATTGACTCTCTACACTGGTGCAGTGGTGCCTTGAATAGGGCAGAGCCTCTCTGTGATGGGCTCTCTGCACTGCTGCAGTGGGGAATTTGGGAGGGCGGAGCCTCTCTGTGGTGGGATCTCTGCACTGCTGCAGTGAGACCTTGAATAGGGCAGAGCCTCTGTGATTGGCTCTCTAGAAAGGTGCAATGGGTCCTTGAATAGGGCAGAGAACCTCTGTGATGGGCTCTCTGCAATGGTGCAGTGGGGCCTTAAATAGGGCAGAGCCTCTCAGTGATCAACTCTCTACACTGGTGCAGTGGGACCTTGAATAGGGCAGAGCCTCTCAGTGATCAACTCTCTACACTGGTGCAGTGGTGCCTTGAATAGGGCAGAGCCTCTCTGTGATGGGCTCTCTGCACTGCTGCATTGGGGAATTTGGGAGGGCAGAGCCTCTCTGTGATGGGATCTCTGCACTGCTGCAGTTGGACCTTGAATAGGGCAGAGCCTCTGTGATCGGCTCTCTAGAAAGATGCAGTGGGTCCTTGAATAGGGAGAGCCTCTCTGTGGTCGTCTCTCTACACTGGTGCAGTGGGGCCTTGAATAGGGCAGAACCTCTCTGTAATGGCCTCTCTGCACTGGTGTAGTGGGGCCTTGAATAGGACAGAGCCTCTCTGTGGTCGTCTCTCTACACTGGTGCAGTGGGGCCTTGAATAGGGCAGAACCTCTCTGTAATGGGCTCTCTGCACTGGTGTAGTGGGGCCTTGAATAGGACAGAGCCTCTCTGTGATCGGCGCTCTACACTGGTGCAGTGGGTCATTGAATAGGGCAGAGCCTCTCTGTGAATGGCTCTCTACACTGGTGCAGTAGGTCCTTGAATAGGGCAGAGACTCTCAGTGATTGAATCTCTGCACTAGTGCAGTGGGACCTTGAATAGGGCAGAGCCTCTCAGTGATCGGCTCTCTGCACTGGTGCAGTGGGTTGTTGGGGAGGGCAGAGCCTCTCAGTGATCGATTCTCTGCACTGATGCAGTGGTGCCTTGAATAGGGCAGAGCCTCTCTTTGATGGGCTGTCTGCACTGCTGCAGTGGGTTGTTGGGGAGGGCAGAGCCTCTCTGTGATGGGATCTCTGCACTACTGCAGTGAGTCATTGGGGAGGGCAGAGTTTGCAGTGATCAGCTCTCTTCACTGGTGCAGTGGGTCATTGAATAGGGCAGAGCCTGTCTGTGATGGGCTGTCTGCACTGGTGCAGTGGTACATTGAATATGGCAGAACACCTCTGTGATGGGCTCTCTGCACTGCTGCAGTGGGTCGTTCAGGAGGGCAGAGCTTCTCTGTGATTGGCTCTCTACACTGCTGCAGTGGGACCTTGAATAGGGCAGAGCCTCTCAGTGATCGGCTCTCTGCACTGGTGCAGTAGGTCCTTGAATAGGGCAGAGCCTCTCAGTGATCGACTCTCTATACTGGTGCAGTGGTGCCTTGAATAGGGCAGAGCCTCTCTGTGATGGGCTCTCTGCACTGCTGCAGTGGGGAATGTGGGAGGGCAGAGCCTCTCTGTGATGGGATCTCTGCACTGCTGCAGTGGGACCTTGAATAGGGCAGAGCCTCTGTGATCGGCTCTCTAGAAAGTTGCAGTGGGTCCTTGAATAGGGCAGAGCACCTTTGTGATCGGCTCTCTACACTTGTGCATTGGGACCTTGAATAGGCAGTGCCTCTCTGTGGTCATCTCTCTACACTGTTGCAGTGGGGCCTTGAATAGGGCAGAGGCTCTCAGTGATGTGATCGGCTCGCTACACTGGTGCAGTAGGGCCTTGAATAGGGCAGAGCCTCTCTGTGATGGGCTCTCTGCAGTGGTGCAGTGGGGCCTTGAATAGGACAGAGCCTCTCTGTGATCGGCTCTCTACACTGGTGCAGTGGGACCTTGAAGAGGGCAGAGCCTCTCAGTGATCAACTCTCTACACTGGTGCAGTGGGGCCTTGAATAGGGCAGAGCACCTCTGTGATGGGCTCTCTACACTGCTGCAGTGGGACCTTGAATAGGGCAGATCCTCTCTGTGGTTGACTCTCTACACAGGTGCAGTAGGCCCTTGAACGGGGCAGAGCACCTCTGTGATTGGCTCTCTACACTGGTGCAGTGGGACCTTGAATAGGGCAGAGCCTCTCAGTGATCGGCTCTCTGCACTGGTGCAGTGGGGAATGTGGGAGGGCAGAGCCTCTCTGTGATGGGATCTCTGCACTGCTGCAGTGGGTCCTTGAATAGGGCAGAGCACCTTTGTGATCGGCTCTCTACACTTGTGCATTGGGACCTTGAATAGGCAGTGCCTCTCTGTGGTCATCTCTCTACACTGTTGCAGTGGGGCCTTGAATAGGGCAGAGCCTCTCAGTGATGTGATCGGCTCGCTACACTGGTGCAGTGGGGCCTTGAATAGGGCAGAGCCTCTCTGTGATGGGCTCTCTGCAGTGGTGCAGTGGGTCCTTGAATAGGGCAGAGCCTCTGTGATCGGCTCTCTGCACTGGTGCAGTGGGACATTGAATAGGGCAGAGCCTCTCAGTGATCGGCTCTCTGCACTGGTGCAGTGGGGCCTTGAATAGGGCAGAGCCTCTCAGTGATCAACTCTCTACACAGGTGCAGTAGGCCCTTGAACAGGGCAGAGCACCTCTGTGATTGGCTCTCTACACTGGTGCAGTGGGACCTTGAATAGGGCAGAGCCTCTCAGTGATCGGCTCTCTGCACTGGTGCAGTGGGACCTTGAAGAGGGCAGAGCCTCTCAGTGATCAACTCTCTACACTGGTGGAGTGGGGCCTTGAATAGGGCAGAGCCTCTCAGTGATGTGATTGGCTCGCTACACTGGTGCAGTGGGGCCTTGAATAGGGCAGAGCCTCTCTGTGATGGGCTCTCTGCAGTGGTGCAGTGGAACCTTGAATAGGGCAGAGCCTCTGTGATCGGCTCTCTGCACTGGTGCACTGGGACCTTGAATAGGGCAGAGCCTCTCAGTGATCGGCTCTCTGCACTGGTGCAGTGGGGCCTTGAATAGGGCAGAGCCTCTCAGTGATCGACTCTCTACACTGGTGCAGTAGGTCCTTGAATAGTGCAGACCACCTCTGTGATGGGCTCTCTACACTGCTGCAGTCGGACCTTGAATAGGGCAGATCCTCTCTGTGGTTGACTCTCTACACAGGTGCAGTAGGCCCTTGAACAGGGCAGAGCACCTCTGTTATGGGCTATCTGCACTGGTTCAGTGGGGCCTTGAGTAGGGCCGAGTCTCTGTGATCGGCTCTCTAGAAAGGTGCAGTGGGTCCTTGAATAGGGCAGAGCCTCTCTGTTATAGGCTCTCTGCACTACTGCAATGGGTTGTTGGGGAGGGCAGAGCCTCTCAGTGATCGACTCTCTGCACTGATGCAGTGATGCCTTGAATAAGGCAGAGCCTCTCTTTGATGGTCTGTCTGCACTGCTGCAGTGGGTTGTTGGGGAGGGCAGAGCCTCTCAGTGATCATCTCTCTGCACTGGTGCAGTGGGTCCCTGAACACGGCAGAGCCTCTGTGATCGGCTCTCTACACTGGAGCAGTGGGGCCTTGAATAGGGCAGAGCATCTCTGTGATGGGCTCTCTACACTGCTGCAGTGGGACCTTGAATAAGGCAGATCCTCTCTGTGGTTGACTCTCTACACAGGTGCAGTAGGCCCTTGAACAGGGCAGAGCACCTCTGTGATGGGCTCTCTCCTCACTGGTTCAGTGGGGCCTTGAATAGGGCCGAGCCTCTGTGATCGGCTCTCTAGAAAGGTGCAGTGGGTCCTTGAATAGGGCAGAGCCTCTCTGTTATAGGCTCTCTGCACTACTGCAATGGGTCGTTGGGGAGGGCAGAACCTCTCAGTGATCGACTCTCTGCACTGATGCAGTGGTGCCTTGAATAGGGCAGAGCCTCTCTTTGAAGGGCTGTCTGCACTGCTGCAGTGGGTTGTTGGGGAGGGCAGAGCCTCTCAGTGATCATCTCTCTGCACTGGTGCAGTGTGTCCCTGAATACGGCGGAGCCTCTGTGATCGGCTCTTTACACTGGTGCAGTGAGGCCTTGAATAGGGCAGAGCCTCTCTGTGTTGGGCTCTCTGCACTACTGCAGTGGGTCGTTTGGGAGGGCAGAGCCTCTCTGTGATGGGATCTTTCCCCTACTGCAGTGAGTCATTGGGGAGGGCAGAGTTTGCAGTGATCAGCTCTCTTCACTGGTGCAGTGGGTCATTGAATAGGGCAGAGCCTCTCTGTGATGGGCTGTCTGCACTGGTGCAGTGGTACATTGAATATGGCAGAACACCTCTGTGATGGGCTCTCTGCACTGCTGCAGTGGGTCGTTCGGGAGGGCAGAGCTTCTCTGTGATTGGCTCTCTACACTGCTGCAGTGGGACCTTGAATAGGGCAGAGCCTCTCAGTGATCGGCTCTCTGCACTGGTGCAGTAGGTCCTTGAAAAGGGCAGAGCCTCTCAGTGATCGACTCTCTACACTGGTGCAGTGGTGTCTTGAATAGGGCAGAGCCTCTCTGTGATGGGCTCTCTGCACTGCTGCAGTGGGGAATTTGGGAGGGCAGAGCCTCTCTGTGATGGGATCTCTGCACTGCTGCAGTGGGACCTTGAATAGGGCAGAGCCTCTGTGATCGGCTCTCTAGAAAGTTGCAGTGGGTCCTTGAATAGGGCAGAGCACCTTTGTGATCGGCTCTCTACACTAGTGCATTGGGACCTTGAATAGGCAGAGCCTCTCTGTGGTCATCTCTCTACACTGGTGCAGTAGGTCCTTGAATAGGGCAGAACCTCTGTGTAATGGGCTCTCTGCACTGGTGCAGTGGGGCCTTGAATAGGGCAGAGCCTCTCTGTGAATGGCTCTCTACACTGGTGCAGTATGTCCTTGAATAGGGCAGAGACTCTCAGTGATCGACTCTCTGCACTGGTGCAGTGGGACATTGAATAGGGCAGACGACCCCTGTGATGGGCTCTCTGCACTGGGGCAGGAGGGCCTCAGGGCGGGCAGAGCCTCTCTGTGATTGGCTGTCTACACTGGTGCAGTGGGAAATTGAAGAGGGCAGAGCCTCTCAGTGATCGACTCTCTACACTGGTGCAGGGGGGCCTCGGGGTGGGCAGAGCCTCTCTGTGATTGGCACTCTACACTGGTGCAGTGGGACCTTGAATAGGGCAGAGCCTCTCAGTGATCGTTTCTCTGCACTGGTGCAGTGGGACCTTGAAGAGGGCAGAGCCTCTCAGTGATCAACTCTCTACACTGGTGCAGTGGGGCCTTGAATAGGGCAGAGACTCTCAGTGATGTGATCTGTTCGCTATACTGGTGCAGTGGGTCCTTGAATAGGGGAGAGCCTCTCTGTGATGGGCTCTCTGTAGTGGTGCAGTGGGTCCTTGAATAGGGCAGAGCCTCTGTGATCGGCTCTCTGCACTGGTGCAGTGGGACCTTGAATAGGGCAGAGCCTCTCAGTGATCGGCTCTCTGCACTGGTGCAGTGGGGCCTTGAATAGGGCAGAGCCTCTCAGTGATCAACTCTCTACACTGGTGCAGTAGGCCCTTGAATAGGGCAGAGCACCTCTGTGATGGGCTCTCTACACTGCTGCAGTGGGACCTTGAATAGGGCAGATCCTCTCTGTGGTTGACTCTCTACACAGGTGGAGTAGGCCCTTGAACAGGGCTGAGCACCTCTGTGATGGGCTCTCTGCACTGGTTCAGTGGGGCCTTGAGTAGGGCCGAGTCTCTGTGATCGACTCTCTAGAAAGGTGCAGTGGGTCCTTGAATAGGGCAGAGCCTCTCTGTTATAGGCTCTCTGCACTACTGCAATGGGTCGTTGGGGAGGGCAGAGCCTCTCAGTGATCGACTCTATGCACTGATGCAGTGATGCCTTGAATAAGGCAGAGCCTCTCTTTGATGGGCTGTCTGCACTGCTGCAGTGGGTTGTTGGGGAGGGCAGAGCCTCTCAGTGATCATCTCTCTGCACTGGTGCAGTGGGTCCCTGAACACGGCAGAGCCTCTGTGATCGGCTCTGTACACTGGAGCAGCGGGGCCTTGAATAGAGCAGAGCCTCTCTGTGATGGGCTCTCTACACTGCTGCAGTGGGACCTTGAATGGGGCAGATCCTCTCTGCGGTTGACTCTCTACACAGGTGCAGTAGGCCCTTGAACAGGGCAGAGCACCTCTGTGATGGGCTCTCTGCAATGGTTCAGTGGGGCCTTGAATAGGGCCGAGCCTCTGTGATCGGCTCTCTAGAAAGGTGCAGTGGGTCCTTGAATAGGGCAGAGCCTCTCTGTTATAGGCTCTCTGCACTACTGCAATCGGTTGTTGGGGAGGGCAGAACCTCTCAGTGATCGACTCTCTGCACTGATGCAGTGGTGCCTTGAATAGGGCAGAGCCTCTCTTTGAAGGGCTGTCTGGACTGCTGCAGTGGGTTGTTGGGGAGGGCAGAGCCTCTCAGTGATCATCTCTCTGCACTGGTGCAGTGTGTCCCTGAATACGGCGGAGCCTCTGTGATCGGCTCTTTACACTGGTGAAGTGAGGCCTTGAATAAGGCAGAGCCTCTCTGTGTTGGGCTCTCTGCACTACTGCAGTGGGTCGTTTGGGAGGGCAGAGCCTCTCTGTGATGGGATCTTTCCCGTACTGCAGTGAGTCATTGGGGAGGGCAGAGTTTGCAGTGATCAGCTCTCTTCACTGGTGCAGTGGGTCATTGAATAGGGCAGAGCCTCTCTGTGATGGGCTGTCTGCACTGGTGCAGTGGTACATTGAATATGGCAGAACACCTCTGTGATGGGCTCTCTGCACTGCTGCAGTGGGTCGTTCGGGAGGGCAGAGCTTCTCTGTGATTGGCTCTCTACACTGGTGCAGTGGGAAATTGAAGAGGGCAGAGCCTCTCAGTGATCGACTCTCTACACTGGTGCAGGGGGGCCTCGGGGTGGGCAGAGCCTCTCTGTGATTGGCACTCTACACTGGTGCAGTGGGACCTTGAATAGGGCAGAGCCTCTCAGTGATCGTTTCTCTGCACTGGTGCAGTGGGACCTTGAAGAGGGCAGAGCCTCTCAGTGATCAACTCTCTACACTGGTGCAGTGGGGCCTTGAATAGGGCAGAGACTCTCAGTGATGTGATCTGTTCGCTATACTGGTGCAGTGGGTCCTTGAATAGGGGAGAGCCTCTCTGTGATGGGCTCTCTGTAGTGGTGCAGTGGGTCCTTGAATAGGGCAGAGCCTCTGTGATCGGCTCTCTGCACTGGTGCAGTGGGACCTTGAATAGGGCAGAGCCTCTCAGTGATCGGCTCTCTGCACTGGTGCAGTGGGGCCTTGAATAGGGCAGAGCCTCTCAGTGATCAACTCTCTACACTGGTGCAGTAGGCCCTTGAATAGGGCAGAGCACCTCTGTGATGGGCTCTCTACACTGCTGCAGTGGGACCTTGAATAGGGCAGATCCTCTCTGTGGTTGACTCTCTACACAGGTGGAGTAGGCCCTTGAACAGGGCTGAGCACCTCTGTGATGGGCTCTCTGCACTGGTTCAGTGGGGCCTTGAGTAGGGCCGAGTCTCTGTGATCGGCTCTCTAGAAAGGTGCAGTGGGTCCTTGAATAGGGCAGAGCCTCTCTGTTATAGGCTCTCTGCACTACTGCAATGGGTCGTTGGGGAGGGCAGAGCCTCTCAGTGATCGACTCTATGCACTGATGCAGTGATGCCTTGAATAAGGCAGAGCCTCTCTTTGATGGGCTGTCTGCACTGCTGCAGTGGGTTGTTGGGGAGGGCAGAGCCTCTCAGTGATCATCTCTCTGCACTGGTGCAGTGGGTCCCTGAACACGGCAGAGCCTCTGTGATCGGCTCTGTACACTGGAGCAGCGGGGCCTTGAATAGAGCAGAGCCTCTCTGTGATGGGCTCTCTACACTGCTGCAGTGGGACCTTGAATGGGGCAGATCCTCTCTGCGGTTGACTCTCTACACAGGTGCAGTAGGCCCTTGAACAGGGCAGAGCACCTCTGTGATGGGCTCTCTGCAATGGTTCAGTGGGGCCTTGAATAGGGCCGAGCCTCTGTGATCGGCTCTCTAGAAAGGTGCAGTGGGTCCTTGAATAGGGCAGAGCCTCTCTGTTATAGGCTCTCTGCACTACTGCAATCGGTTGTTGGGGAGGGCAGAACCTCTCAGTGATCGACTCTCTGCACTGATGCAGTGGTGCCTTGAATAGGGCAGAGCCTCTCTTTGAAGGGCTGTCTGGACTGCTGCAGTGGGTTGTTGGGGAGGGCAGAGCCTCTCAGTGATCATCTCTCTGCACTGGTGCAGTGTGTCCCTGAATACGGCGGAGCCTCTGTGATCGGCTCTTTACACTGGTGAAGTGAGGCCTTGAATAAGGCAGAGCCTCTCTGTGTTGGGCTCTCTGCACTACTGCAGTGGGTCGTTTGGGAGGGCAGAGCCTCTCTGTGATGGGATCTTTCCCGTACTGCAGTGAGTCATTGGGGAGGGCAGAGTTTGCAGTGATCAGCTCTCTTCACTGGTGCAGTGGGTCATTGAATAGGGCAGAGCCTCTCTGTGATGGGCTGTCTGCACTGGTGCAGTGGTACATTGAATATGGCAGAACACCTCTGTGATGGGCTCTCTGCACTGCTGCAGTGGGTCGTTCGGGAGGGCAGAGCTTCTCTGTGATTGGCTCTCTACACTGCTGCAGTGGGACTTTGAATAGGGCAGAGCCTCTCAGTGATTGGCTCTCTGCACTGGTGCAGTAGGTCCTTGAATGGGGCAGAGCCTCTCAGTGATCGACTCTCTACACTGGTGCAGTGGTGCCTTGAATAGGGCAGAGCCTCTCTGTGATGGGCTCGCTGCACTGCTGCAGTGGGGAATTTGGGAGGGCAGAGCCTCTCTGTGATGGGATCTCTGCACTGCTGCAGTGGGACCTTGAATAGGGCAGAGCCTCTGTGATCGGCTCTCTAGAAAGTTGCAGTGGGTCCTTGAATAGGGCAGAGCACCTTTGTGATCGGCTCTCTACACTTGTGCATTGGGACCTTGAATAGGCAGAGCCTCTCTGTGGTCATCTCTCTACACTGGTGCAGTAGGGCCTTGAATAGGGCAGAACCTCTCTGTAATGGGCTCTCTGCACTGGTGCAGTGGGGCCTTGAATAGGGCAGAGCCTCTCTGTGAATGGCTCTCTACACTGGTGCAGTATGTCCTTGAATAGGGCAGAGACTCTCAGTGATCGACTCTCTGCACTGGTGCAGTGGGACATTGAATAGGGCAGACGACCCCTGTGATGGGCTCTCTGCACTGGGGCAGGGGGGCCTCAGGGCAGGCAGAGCCTCTCTGTGATTGGCTGTCTACACTGGTGCAGTGGGAAATTGAAGAGGGCAGAGCCTCTCAGTGATCGACTCTCTACACTGGTGCAGGGGGGCCTCGGGGTGGGCAGAGCCTCTCTGTGATTGGCACTCTACACTGGTGCAGTGGGACCTTGAATAGGGCAGAGCCTCTCAGTGATCGTCTCTCTGCACTGGTGCAGTGGGACCTTGAAGAGGGCAGAGCCTCTCAGTGATCGGCTCTCTGCACTGGTGCACTGGGGCCTTGAATAGGGCAGAGCCTCTCAGTGATCGACTCTCTACACTGGTGCAGTAGGCACTTGAATAGGGCAGAGCACCTCTGTGATGGGCTCTCTACACTGCTGCAGTGGGACCTTGAATAGGGCAGATCCTCTCTGTGGTTGACTCTCTACACAGGTGCAGTAGGCCCTTGAACAGGGCTGAGCACCTCTGTGATGGGCTCTCTGCACTGGTTCAGTGGGGCCTTGAGTATGGCCGAGCCTCTGTGATTGGCTCTCTAGAAAGGTGCAGTGGGTCCTTGAATAGGGCAGAGCCTCTCTGTTATAGGCTCTCTGCACTACTGCAATGGGTCGTTGGGGAGGGCAGAGCCTCTCAGTGATCGACTCTCTGCACTGATGCAGTGGTGCCTTGAATAGGGCAGAGCCTCTCTTTGATGAGCTGTCTGCACTGATGCAGTGGGTTGTTGGGGAGGGCAGAGCCTCTCAGTGATCATCTCTCTGCACTGGTGCAGTGGGTCCCTGAATACGGCGGAGCCTCTGTGATCGGCTCTCTACACTGGAGCAGTGGGGCCTTGAATAGGGCAGAGCCTCTCTGTGATGGGCTCTCTGCACTGCTGCAGTGGGTCGTTAGGGAGGGCAGAGCTTCTCTGTGATTGGCTCTCTACACTGCTGCAGTGGGACTTTGAATAGGGCAGAGCCTCTCAGTGATTGGCTCTCTGCACTGGTGCAGTAGGTCCTTGAATGGGGCAGAGCCTCTCAGTGATCGACTCTCTACACTGGTGCAGTGGTGCCTTGAATAGGGCAGAGCCTCTCTGTGATGGGCTCTCTGCACTGCTGCAGTGGGGAATTTGGGAGGGCAGAGCCTCTCTGTGATGGGATCTCTGCACTGCTGCAGTGGGACCTTGAATAGGGCAGAGCCTCTGTGATCGGCTCTCTAGAAAGTTGCAGTGGGTCCTTGAATAGGGCAGAGCACCTTTGTGATCGGCTCTCTACACTTGTGCATTGGGACCTTGAATAGGCAGAGCCTCTCTGTGGTCATCTCTCTACACTGGTGCAGTAGGGCCTTGAATAGGGCAGAACCTCTCTGTAATGGGCTCTCTGCACTGGTGCAGTGGGGCCTTGAATAGGGCAGAACCTCTCTGTGAATGGCTCTCTACACTGGTGCAGTATGTCCTTGAATAGGGCAGAGACTCTCAGTGATCGACTCTCTGCACTGGTGCAGTGGGACATTGAATAGGGCAGACGACCCCTGTGATGGGCTCTCTGCACTGGGGCAGGGGGGCCTCAGGGCAGGCAGAGCCTCTCTGTGATTGGCTGTCTACACTGGTGCAGTGGGAAATTGAAGAGGGCAGAGCCTCTCAGTGATCGACTCTCTACACTGGTGCAGGGGGGCCTCGGGGTGGGCAGAGCCTCTCTGTGATTGGCACTCTACACTGGTGCAGTGGGACCTTGAATAGGGCAGAGCCTCTCAGTGATCGTCTCTCTGCACTGGTGCAGTGGGACCTTGAAGAGGGCAGAGCCTCTCAGTGATCGGCTCTCTGCACTGGTGCACTGGGGCCTTGAATAGGGCAGAGCCTCTCAGTGATCGACTCTCTACACTGGTGCAGTAGGCACTTGAATAGGGCAGAGCACCTCTGTGATGGGCTCTCTACACTGCTGCAGTGGGACCTTGAATAGGGCAGATCCTCTCTGTGGTTGACTCTCTACACAGGTGCAGTAGGCCCTTGAACAGGGCTGAGCACCTCTGTGATGGGCTCTCTGCACTGGTTCAGTGGGGCCTTGAGTATGGCCGAGCCTCTGTGATTGGCTCTCTAGAAAGGTGCAGTGGGTCCTTGAATAGGGCAGAGCCTCTCTGTTATAGGCTCTCTGCACTACTGCAATGGGTCGTTGGGGAGGGCAGAGCCTCTCAGTGATCGACTCTCTGCACTGATGCAGTGGTGCCTTGAATAGGGCAGAGCCTCTCTTTGATGAGCTGTCTGCACTGATGCAGTGGGTTGTTGGGGAGGGCAGAGCCTCTCAGTGATCATCTCTCTGCACTGGTGCAGTGGGTCCCTGAATACGGCGGAGCCTCTGTGATCGGCTCTCTACACTGGAGCAGTGGGGCCTTGAATAGGGCAGAGCCTCTCTGTGATGGGCTCTCTGCACTGCTGCAGTAGGCCCTTGAATAGGGCAGAGCACCTCTGTGATGGGCTCTCTACACTGCTGCAGTGGGACCTTGAATAGGGCAGATCCTCTCTGTGGTTGACTCTCTACACAGGTGCAGTAGGCCCTTGAACAGGGCAGAGCACCTCTGTGATGGGCTCTCTGCAATGGTTCAGTGGGGCCTTGAATAGGGCCGAGCCTCTGTGATCGGCTCTCTAGAAAGGTGCAGTGGGTCCTTGAATAGGGCAGAGCCTCTCTGTTATAGGCTCTCTGCACTACTGCAATCGGTTGTTGGGGAGGGCAGAACCTCTCAGTGATCGACTCTCTGCACTGATGCAGTGGTGCCTTGAATAGGGCAGAGCCTCTCTTTGAAGGGCTGTCTGGACTGCTGCAGTGGGTTGTTGGGGAGGGCAGAGCCTCTCAGTGATCATCTCTCTGCACTGGTGCAGTGTGTCCCTGAATACGGCGGAGCCTCTGTGATCGGCTCTTTACACTGGTGAAGTGAGGCCTTGAATAAGGCAGAGCCTCTCTGTGTTGGGCTCTCTGCACTACTGCAGTGGGTCGTTTGGGAGGGCAGAGCCTCTCTGTGATGGGATCTTTCCCGTACTGCAGTGAGTCATTGGGGAAGGCAGAGTTTGCAGTGATCAGCTCTCTTCACTGGTGCAGTGGGTCATTGAATAGGGCAGAGCCTCTCTGTGATGGGCTGTCTGCACTGGTGCAGTGGTACATTGAATATGGCAGAACACCTCTGTGATGGGCTCTCTGCACTGCTGCAGTGGGTCGTTCGGGAGGGCAGAGCTTCTCTGTGATTGGCTCTCTACACTGCTGCAGTGGGACTTTGAATAGGGCAGAGCCTCTCAGTGATTGGCTCTCTGCACTGGTGCAGTAGGTCCTTGAATGGGGCAGAGCCTCTCAGTGATCGACTCTCTACACTGGTGCAGTGGTGCCTTGAATAGGGCAGAGCCTCTCTGTGATGGGCTCTCTGCACTGCTGCAGTGGGGAATTTGGGAGGGCAGAGCCTTTCTGTGATGGGATCTCTGCACTGCTGCAGTGGGACCTTGAATAGGGCAGAGCCTCTGTGATCGGCTCTCTAGAAAGTTGCAGTGGGTCCTTGAATAGGGCAGAGCACCTTTGTGATCGGCTCTCTACACTTGTGCATTGGGACCTTGAATAGGCAGAGCCTCTCTGTGGTCATCTCTCTACACTGGTGCAGTAGGGCCTTGAATAGGGCAGAACCTCTCTGTAATGGGCTCTCTGCACTGGTGCAGTGGGGCCTTGAATAGGGCAGAGCCTCTCTGTGAATGGCTCTCTACACTGGTGCAGTATGTCCTTGAATAGAGCAGAGACTCTCAGTGATCGACTCTCTGCACTGGTGCAGTGGGAGATTGAATAGGGCAGACGACCCCTGTGATGGGCTCTCTGCACTGGGGCAGGGGGGCCTCAGGGCAGGCAGAGCCTCTCTGTGATTGGCTGTCTACACTGGTGCAGTGGGAAATTGAAGAGGGCAGAGCCTCTCAGTGATCGACTCTCTACACTGGTGCAGGGGGGCCTCGGGGTGGGCAGAGCCTCTCTGTGATTGGCACTCTACACTGGTGCAGTGGGACCTTGAATAGGGCAGAGCCTCTCAGTGATCGTCTCTCTGCACTGGTGCAGTGGGACCTTGAAGAGGGCAGAGCCTCTCAGTGATCGGCTCTCTGCACTGGTGCACTGGGGCCTTGAATAGGGCAGAGCCTCTCAGTGATCGACTCTCTACACTGGTGCAGTAGGCACTTGAATAGGGCAGAGCACCTCTGTGATGGGCTCTCTACACTGCTGCAGTGGGACCTTGAATAGGGCAGATCCTCTCTGTGGTTGACTCTCTACACAGGTGCAGTAGGCCCTTGAACAGGGCTGAGCACCTCTGTGATGGGCTCTCTGCACTGGTTCAGTGGGGCCTTGAGTATGGCCGAGCCTCTGTGATTGGCTCTCTAGAAAGGTGCAGTGGGTCCTTGAATAGGGCAGAGCCTCTCTGTTATAGGCTCTCTGCACTGATGCAGTGGTGCCTTGAATAGGGCAGAGCCTCTCTTTGATGAGCTGTCTGCACTGATGCAGTGGGTTGTTGGGGAGGGCAGAGCCTCTCAGTGATCATCTCTCTGCACTGGTGCAGTGGGTCCCTGAATACGGCGGAGCCTCTGTGATCGGCTCTCTACACTGGAGCAGTGGGGCCTTGAATAGGGCAGAGCCTCTCTGTGATGGGCTCTCTGCACTGCTGCAGTGGGTCGTTCGGGAGGGCAGAGCCTCTCTGTGATGGGATCTCTGCACTACTGCAGTGGGTCATTGGGGAGGGCAGAGTTTGCAGTGATCAGCTCTCTTCACTGGTGCAGTGGGTCATTGAATAGGGCAGAGCCTCTCTGTGATGGGCTCTCTGCACTGGGGCAGTGGTACATTGAATATGGCAGAACACCTCTGTGTTGGGCTTTCTGCACTGCTGCAGTGGGTCCCTGAATACGGCGGAGCCTCTGTGATCGGCTCTCTACACTGCTGCAGTAGGTCCTTGAATAGGGCAGAGCCTCTCAATGATTGACTCTCTACACTGGTGCAGTGGTGCCTTGAATAGGGCAGAGCCTCTCTGTGATGGGCTCTCTGCACTGCTGCAGTGGGGAATTTGGGAGGGCGGAGCCTCTCTGTGGTGGGATCTCTGCACTGCTGCAGTGAGACCTTGAATAGGGCAGAGCCTCTGTGATTGGCTCTCTAGAAAGGTGCAATGGGTCCTTGAATAGGGCAGAGAACCTCTGTGATGGGCTCTCTGCAATGGTGCAGTGGGGCCTTAAATAGGGCAGAGCCTCTCAGTGATCAACTCTCTACACTGGTGCAGTGGGACCTTGAATAGGGCAGAGCCTCTCAGTGATCAACTCTCTACACTGGTGCAGTGGTGCCTTGAATAGGGCAGAGCCTCTCTGTGATGGGCTCTCTGCACTGCTGCATTGGGGAATTTGGGAGGGCAGAGCCTCTCTGTGATGGGATCTCTGCACTGCTGCAGTTGGACCTTGAATAGGGCAGAGCCTCTGTGATCGGCTCTCTAGAAAGATGCAGTGGGTCCTTGAATAGGGAGAGCCTCTCTGTGGTCGTCTCTCTACACTGGTGCAGTGGGGCCTTGAATAGGGCAGAACCTCTCTGTAATGGCCTCTCTGCACTGGTGTAGTGGGGCCTTGAATAGGACAGAGCCTCTCTGTGGTCGTCTCTCTACACTGGTGCAGTGGGGCCTTGAATAGGGCAGAACCTCTCTGTAATGGGCTCTCTGCACTGGTGTAGTGGGGCCTTGAATAGGACAGAGCCTCTCTGTGATCGGCGCTCTACACTGGTGCAGTGGGTCATTGAATAGGGCAGAGCCTCTCTGTGAATGGCTCTCTACACTGGTGCAGTAGGTCCTTGAATAGGGCAGAGACTCTCAGTGATTGAATCTCTGCACTAGTGCAGTGGGACCTTGAATAGGGCAGAGCCTCTCAGTGATCGGCTCTCTGCACTGGTGCAGTGGGTTGTTGGGGAGGGCAGAGCCTCTCAGTGATCGATTCTCTGCACTGATGCAGTGGTGCCTTGAATAGGGCAGAGCCTCTCTTTGATGGGCTGTCTGCACTGCTGCAGTGGGTTGTTGGGGAGGGCAGAGCCTCTCAGTGATCATATCTCTGCACTGGTGCAGTGGGTCCCTGAATAGGGCGGAGCCTCTCTGTTATAGGCTCTCTGCACTACTGCAATGGGTCATTGGGGAGGGCAGAGCCTCTCAGTGATCGACTCTCTGCACTGATGCAGTGGTGCCTTGAATAGGGCAGAGCCTCTCTTTGATGGGCTGTCTGCACTGCTGCAGTGGGTTGTTGGGGAGGGCATAGCCTCTCAGTGATCATTTCTCTGCACTGGTGCAGTGGGTCCCTGAATAGGGCGGATCCTCTGTGATCGGCTCTCTACACTGGTGCAGTGGGGCCTTGAATAGGGCGGAGCCTCTCTGTGATAGGCTCTCTGCACTGCTGCAGTGCGTCGTTCGGGAGGGCAGAGCCTCTCTGTGATGGGATCTCTGCACTACTGCAGTGGGACTTTGGGGAGGGCAGAGTTTGCAGTGATCAGTTCTCTTTGTCATGCCTGCGCCATGGGTGCATACATTGGTGATCAATATGGAACTTATTCCCCATTTTTGAGTCTTTTATACTTTTCTATTTTTTCCAACAAACTTCACTTACCACAATGCACCTGGCTATAACCATCTATTCCTGGCTATTCCTATTGGTCATCATCGGAACTACAAACCCTAGAAGCCCTAGGGATCAGCTCTGCTCCCACCAGATCAGGAACAGAGAGGGAGGAGGCAGATTGTTTGCAGGTGTACTGATCCAGGTGCGACCAATTAGCCTGCCTCTGTGCTGGGCTGGGCAGTATAAAAACTGCTGCCTGCAGGGGCTCAATCACTTGCAGTAAGAGTCCTTCCAGCACCTTTTTGCTTTGAGCTACGTATCTTTGTATCTGGTTCCTCTGCATAGCAGCCAATCACGCTCCGCTGCTACCTTCCGTCCTTGCCTTCCAGGATCCAGCCTTGCAGCCGATCACGCTCCGCTGCTACCTTCCGTCCTTGCCTTCCAGGATCCAGACTTGCAGCCGATCACGCTCCACTGCTACCTTACGTCCTTGCCTTCCAGGATCCAGCCTTGCAGCCGATCACGCTCCGCTGCTACCTTCCGTCCTTGCCTTCCAGGCTCCAGCCAAGCAGCCGATCACGCTCCGCTGCTACCTTCCGCCATTGCCTTCCAGGCTCCTGCCTTGCAGCTGATCACGCTCCGCTGCTACCTTCCGCCCTTGCCTTCCAGGCTCCAGCCAAGCAGCCGATCACGTTCCGCTGCTACCTTCCGCCATTGCCTTACAGGCTCCTGCCTTACAGCAGATCACGCTCTACTCCCTTCAACCTACAGTCTTCGTCCGCTGGGCTTCCAGTCTAGCAGTCTTCTACAGTCCTCCTGCAGCCTTCTACAGTCAGTGGCCCTACTCCTCTGGGCTCACTCCTTGCTGCCCGGCCATTCTGGGCTCCTCGCCGTGCAGCCTGCTTCACTCCGCTGCCCTAAGCCCTTCCCCCTCGGGGCTTCCTTCCTTACAGTCCTGCTCCTTTTGGGCTTGCCCATTGCTTCCCTGCTTTTCTGAGCTTTCTACCTTGTACCCTACCGTCCTCTGCTATCCACATCAGTTTACCTTCATTATTTACTTTCAGTTATTACAGTTCCCCTGTTTCCTGACTGCTGCTCCCTTGCTTTCTTCCTTGTTTTCAACCCTCAGTTCTTTCTCCCTATTCAATCCTGTTATACGGCTTTCCCTTCATTTACTTCTGCTAGTTTGCTATTCAACTTCCTTGTCCCTGGATTTATCTGTTAGTGTCTTCTCTTGTACTATTTGTAGAGCCCTTGTACAAAGCTTGTCTGTTGGTTTCCGTCAGGCAACCTCTGCCCCTTCCCTTGTCTAGTTTCTACGTTACAGACACCCATAGCTGTTGTTCCAAGCCATGAGAAAACAGCGTGGGCCTCTGTTATAGCAAACTGTGCAGAAGGTTAGAGTTTTCCTATGGTTCGTGGAATACTCTTTTCCTATATCTGCATACACCCCAAGAAGGAATCCATTCTGTACCTTTTTCCTTACTGCACTTGCCTTCTCTCCGTTTCTCCTTTCTTTCAGCTGTGTGTGTACTTATCTGTCCACTTTACTTTGGCACAACCACCTAAACCCTTCCTGGGTGACCTGTGCCACTCTTAATAGAGTGCCATCCGTGACACTCTTCACTGGTGCAGTGGGTCATTTAATAGGGCAGAGCCGATCTGTGATGGGCTCTCTGCACTGGTGCAGCGATACATTGAATATGGCAGAACACCTCTGTGATGGGCTCTCTGCACTGCTGCAGTGGGTCGTTTGGGAGGGCAGAGCTTCGCTGTGATCGGCTCTCTACACAGCTGCAGTGGGACCTTGAATAGGGCAGAGCCTCTCAGTGATCGGCTCTCTACACTGGTGCAGTAGGTCCTTGAATAGGGCAGAGCACCTCTGTTATGGGCTCTCTGCACTGGTTCAGTGGGGCCTTGAGTAGGGCCGAGCCTCTTTGATCGGCTCTCTAGAAAGGTGCAGTGGGTCCTTGAATAGGGCAGAGCCTCTCTGTTATAGGCTCTCTGCACTACTGCAATGGGTCGTTGGGGAGGGCAGAGCCTCTCAGTGATCGACTCTCTGCACTGATGCAGTGGTGCCTTGAATAGGGCAGAGCCTCTCTTTGATGGGCTGTCTGCACTGCTGCAGTGGGTTGTTGGGGAGGGCAGAGCCTCTCAGTGATCATCTCTCTGCACTGGTGCAGTGGGTCCCTGAATACGGCAGAGCCTCTGTGATCGGCTCTCTACACTGGAGCAGTGGGGCCTTGAATAGGGCAGAGCCTCTCTGTGATGGGCTCTCTGCACTGCTGCAGTGGGTCGTTCGGGAGGGCAGAGCCTCTCTGTGATGGGATCTCTGCACTACTGCAGTGGGTCATTGGGGAGGGCAGAGTTTGCAGTGATCAGCTCTCTTCACTGGTGCAGTGGGTCATTGAATAGGGCAGAGCCTCCCTGTGATGGGCTCTCTGCACTGGGGCAGTGGTACATTGAATATGGCAGAACACCTCTGTGATGGGCTTTCTGCACTGCTGCAGTGGGTCGTTCGGGAGGGCAGAGCTTCTCTGTGATCGGCTCTCTACACTGCTGCAGTGGGACCTTGAATAGGGCAGAGCCTCTCAGTGATCGGCTCTCTACACTGGTGCAGTAAGTCCTTGAATAGGGCAGAGCCTCTGTGATCGGCTCTCTAAAAAGGTGCAGTGGGTCCTTGAATAGGGCAGAGAACCTCTGTGATGGGCTCTCTGCAATGGTGCAGTGGGGCCTTGAATAGGGCAGAGCCTCTCATTGATCGACTATCTACACTGGGGCAATGGGACCTTGAATAGGGCAGAGCCTCTCAGTGATCAACTCTCTACACTGGTGCAGTGGTGCCTTGAATAGGGCAGAGCCTCTCTACGATGGGCTCTCTGCACTGCTGCAGTGGGGAATTTGGGAGGGCAGAGCCTCTCTGTGATGGGATCTCTGCACTGCTGCAGTGGGACCTTGAATAGGGCAGAGCCTCTGTGATCGGCTCTCTAGAAAGGTGCAGTGGGTCCTTGAATAGGGTAGAGCACCTTTGTGATCGGCTCTCTACACTGGTGCATTGGACCTTGAATAGGGAGAGTCTCTCTGTGGTCGTCTCTCTAACTGGTGCAGTGGGGCCTTGAATAGGGAAGAACCTCTCTGTAATGGGCTCTCTGCACTGGTGTAGTGGGGCTTTGAATAGGACAGAGCCTCTCTGTGATCGGCGCTCTACACTGGTGCAGTGGGTCATTGAATAGGGCAGCGCCTCTCTGTGAATGGCTCTCTACACTGGTGCAGTAGGTCCTTGAATAGGGCAGAGACTCTCAGTGATCGAATCTCTGCACTGGTGCAGTGGGACCTTGAATAGAGCAGAGCCTCTCAGTGATCGGCTCTCTGCACTGGTGCAGTGGGGCCTTGAATAGGGCAGAGCCTCTCAGTGATCGACTCTCTAGAAAGGTGCAGTGGGTCCTTGAACAGGGCAGAGCCTCTCTGTTATAGGCTCTCTGCACTACTGCAATGGGTCGTTGGGGAGGGCAGAGCCTCTCAGTGATCGACTCTCTGCACTGATGCAGTGGTGCCTTGAATGGGGCAGAGCCTCTCTTTGATGGGCTGTCTGCACTGCTGCAGTTGGTTGTTGGGGAGGGCAGAGCCTCTCAGTGATCATCTCTCTGCACTGGTGCAGTGGGTCCCTGAATAGGGCGGAGCCTCTCTGTGATAGGCTCTCTGCACTGCTGCAGTGGGTCGTTCGGGAGGGCAGAGCCTCTCTGTGATGGGATCTCTGCACTACTGCAGTGGGTCATTGGGGAGGGCAGAGTTTGCAGTGATCAGTTCTCTTTGTCATGCCTGCGCCATGGGTGCATACATTGGCGATCAATATGGACCTTATTCCCCATTTTCGAGTCTTTGATACTTTTCTATTTTTTCCAACAAACTTCACTTACCACAATGCACCTGGCTATAACCATCTGTTCCTGGCTATTCCTATTGGTCATCATCGGAACTACAATCCCCAGAAGCCCTAGGGATCAGCTCTGCTCCCACCAGATCAGGAACAGAGAGGGAGGAGGCAGATTGTTTGCAGGTGTACTGATCCAGGTGCGACCAATTAGCCTGCCTCTGTGCTGAGCTGGGCACTATAAAAACTGCTGCCTGCAGGGGCTCAATCACTTGCATTAAGAGTCCTTCCAGCACCTTTTTGCTTTGAGCTACGTATCTTTGTATCCGGTTCCTCTGCATAGCAGCCAATCACGCTCCGCTGCTACCTTCCGTCCTTGCCTTCCAGGATCCAGCCTTGCAGCCGATCACGCTCCGCTGCTACCTTCCGCCCTTGCCTTCCAGGCTCCTGCCTTGCAGCCAATCACGCTCCGCTGCTACCTTCCGCCATTGCCTCCCAGGCTCCTGCCTTACAGCAGATCATGCTCTACTGCCTTCAACCTACAGTCTTCGTCCGCTGGGCTTCCAGTCTAGCAATCTTCTACAGTCCTCCTGCAGCCTTCTACAGTCAGCGGCCCTACTCCTCTGGGCTCACTCCTTGCTGCCCGGCCCTTCTGGGCTCCTTGGCGTGCAGCCTGCTTCACTCCGCTGCCCTAAGCCCTTCCCCCTCGGGGCTTCCTTCCTTACAGCCCTGCTCCTTTTGGGCTTGCCCATTGCTTCCCTGCTTTTTTGAGCTTTCTACCTTGTACCTTACCGTCCTCTGCTATCCACATCAGTTTACCTTCATTATTTACTTTCAGTTATTACAGTTCCCCTGTTTCCTGACTGCTGCTCCCTTGCTTTCTTCCTTGTTTTCAACCCTCAGTTCTTTCTCCCTATTCAATCCTGTTATACGGCTTTCCCTTCATTTACTTCTGCTAGTTTGCTATTCGACTTCCTTGTCCCTGGATTTATCTGTTAGTGTCTTCTCTTGTACTATTTGTAGACCCCTTGTACAAAGCTTGTCTGTTGGTTTCCGTCAGGCAACCTCTGCCCCTTCCCTTGTCTAGTTTCTACGTTACAGACACCCATAGCTGTTGTTCCAAGCCATGAGCAAACAGCGTGGGCCTCTGTTATAGCAAACTGTGCAGAAGGTTAGAGTTTTCCTATGGTTCGTGGAATACTCTTTTCCTATATCTGCATACACCCCAAGAGGGAATCCATTGTGTACATTTTTCCTTACTGCACTTGCCTTCCCTCCGTTTCTCCTTTCTTTCAGCTGTGTGTGTACTTATCTGTCCACTTTACTTTGGCACAACCACCCAAACCCTTCCTGGGTGTCTTGTGCCACTCTTAATAGAGTGCCATCCGTGACACTCTTCACTGGTGCAGTGGGTCATTTAATAGGGCAGAGCCGATCTGTGATGGGCTCTCTGCACTGGTGCAGTGATACATTGAATATGGCAGAACACCTCTGTGAAGGGCTCTCTGCACTGCTGCAGTGGGTCGTTCGGGAGGGCAGAGCTTCGCTGTGATCGGCTCTCTACACAGCTGCAGTGGGACCTTGAATAGGGCAGAGCCTCTCAGTGATCGGCTCTCTACACTGGTGCAGTAGGTCCTTGAATAGGGCAGAGCACCTCTGTTATGGGCTCTCTGCACTGTTGCAGTGGGGCCTTGAATAGGGCAGAGCCTCTCAGTGATCGACTCTCTACACTGGGGCAATGGGACCTTGAATAGGGCAGAGCCTCTCAGTGATCGACTATCTACACTGGTACAGTGGTGCCTTGAATAGGGCAGAGCCTCTCTGTGATGGGCTCTCTGCACTGCTGCAGTGGGTAATTTGGGAGGGCAGAGCCTCTCTGTGATGGAATCTCTGCACTGCTGCAGTGGGACCTTGAATAGGACAGAGCCTCTGTGATCGGCTCTCTGGAAAGGTGCAGTGGGACCTTGAATAGGGCAGAGCCTCTGTGATCGGATCTCTAGAAAGGTGCAGTGGGTCCTTGAAAAGGGCAGAGCACCTTTGTGATTGGCTCTCTACACTGGTGGATTGGGACCTTGAATAGTCAGAGCCTCTCTGTGGTCGTCTCTCTACACTGGTGCAGTGGGGCCTTGAATAGGGCAGAACCTCTCTGTAATGGGCTCTCTGCACTGGTGCAGTGGGGCCTTGAACAGGACAGAGCCTCTCAATGATCGGCTCTCTACACTGGTGCAGTGGGTCATTGAATAGGGCAGAGCCTCTCTGTGAATGGCTCTCTACACTGGTGCAGTAGGTCCTTTAATAGGGCAGAGCCTCTCAGTGATCGACTATCTACACTGGTGCAGTAGGTCCTTGAATAGGGCAGAGCACCTCTATGATGGGCTCTCTGCACTGCTGCAGTAGGACCTTGAATAGGGCAGATCCTCTCTGTGGTCGACTCTCTACACTGGTGCAGTAGGTCCTTGAACAGGGCAGAGAACCTCTTTGATGGGCTCTCTGCACTGGTGCAGTGGGGCCTTGAATAGGGCTGAGTATCTGTGATCGGCTCTCTAGAAAGGTGCAGTGGGGTCTTGAATAGGGCAGAGCCTCTCTGTGATGGGCTCTCTACACTGGTGCAGTGGGGCCTTGAATAGGGCGGAGACTCTCTGTGATGGGCTACCTGCACTGCTGCAGTGGGTCGTTCAGGAGGGCAGAGCGTCTCTGTGATGGGCTCTCTGCACTACTGCAGTGGGTCATTGGGGAGGGCAGAGTTTGCAGTGATCAGCTCTCTTCACTGGTGCAGTGGGTCATTGAATAGGGCAGAGCCTCATTGTGATGGGCTCTCTGCACTGGTGCAGTGGTACATTGAATATGGCAGAACACCTCTGTGATGGGCTCTCTGCACTGCTGCAGTGGGTCATTCCGGAGAGCAGAGCCTCACTTTGATCGGCTCTCTACACTGCTGCAGTCGGACCTTGAATAGGGCAGAGCCTCTCAGTGATCGGCTCTCTATACTGGTGCAGTATGTCCTTGAATACGGCAGAGCACCTCTTTGATGGGCTCTCTGCACTGGTTCAGTTTGGCCTCAAATAGGGCAGAGCCTCTCAGTGATCAACTCTCTACACTGGTGCACTGGGACCTTGAATAGGGCAGAGCCTCTCAGTGATCGACTCTTTAGACTGGTGCAGTGGTGACTTCAATAGGGCAGAGCCTCTCTTTGATGGGCTGCCTGCACTGGTGCAGTGGGACCTTGAATAGGGCAGAGACTCTCTGTGATGGGCTCTCTGCACTGCTGCAGTGGGTTGTTGGGGAGGGCAGAGCCTCTCAGTGATCATCTCTCTGCACTGGTGCAGTGGGGCCTTGAATAGGGCCGAGCCTCTGTGATCGGCTCTCTAGAAAGGTGCAGTGGGTCCCTGAATAAAGCAGAGCCTCTCTGTGATGGGCTCTCTGCACTAATGCAGTGGGGAATTTGGGAGGGCAGAGCCTCTCTGTGATGGGATCTCTGCACTGCTGCAGTGGGACCTTGAATATTGAAGAGGGCAGAGCACCTCTGTGATGGACTCTCTACACTGGTGCATTGGGACCTTGAATAGGCAGAGCCTCTCTGTGGTCATCTCTCTACACTGGTACAGTCGGGCCTTGAATAGGGCAGAACCGCTCTGTAATGGGCTATCTGCACTGGTGCAGTGTGGCCATGAGTAGGACATAGCCTCTCAGTGATCGGCTCTCTACACTGGTGCAGTGGGTCATTGAATAGGGTAGAGCCTCTCTGTGATGTGCTCTCTGCACTGGTGCAGTGGGCAAAACACCTTTGTGATGGGCTCGCTGCACTGCTGCAGTGGGACCTTGGGGAGGGCAGAGCCTCTATGTGATTGGCTCTCTACATTGGGGCAGTGGGTCATTGAAAAGGGCAGAGCCCCTCTGTGATGGGCTCTCTGCACTGGTGCAGTGGGACATTGAATATGGCAGATCCACTCTGTGGTCGACTCTCTACACTGGTGCAGTAGGTCCTTGAACAGGGCAGAGCACCTCTCTGATTGGCTCTCTGCACTGGTGCAGTGGGGCCTTGAATAGGGCCGAGCCTCAGTGATCGGCTCTCTAGAAAGGTGCAGTGGGGCCTTGAATAGGGCGGAGCCTCTCTATGATGGGCTCTCTGCACTGCTGCAGTGGGTCGTTCGGGAGGGCAGAGACTCTCTGTGATGGGCTCTCTGCAACACTGCAGTGGGTCATTGGGGAGGGCAGAGTTTGCAGTGATCAGATCTCTTCACTAGTGCAGTGGGTCATTGAATAGGGCAGAGACTCTCTGTGATGGGCTCTCTGCACTGGTGCAGTGGTACATTGAATATGGCAGAACACCTCTGTGATGGGCTCTCTGCACTGCTGCAGTGGGTCGTTCGGGAAGGCAGAGCCTCTCTGTGATCGGCTCTCTACACTGCTGCAGTGGGACCTTGAATAGGGCAGAGCCTCTCAGTGATGGGCTCTCTACACTGGTGCAGTAGGTCCTTGAATAGGGCAGAGCACCCCTGTGATGGGCTCTCTGCACTGGTTCAGTGGGGCCTTGAATAGGGAAGAGCCTCTCAGTGATCAACTCTCTACACTGGTGCAATGGGACCTTGAATAGGGCAGAGCCTCTCAGTGATCGACTCTCTACACTGGTGCAGTGGTGCCCTGAATAGGGCAGAGCCTCTCTTTGATGGGCTGTCTGCACTGGTGCAGTGGGACCTTGAATAGGGCAGAGCCTCTCTGTGATGGGCTCTCTGCACTGCTGCAGTGGGTTGTTGGGGAGGGCAGAGCCTCTCAGTGATCATCTCTCTGCACTGGTGCAGTGGGGCCTTGAATAGGGCCGAGCCTCTGTGATCGGCTCTCTAGAAAGGTGCAGTGGGTCCCTGAATAAAGCAGAGCCTCTCTGTGATGGGCTCTCTGCACTAATGCAGTGGGGAATTTGGGAGGGCAGAGCCTCTCTGTGATGGGATCTCTGCACTGCTGCAGTGGGACCTTGAATATTGAAGAGGGCAGAGCACCTCTGTGATGGACTCTCTACACTGGTGCATTGGGACCTTGAATAGGCAGAGCCTCTCTGTGGTCATCTCTCTACACTGGTACAGTCGGGCCTTGAATAGGGCAGAACCGCTCTGTAATGGGCTATCTGCACTGGTGCAGTGTGGCCATGAGTAGGACATAGCCTCTCTTTGATCGGCTCTCTACACTGGTGCAGTGGGTCATTGAATAGGGTAGAGCCTCTCTGTGATGTGCTCTCTGCACTGGTGCAGTGGGCAAAACACCTTTGTGATGGGCTCGCTGCACTGCTGCAGTGGGACCTTGGGGAGGGCAGAGCCTCTATGTGATTGGCTCTCTACATTGGGGCAGTGGGTCATTGAAAAGGGCAGAGCCCCTGTGTGATGGTCTCTCTGCACTGGTGCAGTGGGACATTGAATATGGCAGATCCACTCTGTGGTCGACTCTCTACACTGGTGCAGTAGGTCCTTGAACAGGGCAGAGCACCTCTCTGATTGGCTCTCTGCACTGGTGCAGTGGGGCCTTGAATAGGGCCGAGCCTCAGTGATCGGCTCTCTAGAAAGGTGCAGTGGGGCCTTGAATAGGGCGGAGCCTCTCTATGATGGGCTCTCTGCACTGCTGCAGTGGGTCGTTCGGGAGGGCAGAGACTCTCTGTGATGGGCTCTCTGCAACACTGCAGTGGGTCATTGGGGAGGGCAGAGTTTGCAGTGATCAGATCTCTTCACTAGTGCAGTGGGTCATTGAATAGGGCAGAGACTCTCTGTGATGGGCTCTCTGCACTGGTGCAGTGGTACATTGAATATGGCAGAACACCTCTGTGATGGGCTCTCTGCACTGCTGCAGTGGGTCGTTCGGGAAGGTAGAGCCTCTCTGTGATCGGCTCTCTACACTGCTGCAGTGGGACCTTGAATAGGGCAGAGCCTCTCAGTGATGGGCTCTCTACACTGGTGCAGTAGGTCCTTGAATAGGGCAGAGCACCCCTGTGATGGGCTCTCTGCACTGGTTCAGTGGGGCCTTGAATAGGGAAGAGCCTCTCAGTGATGAACTCTCTACACTGGTGCAATGGGACCTTGAATAGGGCAGAGCCTCTCAGTGATCGACTCTCTACACTGGTGCAGTGGGTTGTTGGGGAGGGCAGAGCCTCTCAGTGATCAGCTCTCTGCACTGGTGCAGTGGGGCCTTGAATAGAGCAGAGCCTCTGTGATCTGCTCTCTAGAAAGGTGCAGTGGGTCCCTGAATAGGGCGGAACCTCTCTGTGATGGGCTCTCTGTATTACTGCAAAGGGGAATTTGGCTGGGCAGAGCCTTTCTGTGATGGGATCTCTGCACTGCTGCAGTGGGACCTTGAATATTGAATAGGGCAGAGCACCTCTGTGATGGATTCTCTGCACTGGTGCAGTGGGGCCTTGAATAGGGCAGAGCACCTTTGTGAGCAGCTCTCTACCCTGGTGCATTGGGACCTTGAACAGGCAGAGCCTCTCTGTGGTCGTCTCTCTACACTGGTGCAGTCGGGCCTTGAATAGGGAAGGACCTCTCTGTAATGGGCTCTCTGCACTGGTGCAGTGGGGCCTTGAATAGGGTAGAGCCTCTCTGTGATGGGCTCTCTACACTGATGCAGTGGGGCCTTGAATAGGGCGGAGCCTCTCTGTGATGGGCTCTCTGCACTGCTGCAGTGGGTCGTTCAGGAGGGCAGAGCCTCTCTGTGATGGGCTCTGCACTACTGCAGTGGGTCATTGGGGAGGGCAGAGTTTGCAGTGATCAGCTCTCTTCACTGTTGTAGTGGGTCATTGAATAGGGCAGAGGCTCTCTGTGATGGGCTCTGCACTACTGCAGTGGGTCATTGGGGAGGGCAGAGTTTGCAGTGATCAGCTCTCTTCGTGGGTCATTGAATAGGGCAGAGCCTCTCTGTGATGGGCACTCTGCACTGCTGCAGTGGGTCGTTCGGGAGGGCAGAGCCTCTCTGTGATCGGCTCTCTACACTGCTGCAGTGGGACCTTGAATAGGGCAGAGCCTCTCAGTGATCGGCTCTCTACACTGGTGCAGTAGGTCCTTGAATAGGGCAGAGCACCCCTGTGATGGGCTCTCTGCACTGGTTCAGTGGGGCCTTGAATAGGGAAGAGCCTCTCAGTGATCAACTCTCTACGCTGGTTCAATGGGACCTTGAATAGGGCAGAGCCTCTCAGTGATCGACTCTCTACACTGGTGCAGTGGTGCCTTGAATAGGGTAGAGCCTCTCTTTGATGGGCTGTCTGCACTGGTGCAGTGGGACCTTGAATAGGGCAGAGCCTCTCTGTGATGGGCTCTCTGCACTGCTGCAGTGGGTTGTTGGGGAGGGCAGAGCCACTCAGTGGTCAGCTCTCTGCACTGGTGCAGTGGGGCCTTGAATAGGGCAGAGCCTCTGTGATCTGCTCTCTAGAAAGGTTCAGTGGGTCCCTGAATAGGGCGGAGCCTCTCTGTGATGGGCTCTCTGCACTACTGCAATGGGGAATTTGGCAGGGCAGAGCCTTTCTGTGATGGGATCTCTGCACTGCTGCAGTGTGACCTTGAATATTGAATAGGGCAGAGCACCTCTGTGATGGATTCTCTGCACTGGTGCATTGGGACCTTGAATAGGCAGAGCCTCTCTGTGGTCGTCTCTCTACACTGGTGCAGTGGGGCCGTGAATAGGGCAGAACTTCTCTGTAATGGGCTCTCTGCACTGCTGCCATGGGGCCTTGAATAGGGCAGATCCTCTCTGTGGTCGACTCTCTACACTGGTTCAGTAGGTCCTTGAACAGGGCAGAGAACCTCTTTGATGGGCTCTCTAGAAAGGTGCAGTGGGGTCTTGAATAGGGCAGAGCCTCTCTGTGATGGGCTCTTTACACTGGTGCAGTGGGGCCTTGAATAGGGCGGAGCCTCTCTCTGATGGGCTATCTGCACTGCTGCAGTGGGTCGTTCAGGAGGGCAGAGCGTCTCTGTGATGGGCTCTCTGCACTACTGCAGTGGGTCATTGGGGAGGGCAGAGTTTGCAGTGATCAGCTCTCTTCACTGGTGCAGTGGGTCATTGAATAGGGCAGAGCCTCTCTGTGATGGGCTCTCTGCACTGGTGCAGTGGTACATTGAATATGGCAGAACACCTCTGTGATGGGCTCTCTGCACTGCTGCAGTGGGTCGTTCGGGAAGGCAGAGCCTCTCTGTGATCGGCTCTCTACACTGCTGCAGTGGGACCTTGAATAGGGCAGAGCCTCTCAGTGATGGGCTCTCTACACTGGTGCAGTAGGTCCTTGAATAGGGCAGAGCACCCCTGTGATTGGCTCTCTGCACTGGTGCAGTGGGGCCTTGAATAGGGAAGAGCCTCTCAGTGATCAACTCTCTACACTGGTGCAATGGGACGTTGAATAGGGCAGATCCTCTCAGTGATCGACTCTCTACACTGGTGCAGTGGTACCTTGAATAGGGCAGAGCCTCTCTTTGATGGGCTGTCTGCACTGGTGCAGTGGGACCTTGAATAGGGCAGAGCCTCTCTGTGATGGGCTCTCTGCACTGCTGCAGTGGGTTGTTGGGGAGGGCAGAGCCTCTCAGTGATCAGCTCTCTGCACTGGTGCAGTGGGGCCTTGAATAGGGCAGAGCCTATGTGATCTGCTCTCTAGAAAGGTGCAGTGGGTCCCTGAATAGGGCGGAGCCTCTCTGTGATGGGCTCTCTGCACTACTGCAATGCGGAATTTGGCTGGGCAGAGCCTTTCTGTGATGGGATCTCTGCACTGCTGCAGTGGGACCTTGAATATTGAATAGGGCAGAGCACCTCTGTGATGGATTCTCTGCACTGGTGCAGTGGGGCCTTGAATAGGGCAGAGCACCTTTGTTTGCGGCTCTCTACACTGGTGGATTGGGACCTTGAATAGGCAGAGCCTCTCTGTGGTCGTCTCTCTACACTGGTGCAGTGGGGCCGTGAATAGGGCAGAACTTCTCTGTAATGGGCTCTCTGCCCTGCTGCAGTGGGACCTTGAATAGGGCAGATCCTCTCTGTGGTCGACTCTCTACACTGGTGCAGTAGGTCCTTGTACAGGGCAGAGAACCTCTTTGATGGGCTCTCTGCACTGGTGCAGTGGGGCCTTGAATAGGGCTGAGCCTCTGTGATCGGCTCTCTAGAAAGGTGCAGTGGGGTCTTGAATAGGGCAGAGCCTCTCTGTGATGGGCTCTCTACACTGGTGCAGTGGGGCCTTGAATAGGGCGGAGCCTCTCTGTGATGGGCTATCTGCACTGCTGCAGTGGGTCGTTCAGGAGGGCAGAGCGTCTCTGTGATGGGCTCTCTGCACTACTGCAGTGGGTCATTGGGGAGAGCAGAGTTTGCAGTGATCAGCTCTCTTCACTGGTGCAGTGGGTCATTGAATAGGGCAGAGCCTCTCTGTGATGGGCTCTCTGCACTGGTGCAGTGGTAGATTGAATATGGCAGAACACCTCTGTGATGGGCTCTCTGCACTGCTGCAGTGGGTCATTCCAGAGGGCAGAGACTCACTTTGATCGGCTCTCTACACTGCTGCAGTCGGACCTTGAATAGGGCAGAGCCTCTCAGTGATCGGCTCGCTACACTGGTGCAGTATGTCCTTGAATACGGCAGAGCACCTCTGTGATGGGCTCTCTGCACTGGTTCAGTTTGGCCTCAAATAGGGCAGAGCCTCTCAGTGATCAACTCTCTACACTGGTGCACTGTGACCTTGAATAGGGCAGAGCCTCTCAGTGATCGACTCTTTAGACTGGTGCAGTGGTGACTTCAATAGGGCAGAGCCTCTCTTTGATGGGCTGTCTGCACTGGTGCAGTGGGACCTTGAATAGGGCAGAGACTCTGTGATCGGCTCTCTAGAAAGGTGCAGTGGGTCCCTGAATAGGGCGGAGCCTCTCTGTGATGGGCTCTCTGCACTACTGCAGTGGGGAATTTGGGAGGGCAGAGCATCTATGGGATGGACTCTCTGCACTGGTGCAGTGGAGCCTTGAATAAGGCAGAGCACCTTTGTGATCGGCTCTCTACACTGGTGCATTGGGACCTTGAATAGGCAGAGCCTCTCTGTGGTCATCTCTCTACACTGGTGCAGTGGGGCCTTGAATAGGGCAGAACCTCTCTGTAATGGGCTATCTGCACTGGTGCAGTGGGGCCATGAGTAGGACAGAGCCTCTCAGTGATCGGCTCTCTACACTGGTGCAGTGGGTCATTGAATAGGGTAGAGTACCTCTGTGATGTGCTCTCTGCACTGGTGCAGTGGGCAAAACACCTTTGTGATGGGCTCGCTGCACTGCTGCAGTGGGACCTTGGGGAGGGCAGAGCCTCTATGTGATTGGCTCTCTACATTGGGGCAGTGGGTCATTGAAAAGGGCAGAGCCCCTCTGTGATGGGCTCTCTGCACTGGTGCAGTGGGACATTGAATATGGCAGATCCACTCTGTGGTCGACTCTCTACACTGGTGCAGTAGGTCCTTGAACAGGGCAGAGCACCTCTGTGATGGGCTCTCTGCACTGGTGCAGTGGGGCCTTGAATAGGGCCGAGCCTCAGTGATCGGCTCTCTAGAAAGGTGCAGTGGGGCCTTGAATAGGGTGGAGCCTCTCTGTGATGGGCTCTCTACACTGGTGCAGTGGGGCCTTGAATAGGGCGGAGCCTCTCTGTGATGGGCTCTCCGCACTGCTGCAGTGGGTCGTTCGGGAGGGCAGAGACTCTCTGTGATGGGCTCTCTGCAACACTGCAGTGGGTCATTGGGGAGGGCAGATTTTGCAGTGATCAGCTCTCTGCACTGGTGCAGTGGTACATTGAATATGGCAGAACACCTCTGTGATGGGCTCTCTGCACTGCTGCAGTGGGTCGTTCGGGAAGGCAGAGCCTCTTTGTGATCGGCTCTCTACACTGCTGCAGTGGGACCTTGAATAGGCAGAGCCTCTCAGTGATGTGCTCTCTACACTGGTGCAGTAGGTCCTTGAATAGGGTAGAGCACCCCTGTGATGGGCTCTCTGCACTGGTTCAGTGGGGCCTTGAATAGGGAAGAGCCTCTCAGTGATGAACTCTCTACACTGGTGCAATGGGACCTTGAATAGGGCAGAGCCTCTCAGTGATCGACTCTCTACACTGGCACAGTGGTGCCCTGAATAGGGCAGAGCCTCTCTTTGATGGGCTGTCTGCACTGGTGCAGTGGGACCTTGAATAGGGCAGAGCCTCTCTGTGATGGGCTCTCTGCACTGCTGCAGTGGGTTGTTGGGGAGGGCAGAGCCTCTCAGTGATCAGCTCTCTGCACTGGTGCAGTGGGGCCTTGAATAGGGCAGAGCCTCTGTGATCTGCTCTCTAGAAAGGTGCAGTGGGTCCCTGAATAGGGCGGAGCCTCTCTGTGATGGGCTCTCTGCACTACTGCAATGGGGAATTTGGCTGGGCAGAGCCTTTCTGTGATGGGATCTCTGCACTGCTGCAGTGGGACCTTGAATATTGAATAGGGCAGAGCACCTCTGTGATGGATTCTCTGCACTGGTGCAGTGGGGAGTTGAATAGGGCAGAGCACCTTTGTGAGCAGCTCTCTACACTGGTGCATTGGGACCTTGAATAGGCAGAGCCTCTCTGTGGTCGTCTCGCTACACTGGTGCAGTGGGGCCTTGAATAGGGAAGGACCTCTCTGTAATGGGCTCTCTGCACTGGTGCAGTGGGGCCTTGAATAGGGTAGAGCCTCTCTGTGATGGGCTCTCTACACTGATGCAGTGGGGCCTTGAATAGGGTGGAGCCTCTCTGTGATGGGCTCTCTGCACTGCTGCAGTGGGTCGTTCAGGAGGGCAGAGCCTCTCTGTGATGGGCTCTGCACTACTGCAGTGGGTCATTGGGGAGGGCAGAGTTTGCAGTGATCAGCTCTCTTCACTGGTGCAGTAGGTCATTGAATAGGGCAGAGCCTCTCTGTGATGGGCACTCTGCACTGCTGCAGTGGGTCGTTCGGGAGGGCAGAGCCTCTCTGTGATCGGCTCTCTACACTGCTGCAGTGGGACCTTGAATAGGGCAGAGCCTCTCAGTGATCGGCTCTCTACACTGGTGCAGTAGGTCCTTGAATAGGGCAGAGCACCCCTGTGATGGGCTCTCTGCACTGGTTCAGTGGGGCCTTGAATAGGGAAGAGCCTCTCAGTGATCATCTCTCTACGCTGGTTCAATGGGACCTTGAATAGGGCAGAGCCTCTCAGTGATCGACTCTCTACACTGGTGCAGTGGTGCCTTGAATAGGGTAGAGCCTCTCTTTGATGGGCTGTCTGCACTGGTGCAGTGGGACCTTGAATAGGGCAGAGCCTCTCTGTGATGGGCTCTCTGCACTGCTGCAGTGGGTTGTTGGGGAGGGCAGAGCCTCTCAGTGATCAGCTCTCTGCACTGGTGCAGTGGGGCCTTGAATAGGGCAGAGCCTCTGTGATCTGCTCTCTAGAAAGTTGCAGTGGGTCCCTGAATAGGGCGGAGCCTCTCTGGGATGGGCTCTCTGCACTACTGCAATGGGGAATTTGGCAGGGCAGAGCCTTTCTGTGATGGGATCTCTGCACTGCTGCAGTGGGACCTTGAATATTGAATAGGGCAGAGCACCTCTGTGATGGATTCTCTGCACTGGTGCATTGGGACCTTGAATAGGCAGAGCCTCTCTGTGGTCGTCTCTCTACACTGGTGCAGTGGGGCCGTGAATAGGGCAGAACTTCTCTGTAATGGGCTCTCTGCACTGGTGCACTGGGACCTTGAATAGGGCAGAGCCTCTCAGTGATCGACTCTTTAGACTGGTGCAGTGGTGACTTCAATAGGGCAGAGCCTCTCTTTGATGGGCTGTCTGCACTGGTGCAGTGGGACCTTGAATAGGGCAGAGACTCTCTGTGATGGGCTCTCTGCACTGCTGCAGTGGGTTGTTGGGGAGGGCAGAGCCTCTCAGTGATCATCTCTCTGCACTGGTGCAGTGGGGCCTTGAATAGGGCCGAGCCTCTGTGATCGGCTCTGTAAAAAGGTGCAGTGGGTCCCTGAATATGGCGGAGCCTCTCTGTGATGGGCTCTCTGCACTACTGCAGTGGGGAATTTGGGAGAGCAGAGCCTCTCTGTGATGGGATCTCTGCACTGCTGCAGTGGGACCTTGAATATTGAAGAGGGCAGAGCACCTCTGGGATGGACTCTCTGCACTGGTGCAGTGGGGCCTTGAATAGGGCAGAGCACCTTTGTGATCGGCTCTCTACACTGGTGCATTGGGACCTTGAATAGGCAGAGCCTCTCTGTGGTCATCTCTCTACACTGGTGCAGTGGGGCCTTGAATAGGGCAGAACCTCTCTGTAATGGGCTATCTGCACTGGTGCAGTGGGGCCATGAGTAGGACAGAGCCTCTCAGTGATCGGCTCTCTACACTGGCGCAGTGGGTCATTGAATAGGGTAGAGCCTCTCTGTGATGTGCTCTCTGCACTGGTGCAGTGGGCAAAACACCTTTGTGATGGGCTCGCTGCACTGCTGCAGTGGGACCTTGGGGAGGGCAGAGCCTCTATGTGATTGGCTCTCTACATTGGGGCAGTGGGTCATTGAAAAGGGCAGAGCTCCTCTGTGATGGGCTCTCTGCACTGGTGCAGTGGGACATTGAATATGGCAGATCCACTCTGTGGTCGACTCTCTACACTGGTGCAGTGGGGCCTTGAATAGGGCCGAGCCTCAGTGATCGGCTCTCTAGAAAGGTGCAGTGGGGCCTTGAATAGGGCAGAGCCTCTCTGTGATGGGCTCTCTACACTGGTGCAGTGGGGCCTTGATTAGGGCAGAGCCTCTCTGTGATGGGCTCTCTGCAACACGGCAGTGGGTCATTGGGGAGGGCAGATTTTGCAGTGATCAGCTCTCTTCACTAGTGCAGTGGGTCATTAAATAGGGCAGAGACTCTCTGTGATGGGCTCTCTGCACTGGTGCAGTGGTACATTGAATATGGCAGAACACCTCTGTGATGGGCTCTCTGCACTGCTGCAGTGGGTCGTTCGGGAAGGCAGAGCCTCTCTGTGATCGGCTCTCTACACTGCTGCAGTGGGACCTTGAATAGGGCAGAGCCTCTCAGTGATGGGCTCTCTACACTGGTGCAGTAGGTCCTTGAATAGGGCAGAGCACCCCTGTGATGGGCTCTCTGCACTGGTTCAGTGGGGCCTTGAATAGGGAAGAGCCTCTCAGTGATCAACTCTCTACACTGGTGCAATGGGACTTTGAATAGGGCAGAGCTTCTCAGTGATCGACTCTCTACACTGGTGCAGTGGGACCTTGATTAGGGCAGAGCCTCTCTGTGATGGGCTCTCTGCACTGCTGCAGTGGGTTGTTGGGGAGGGCAGAGCCTCTCAGTGATCAGCTCTCTGCACTGGTGCAGTGGGGCCTTGAATAGGGCAGAGCCTCTGTGATCTGCTCTCTAGAAAGGTGCAGTGGGTCCCTGAATAGGGCAGAGCCTCTCTGTGATGAGCTCTCTGCACTACTGCAATGGGGAATTTGGCTGGGCAGAGCCTTTCTGTGATGGGATCTCTGCACTGCTGCAGTGGGACCTTGAATATTGAATAGGGCAGAGCACCTCTGTGATGGATTCTCTGCACTGGTGCAGTGGGGCCTTGAATAGGGCAGAGCACCTTGTGAGCGGCTCTCTACACTGGTGCATTGGGACCTTGAATAGGCAGAGCCTCTCTGTGGTCGTCTCTCTACACTGGTGCAGTGGGGCCTTGAATAGGGAAGGACCTCTCTGTAATGGGCTCTCTGCACTGGTGCAGTGGGTCATTGAATAGGGCAGAGCATCTCTGTGATGGGCTCTCTGCACTGCTGCAGTGGGTCGTTTGGGAGAGCAGAGCCTCTCTGTGATCGGCTCTCTACACTGCTGCAGTGGGACCTTGAATAGGGCAGAGCCTCTCAGTGATCGGCTCTCTACACTGGTGCAGTAGGTCCTTGAATAGGGCAGAGCACCCCTGTGATGGGCTCTCTGCACTGGTTCAGTGGGGCCTTGAATAGGGAAGAGCCTCTCAGTGATCAACTCTCTACGCTGGTGCAATGGGACCTTGAATAGGGCAGAGCCTCTCAGTGATCGACTCTCTACACTGGTGCAGTGGTGCCTTGAATAGGGTAGAGCCTCTCTTTGATGGGCTGTCTGCACTGGTGCAGTGGGACCTTGAATAGGGCAGAGCCTCTCTGTGATGGGCTCTCTGCACTGCTGCAGTGGGTTGTTGGGGAGGGCAGAGCCTCTCAGTGATCCGCTCTTTGCACTGGTGCAGTGGGGCCTTGAATACGGCAGAGCCTCTGTGATCTGCTCCCTAGAAAGGTGCAGTGCGTCCCTGAATAGGGCGGAGCCTCTCTGTGATGGGCTCTCTGCACTACTGCAATGGGGAATTTGGCAGGGCAGAGCCTTTCTGTGATGGGATCTCTGCACTGCTGCAGTGGGACCTTGAATATTGAATAGGGCAGAGCACCTCTGTGATGGATTCTCTGCACTGGTGCATTGGGACCTTGAATAGGCAGAGCCTCTCTGTGGTCGTCTCTCTACACTGGTGCAGTGGGGCTGTGAATAGGGCAGAACTTCTCTATAATGGGCTCTCTGCACTGGTGCAGTGGGGCCTTGAATAGGGCAGAGCCTCTCAGTGATCGGCTCTCTGCACTGCACTGGTGCAGTGTGTCATTGAAGATGGTAGAACCTCTCTGTGATGTGCTCTCTGCACTGGCGCAGTGGGCAGAACACCTTTGTGATGGGCTCGCTGCACTGCTGCAGTGGGACCTTGTGGAGGGCAGAACCTGTCTGTGATTGGCTCTCTACACTGGGGCAGTTGGTCATTGAAAACGGCAGAGCCCCTCTGTGATGGGCTCTCTGCACTGGTGCAGTGGGACATTGAAGATGACAGATCCGCTCTGTGGTCGACTCGCTACACTGGTACAGTAGGTCCTTGAACAGGGCAGAGCACCTCTGTGATGGGCTCTCTTCACTAGTGCAGTGGGTCATTGAATAGGGCAGGGGCTCTCTGCACTGGTGCAGTGGTACATTGAATATGGCAGAACACCTCTGTGATGGGCTCTCTGCATTGCTGCAGTGGGTCGTTCGGGAGGGCAGAGCCTCGCTGTGATCGGCTCTCTACACTGCTGCAGTGGGTCCTTCAATAGGGCAGAGCCTCTCAGTGATGGGCTCTCTTCACTGCTGCAGTGGGGAATTTGGGAGGGCAGAGCCTCTCTTTGATGGGATCTCTGCACTGCTGCAGTGGGACCTTGAATATTGAATAGGGAGGAGCAGCTCTATGATGGAATCTCTGCACTTATGCAGTGGGTCCTTGATTAGGGCAGAGCCTCTGTGATCGGCTCTCTAGAAAGGTGCAGTGGGTCCTTGAATAGGGCATAGCACCTTTGTGATCGGCTCTCTACACTGGTACATTGGGACCTTGAATAGGCAGAGCCTCTCTGTGGTCGTCTCTCTACACTGGTGCAGTGGGGCCTTGAATAGGGCAGAACCTCTCTGTAATGGGCTCTCTGCACTGGTGCAGTGGGGCCTTGAATAGGACAGAGCCTCTCAGTTATCGGCTCTCTACACTGGTGCAGTGGGTCATTGAATAGGGCAGAGCCTCTCAGTGATCGGCTCTCTGCACTGGTGCAGTGGGACCTTGAATAGGGCAGAGCCTCTCAGTGATCGGCTCTCTGCACTGGTGCAGTGGGGCCTTGAATAGGGCAGAGCCTCTCAGTGATCGACTCTCTACACTGATGCAGTATGTCCTTGAATAGGGCAGAGCACCTCTGTGATGGGCTCTCTGCACTGCTGCAGTGGGACCTTGAATAAGGCAGATCCTCTCTGTGGTAGACTCTCTACACTGGTGCAGTAGGTCCTTGAAAAGGGCAGAGCACCTCTGTGATGGGCTCTCTGCACTGGTGCAGTGCGGCCTTGAATAGGGCAGAGCCTCTCTGTGATGGGCTCTCTGCACTGGTGCAGTGGGGCCTTGAATAGGGCTGAGCCTCTGTGATCGGCTCTCTAGAAAGGTGCAGTGGGGTCTTGAATAGGGCAGAGCCTCTCTGTGATGGGCTCTCTGCACTGGTGCAGTGGGCCTTGAATAGGGCGGAGCCTCTCTGTGATGGGCTATCTGCACTGCTGCAGTGGGTCGTTCTGGAGGGCAGAGCGTCTCTGTGATGGGCTCTCTGCACTACTGCAGTGGGTCATTGGGGAGGGCAGAGTTTGCAGTGATCAGCTCTCTTCACTGGTGCAGTGGGTCATTGAATAGGGCAGAGCCTCTCTGTGATGGGCTCTCTGCACTGGTGCAGTGGTACATTGAATATGGCAGAACACCTCTGTGATGGGCTCTCTGCACTGCTGCAGTGGGTCATCCCGGAGGGCAGAGCCTCACTTTGATCGGCTCTCTACACTGCTGCAGTCGGACCTTGAATAGGGCAGTGCCTCTCAGTGATCGGCTCTCTACACTGGTGCAGTATGTCCTTGAATACGGCAGAGCACCTCTGTGATGGGCTCTCTGCACTGGTTCAGTTTGGCCTCAAATAGGGCAGAGCCTCTCAGTGATCAACTCTCTACACTGGTTTACTGGGACCTTGAATAGGGCAGAGCCTCTCAGTGATCGACTCTTTAGACTGGTGCAGTGGTGACTTCAATAGGGCAGAGCCTCTCTTTGATGGGCTGTCTGCACTGGTGCAGTGGGACCTTGAATAGGGCAGAGACTCTCTGTGATGGGCTCTCTGCACTGCTGCAGTGGGTTGTTGGGGAGGGCAGAGCCTCTCAGTGATCATCTCTCTGCACTGGTGCAGTGGGGCCTTGAATAGGGCAGAGCCTCTGTGATCGGCTCTGTAGAAAGGTGCAGTGGGTCCCTGAATAGAGCAGAGCCTCTCTGTGATGGGCTCTCTGCACTACTGCAGTGGGGAATTTGGGAGGGCAGAGCCTCTCTGTGATGGGATCTCTGCACTGCTGCAGTGGGACCTTGAATATTGAAGAGGGCAGAGCACCTCTGGGATGGACTCTCTGCACTGGTGCAGTGGGGCCTTGAATAGGGCAGAGCACCTTTGTGATCGGCTCTCTACACTGGTGCATTGGGACCTTGAATAGGCAGAGCCTCTCTGTGGTCATCTCTCTACACTGGTGCAGTGGGGCCTTGAATAGGGCAGAACCTCTATGTAATGGGCTATCTGCACTGGTGCAGTGGGGCCATGAGTAGGACAGAGCCTCTCAGTGATCGGCTCTCTACACTGGTGCAGTGGGTCATTGAATAGGGTAAAGCCTCTCTGTGGTGTGCTCTCTGCACTGGTGCAGTGGGCAAAACACCTTTGTGATGGGCTCGCTGCACTGCTGCATTGGGACCTTGGGGAGGGCAGAGCCTCTATGTGATTGGCTCTCTACATTGGGGAAGTGGGTCATTGAAAAGGGCAGAGCCCCTCTGTGATGGGCTCTCTGCACTGGTGCAGTGGGACATTGAATATGGCAGATCCACTCTGTGGTCGACTCTCTACACTGGTGCAGTGGGGCCTTGAATAGGGCCGAGCCTCAGTGATCGGCTCTCTAGAAAGGTGCAGTGGGGCCTTCAATAGGGCGGTGCCTCTCTGTGATGGGCTCTCTACACTGGTGCAGTGGGGCCTTGAGTAGGGCGGAGCCTCTCTGTGATGGGCTCTCTGCACTGGTGCAGTGGTACATTGAATATGGCAGAACACCTCTGTGATGGGCTCTCTGCACTGCTGCAGTGGGTCGTTTGGGAAGGCAGAGCCTCTCTGTGATCGGCTCTCTACACTGCTGCAGTGGGACCTTGAATAGGGCACAGCCTCTCAGTGATGGGCTCTCTACACTGGTGCAGTAGGTCCTTGAATAGGGCAGAGCACCCCTGTGATGGGCTCTCTGCACTGGTTCAGTGGGGCCTTGAATAGGGAAGAGCCTCTCAGTGATCAACTCTCTACACTGGTGCAATGGGACTTTGAATAGGGCAGAGCTTCTCAGTGATCGACTCTCTACACTGGTGCAGTGGTGCCTTGAATAGGGCAGAGCCTCTCTTTGATGGGCTGTCTGCACTGGTGCAGTGGGACCTTGAATAGGGCAGAGCCTCTCTGTGATGGGCTCTCTGCACTGCTGCAGTGAGTTGTTGGGGAGGGCAGAGCCTCTCAGTGATCAGCTCTCTGCACTGGTGCAGTGGGGCCTTGAATAGGGCAGAGCCTCTGTGATCTGCTCTCTAGAAAGGTGCAGTGGGTCCCTGAATAGGGCAGAGCCTCTCTGTGATGGGCTCTCTGCACTACTGCAATGGGGAATTTGGCTGGGCAGAGCCTTTCTGTGATGGGATCTCTGCACTGCTGCAGTGGGACCTTGAATATTGAATAGGGCAGAGCACCTCTGTGATGGATTCTCTGCACTGGTGCAGTGGGGCCTTGAAAAGGGCAGAGCACCTTGTGAGCGGCTCTCTACACTGGTGCATTGGGACCTTGAATAGGCAGAGCCTCTCTGTGGTCGTCTCTCTACACTGGTGCAGTGGGGCCTTGAATAGGGAAGGACCTCTCTGTAATGGGCTCTCTGCACTGGTGCAGTGGGGCCTTGAATAGGGTGGAGCCTCTCTGTGATGGGCTCTCTACACTGATGCAGTGGGGCCTTGAATAGGGCGGAGCCTCTCTGTGATGGGCTCTCTGCACTGCTGCAGTGGGTCGTTCAGGAGGGCAGAGCCTCTCTGTGATGGGCTCTGCACTACTGCTGTGGGTCATTGGGGAGGGCAGAGTTTGCAGTGATCAGCTCTCTTCACTGGTGCAGTGGGTCATTGAATAGGGCAGAGCATCTCTGTGATGGGCTCTCTGCACTGCTGCAGTGGGTCGTTTGGGAGGGCAGAGCCTCTCTGTGATCGGCTCTCTACACTGCTGCAGTGGGACCTTGAATAGGGCAGAGCCTCTCAGTTATCGGCTCTCTATACTGGTGCAGTAGGTCCTTGAGTAGGGCAGAGCACCCCTGTGATGGGCTCTCTGCACTGGTTCAGTGGGGCCTTGAATAGGGAAGAGCCTCTCAGTGATCAACTCTCTACGCTGGTGCAATGGGACCTTGAATAGGGCAGAGCCTCTCAGTGATCGACTCTCTACACTGGTGCAGTGGTGCCTTGAATAGGGTAGAGCCTCTCTTTGATGGGCTGTCTGCACTGGTGCAGTGGGACCTTGAATAGGGCAGAGCCTCTCTGTGATGGGCTCTCTGCACTGCAGCAGTGAGTTGTTGGGGAGGGCAGAGCCTCTCAGTGATCAGCTCTCTGCACTGGTGCAGTGGGGCCTTGAATAGGGCAGAGCCTCTGTGATCTGCTCTCTAGAAAGGTGCAGTGGGTCCCTGAATAGGGCGGAGCCTCTCTGTGATGGGCTCTCTGCACTACTGCAATGGGGAATTTGGCAGGGCAGAGCCTTTCTGTGATGGGATCTCTGCACTGCTGCAGTGGGACCTTGAATATTGAATAGGGCAGAGCACCTCTGTGATGGATTCTCTGCACTGGTGCATTGGGACCTTGAATAGGCAGAGCCTCTCTGTGGTCGTCTCTCTACACTGGTGCAGTGGGGCCGTGAATAGGGCAGAACTTCTCTGTAATGGGCTCTCTGCACTGGTGCAGTGGGGCCTTGAATAGGGCAGAGCCTCTCAGTGATCGGCTCTCTGCACTGCACTGGTGCAGTGTGTCATTGAAGATGGTAGAGCCTCTCTGTGATGTGCTCTCTGCACTGGCGCAGTGGGCAGAACACCTTTGTGATGGGCTTGCTGCACTGCTGCAGTGGGACCTTGGGGAGGGCAGAGCCTGTCTGTGATTGGCTCTCTACACTGGGGCAGTTGGTCATTGAAAAGGGCAGAGCCCCTCTGTGATGGGATTGCTACACTGGTGCAGTAGGTCCTTGAACAGGGCAGAGCACCTCTGTGATGGGCTCTCTTCACTAGTGCAGTGGGTCATTGAATAGGGCAGGGGCTCTCTGCACTGGTGCAGTGGTACATTGAATATGGCAGAACACCTCTGTGATGGGCTCTCTGCATTGCTGCAGTGGGTCGTTCGGGAGGGCAGAGCCTCGCTGTGATCGGCTCTCTACACTGCTGCAGTGGGTCCTTCAATAGGGCAGAGCCTCTCAGTGATGGGCTCTCTTCACTGCTGCAGTGGGGAATTTGGGAGGGCAGAGCCTCTCTTTGATGGGATCTCTGCACTGCTGCAGTGCGTCGTTCAGGAGGGCAGAGCCTCTCTGTGATGGGCTCTCTGCACTGCTGCAGTGCGTCGTTCAGGAGGGCAGAGCCTCTCTGTGATGGGCTCTCTGCACTACTGCAGTGGGTCATTGGGGAGGGCAGAGTTTGCAGTGATCAGCTCTCTTCACTGGTGCAGTGGGTCATTGAATAGGGCAGAGTCTCTCTGTGATGGGCTCTCTGCACTGGTGCAGTGGGTCATTCCGGAGGGCAGAGCCTCACTTTGATCGGCTCTCTACACTGCTGCAGTCGGACCTTGAATAGGGCAGAGCCTCTCAGTGATCGGCTCTCTATACTGGTGCAGTATGTCCTTGAATACGGCAGAGCACCTCTGTGATGGGCTCTCTGCACTGGTTCAGTTTGGCCTCAAATAGGGCAGAGCCTCTCAGTGATCAACTCTCTACACTGGTGCACTGGGACCTTGAATAGGGCAGAGCCTCTCAGTGATCGACTCTTTAGACTGGTGGAGTGGTGACTTCAATAGGGCAGAGCCTCTCTTTGATGGGCTGTCTGCACTGGTGCAGTGGGACCTTGAATAGGGCAGAGACTCTCTGTGATGGGCTCTCTGCACTGCTGCAGTGGGTTGTTGGGGAGGGCAGAGCTTCTCAGTGATCATCTCTCTGCACTGGTGCAGTGGGGCCTTGAATAGGGCCGAGCCTCTGTGGTCGGCTCTCTAGAAAGGTGCAGTGGGTCCCTGAATAGGGCGGAGCCTCTCTGTGATGGGCTCTCTGCACTACTGCAGTGGGGAATTTGGGAGGGCAGAGCCTCTCTGAGATGGGATCTCTGCACTGCTGCAGTGGGACCTTGAATATTGAAGAGGGCAGAGCACCTCTGTGATGGACTCTCTACACTGGTGCATTGGGACCTTGAATAGGCAGAGCCTCTCTGTGGTCATCTCTCTACACTGGTGCAGTGGGGCCTTGAATAGGGCAGAACCTCTCTGTAATGAGCTATCTGCACTGGTGCAGTGGGGCCATGAGTACGACAGAGCCTCTCAGTGATCGGCTCTCTACACTCGTGCAGTGGGTCATTGAATAGGGTAGAGCCTCTGTGTGATGTGCTCTCTGCACTGGTGCAGTGGGCAAAACACCTTTGTGATGGGCTCGCTGCACTGCTGCAGTGGGACCTTGGGGAGGGCAGAGCCTCTATGTGATTGGCTCTCTACATTGGGGAAGTGGGTCATTGAAAAGGGCAGAGCCCCTCTGTGATGGGCTCTCTGCACTGGTGCAGTGGGACATTGAATATGGCAGATCCACTCTGTGGTCGACTCTCTACACTGGTGCAGTAGGTCCTTGAACAGGGCAGAGCACCTCTGTGATGGGCTCTCTGCACTGGTGCAGTGGGGCCTTGAATAGGGCCGAGCCTCAGTGATCGGCACTCTGGAAAGGTGCAGTGGGGCCTTGAATAGGGCGGAGCCTCTCTATGATGGGCTCTCTACACTGGTGCAGTGGGGCCTTGAATAGGGCGGAGCCTCTCTGTGATGGGCTCTCTGCACTGCTGCAGTGCGTCGTTCGGGAGGGCAGAGACTCTCTGTGATGGGCTCTCTGCAACACTGCAGTGGGTCATTGGTGGGGCAGATTTTGCAGTGATCAGATCTCTTCACTAGTGCAGTGGGTCATTGAATAGGGCAGAGACTCTCTGTGATGGGCTCTCTGCACTGGTGCAGTGGGACCTTGAATAGGGCAGAGCCTCTCAGTGATCGGCTCTCTATACTGGTGCAGTATGTCCTTGAATACGGCAGAGCACCTCTGTGATGGGCTCTCTGCACTGGTTCAGTTTGGCCTCAAATAGGGCAGAGCCTCTCAGTGATCAACTCTCTACACTGGTGCACTGGGACCTTGAATAGGGCAGAGCCTCTCAGTGATCGACTCTTTAGACTGGTGGAGTGGTGACTTCAATAGGGCAGAGCCTCTCTTTGATGGGCTGTCTGCACTGGTGCAGTGGGACCTTGAATAGGGCAGAGACTCTCTGTGATGGGCTCTCTGCACTGCTGCAGTGGGTTGTTGGGGAGGGCAGAGCTTCTCAGTGATCATCTCTCTGCACTGGTGCAGTGGGGCCTTGAATAGGGCCGAGCCTCTGTGGTCGGCTCTCTAGAAAGGTGCAGTGGGTCCCTGAATAGGGCGGAGCCTCTCTGTGATGGGCTCTCTGCACTACTGCAGTGGGGAATTTGGGAGGGCAGAGCCTCTCTGAGATGGGATCTCTGCACTGCTGCAGTGGGACCTTGAATATTGAAGAGGGCAGAGCACCTCTGTGATGGACTCTCTGCACTGGTGCAGTGGGGCCTTGAATAGGGTAGAGCCTCTCTGTGATGGGCTCTCTGCACTGGTGCAGTGGTACATTGAATATGTCAGAACACCTCTGTGATGGGCTCTCTGCACTGCTGCAGTGGGTCATTCCGGAGGGCAGAGCCTCACTTTGATCAGCTCTCTACACTGCTGCAGTCGGACCTTGAATAGGGCAGAGCCTCTCAGTGATCGGCTCTCTACACTGCTGAGTGGGACCTTGAATAGGGCAGAGCCTCTCAGTGATGGGCTCTCTACACTGGTGCAGTAGGTCCTTGAATAGGGCAGAGCACCCCTGTGATGGGCTCTCTGCACTGGTTCAGTGGGGCCTTGAATAGGGAAGAGCCTCTCAGTGATCAACTCTCTACACTGGTGAAATGGGACCTTGAATAGGGCACAGCCTCTCAGTGATCGACTCTCTACACTGGTGCAGTGGTGCCTTGAATAGGGCAGAGCCTCTCTTTGATGGGATGTCTGCACTGGTGCAGTGGGACCTTGAATAGGGCAGAGCCTCTCTGTGATGGGCTCTCTGCACTGCTGCAGTGGGTTGTTGGGGAGGGCAGAGCCTCTCAGTGATCAGCTCTCTGCACTGGTGCAGTGGGGCCTTGAATAGGGCAGAGCCTCTGTGATCTGCTCTCTAGAAAGGTGCAGTGGGTCCCTGAATAGGGCGGAGCCTCTCTGTGATGGGCTCTCTGCACTACTGCAATGGGGAATTTGGCTGGGCAGAGCCTTTCTGTGATGGGATCTCTGCACTGCTGCAGTGGGACCTTGAATATTGAATAGGGCAGAGCACCTCTGTGATGGATTCTCTGCACTGGTGCAGTGGGGCCTTGAATAGGGCAGAGCACCTTTGTGAGCGGCTCTCTACACTGGTGCATTGGGACCTTGAATAGGCAGAGCCTCTCTGTGGTCGTCTCTCTACACTGGTGCAGTGGGGCCTTGAATAGGGAAGGACCTCTCTGTAATGGGCTCTCTGCACTGGTGCAGTGGGGCCTTGAATAGGGTAGAGCCTCTCTGTGATGGGCTCTCTACACTGATGCAGTGGGGCCTTGAATAGGGCAGAGCCTCTCTGTGATGGGCTCTCTGCACTGCTGCAGTGGGTCGTTCAGGAAGGCAGAGCCTTTCTGTGATGGGATCTCTGCACTGCTGCAGTGGGACCTTGAATATTGAATAGGGTAGAGCACCTCTGTGATGGATTCTCTGCACTGGTGTATTGGGACCTTGAATAGGCAGAGCCTCTCTGTGGTCGTCTCTCTACACTGGTGCAGTGGGGCCGTGAATAGGGCAGAACTTCTCTGTAATGGGCTCTCTGCACTGCTGCAGTGGGACCTTGAATAGGGCAGATCCTCTCTGTGGTCGACTCTCTACACTGGTGCAGTAGGTCCTTGAACAGGGCAGAGAACCTCTTTGATGGGCTCTCTGCACTGGTGCATTGGGGACTTGAATAGGGCTGAGCCTCTGTGATCGGCTTTCTAGAAAGGTGTAGTGGGGTCTTGAATAGGGCAGAGCCTCTCTGTGATGGGCTCTCTACACTGGTGCAGTGGGGCCTTGAATAGGACGGAGCCTCTCTGTAATGGGCTATCTGCACTGCTGCAGTGGGTCGTTCAGGAGGGCAGAGCGTCTCTGTGATGGGCTCTCTGCACTACTGCAGTGGGTCATTGGGGAGGGCAGAGTTTGCAGTGATCAGCTCTCTTCACTGGTGCAGTGGGTCATTGAATAGGGCAGAGCCTCTCTGTGATGGGCTCTTTGCACTGGTGCAGTGGTACATTGAATATGGCAGAACACCTCTGTGATGGGCTCTCTGCACTGCTGCAGTGGGTCATTCTGGAGGGCAGAGCCTCACTTTGATCGGCTCTCTACACTGCTGCAGTCGGACCTTGAATAGGGCAGAGCCTCTCAGTGATCGGCTCTCTACACTGGTGCAGTATGTCCTTGAATACGGCAGAGAACCTCTGTGATGGGCTCTCTGCACTGGTTCAGTTTGGCCTCAAATAGGGCAGAGCCTCTCAGTGATCAACTCTCTACACTGGTGCACTGGGACCTTGAATAGGGCAGAGCCTCTCAGTGATCGACTCTTTAGACTGGTGCAGTGGTGACTTCAATAGGGCAGAGCCTCTCTTTGATGGGCTGTTTGCACTGGTGCAGTGGGACCTTGAATAGGGCAGAGACTCTCTGTGATGGGCTCTCTGCACTGCTGCAGTGGGTTGTTGGGGAGGGCAGAGCCTCTCAGTGATCATCTCTCTGCACTGGTGCAGTGGGGCCTTGAATAGGGCCGAGCCTCTGTGATCGGCTCTCTAGAAAGGTGCAGTGGGTCCCTCAATAGGGCGGAGCCTCTCTGTGATGGGCTCTCTGCACTACTGCAGTGGGGAATTTGGGAGGGCAGAGCCTCTCTGTGATGGGATCTCTGCAGTGCTGCAGTGGGACCTTGAATATTGAAGAGGGCAGAGCACCTCTGTGATGGACTCTCTGCACTGGTGCAGTGGGGCCTTGAATAGGGCAGAGCACCTTTGTGATCGGCTCTCTACACTGGTGCATTGGGACCTTGAATAGGCAGAGCCTCTCTGTGGTCATCTCTCTACACTGGTGCAGTGGGGCCTTGAATAGGGCAGAACCTCTCTGTAATGGGCTATCTGCACTGGTGCAGTGGGGCCATGAGTAAGATAGAGCCTCTCAGTGATCGGCTCTCTACACTGGTGCAGTGGGTCATTGAATAGGGTAGAGCCTCTCTGTGATGTGCTCTCTGCACTGGTGCAGTGGGCAAAACACCTTTGTGATGGGCGCGCTGCACTGCTGCAGTGGGACCTTGGGGAGGGCAGAGCCTCTATGTGATTGGCTGTCTACATTGGGGCAGTGGGTCATTGAAAAGGGCAGAGCCCCTCTGTGATGGGCTCTCTGCACTGGTGCAGTGGGACATTGAATATGGCAGATCCACTCTGTGGTCGACTCTCTACACTGGTGCAGTAGGTCCTTGAACGGGGCAGAGCTCCTCTGTGATGGGCTCTCTGCACTGGTGCAGTGGGGCCTTGAATAGGGCCGAGCCTCAGTGATCGGCTCTCTAGAAAGGTGCAGTGGGGCCTTGAATAGGGCAGAGCCTATCTGTGATGGGCTCTCTACACTGGTGCAGTGGGGCCTTGAATAGGGCGGAGCCTCTCTGTGATGGGCTCTCTGCACTGCTGCAGTGGGTCGTTCGGGAGGGCAGAGACTCTCTGTGATGGGCTCTCTGCAACACTGCAGTGGGTCTTTGGGGAGGGCAGATTTTGCAGTGATCAGCTCTCTTCACTAGTGCAGTGGGTCATTGAATAGGGCAGAGAGTGTCTGTGATGGGCTCTCTGCACTGGTGCAGTGGTACATTGAAAATGGCAGAACACCTCTGTGATGGGCTCTCTGCACTGCTGCAGTGGGTCATTCGGGAAGGCAGAGCCTCTCTGTGATCGGCTCTCTACACTGTTGCAGTGGGACCTTGAATAGGGCAGAACCTCTCAGTGATGGGCTCTCTACACTGGTGCAGTAGGTCCTTGAATAGGGCAGAGCACCCCTGTGATGGGCTCTCTGCACTGGTTCAGTGGGGCCTTGAATAGGGACGAGCCTCTCAGTGATCAACTCTCTACACTGGTGCAATGGGACCTTGAATAGGGCAGAGCCTCTCAGTGATCGACTCTCTACACTGGTGCAGTGGTGCCTTGAATAGGGCAGAGCCTCTCTTTGATGGGCTGTCTGCACTGGTGCAGTGGGACCTTGAATAGGGCAGAGCCTCTCTGTGATGGGCTCTCTGCACTGCTCCAGTGGGTTGTTGGGGAGGGCAGAGCCTCTCAGTGATCAGCTCTCTGCACTGGTGCAGTGGGGCCTTGAATAGGGCAGAGCCTCTGTGATCTGCTCTCTAGAAAGGTGCAGTGGGTCCCTGAATAGGGCAGAGCCTCTCTGTGATGCGCTCTCTGCACTACTGCAATGGGGAATTTGGCTGGGCAGAGCCTTTCTGTGATGGGATCTCTGCACTGCTGCAGTGGGACCTTGAATATTGAATAGGGCAGAGCACCTCTGTGATGGATTATCTGCACTGGTGCAGTGGGGCCTTGAATAGGGCAGAGCACCTTTGTGAGCGGCTCTCTACACTGGTGCATTGGGACCTTGAATAGGCAGAGCCTCTCTGTGGTCGTCTCTCTACACTGGTGCAGTGGGGCCTTGAATAGCGAAGGACCTCTCTGTAATGGGCTCTCTGCACTGGTGCAGTGGGGCCTTGAATAGGGTAGAGCCTCTCTGTGATGGGCTCTCTACACTGATGCAGTGGGGCCTTGAATAGGGCGGAGCCTCTCTGTGATGGACTCTCTGCACTGCTGCAGTGGGTCATTCAGGAGGGCAGAGCCTCTCTGTGATGGGCTCTGCACTACTGCAGTGGGTCATTGGGGAGGGCAGAGTTTGCAGTGATCAGCTCTCTTCATTGGTGCAGTGGGTCATTGAATAGGGCAGAGCCTCTCTGTGATGGGCTCTCTGCACTGCTGCAGTGGGACCTTGAATAGGGCAGCGCCTCTCAGTGACCGGCTATCTACACTGGTGCAGTAGGTCCTTGAATAGGGCAGAGCACCCCTGTGATGGGCTCTCTGCACTGGTTCAGTGGGGCCTTGAATAGGGAAGAGCCTCTCAGTGATCAACCCTCTACGCTGGTGCAATGGGACCTTGAATAGAGCAGAGCCTCTCAGTGATCGACTCTCTACACTGGTGCAGTGGGGCCTTGAATAGGGTAGAGCCTCTCTTTGATGGGCTGTCTGCACTGGTGCAGTGGGACCTTGAATAGGGCAGAGCCTCTCTGTGATGGGCTCTCTGCACTGCTGCAGTGGGTTGTTGGGGGGGCAGAGCCTCTCAGTGATCAGCTCTCTGCACTTTTGCAGTGGGGCCTTGAATAGGGCAGAGCCTCTGTGAGCTGCTCTCTAGAAAGGTTCAGTGGGTCCCTGAATAGGGCGGAGCCTCTCTGTGATGGGCTCTCTGCACTACTGCAATGGGGAATTTGGCAGGGCAGAGCCTTTCTGTGATGGGATCTCTGCGCTGCTGCAGTGGGACCTTGAATATTGAATAGGGCAGAGCACCTCTGTGATGGATTCTCTGCAATGGTGCATTGGGACCTTGAATAGGCAGAGCCTCTCTGTGGTCGTCTCTCTACACTGGTGCAGTGGGGCCGTGAATAGGGCAGAACTTCTCTGTAATGGGCTCTCTGCACTGCTGCAGTGGGACCTTGAATAGGGCAGATCCTCTCTGTGGTCGACTCTCTACACTGGTGCAGTAGGTCCTTGAACGGGGCAGAGAACCTCTTTGATGGGCTCTCTGCACTGGTGCAGTGGGGCCTTGAATAGGGCTGAGTTTCTGTGATCGGCTCTCTAGAAAGGTGCAGTGGGGTTTTGAATAGGGCAGAGCCTCTCTGTGATGGGCTCTCTACACTGGTGCAGTGGGGCCTTGAATAGGGCGGAGCCTCTCTGTGATGGGCTATCTGCACTGCTGCAGTGGGTCGTTCAGGAGGGCAGAGCGTCTCTGTGATGGGCTCTCTAGAAAGGTGCAGTGGGTCCCTGAATAGGGCGGAGCCTCTCTGTGATGGGCTCTCTGCACTACTGCAGTAGGGAATTTGGGAGGGCAGAGCCTCTCTGTGATGGGATCTCTGCACTGCTGCAGTGAGACCTTGAATATTGAAGAGGGCAGAGCACCTCTGGGATGGACTCTCTGCACTGGTGCAGTGGGGCCTTGAATAGGGCAGAGCACCTTTGTGATCGGCTCTCTACACTGGTGCATTGGGACCTTGAATAGGCAGAGCCTCTCTGTGGTCATCCCTCTACACTGGTGCAGTGGTGCCTTGAATAGGGCAGAATCTCTCTGTAATGGGCTATCTGCACTGGTGCAGTGGGGCCATGAGTAGGACAGAGCCTCTCAGTGATCGGCTCTCTACACTGGTGCAGTGGGTCATTGAATAGGGTAGAGCCTCTCTGTGATGTGCTCTCTGCACTGGTGCAGTGGGCAAAACACCTTTGTGATGGGCTCGCTGCACTGCTGCAGTGGGACCTTGGGGAGGGCAGAGCCTCTATGTGATTGGCTCTCTACATTGTGGCAGTGGGTCATTGAATATGGCAGATCCACTCTGTGGTCGACTCTCTACACTGGTGCAGTGGGGCCTTGAATAGGGCCGAGCCTCAGTGATCGGCTCTCTAGAAAGGTGCAGTGGGGCCTTGAATAGGGCGGAGCCTCTCTGTGATGGGCTCTCTCTACACTGGTGCAGTGGGGCCTTGAATAGGGGGGAGCCTCTCTGTGATGGGCTCTCTGCACTGCTGCAGTGGGTTGTTGGGGAGGGCAGAGCCTCTCAGTGATCATCTCTCTGCACTGGTGCAGTGGGGCCTTGAATAGGGCCGAGCCTCTGTGATCGGCTCTCTAGAAAGGTGCAGTGGGTCCCTCAATAGGGCGGAGCCTCTCTGTGATGGGCTCTCTGCACTACTGCAGTGGTGAATTTGGGATGGCAGAGCCTCTCCGTGTTGGGATCTCTGCACTGCTGCAGTGGGACCTTGAATATTGAAGAGGGCAGAGCACCTCTGTGATGGACTCTCTGCACTGGTGCAGTGGGGCCTTGAATAGGGCAGAGCACCTTTGTGATCGGCTCTCTACACTGGTGCATTGGGACCTTGAATAGGCAGAGCCTCTCTGTGGTCATCTCTCTACACTGGTGCAGTGGGGCCTTGAATAGGGCAGAACCTCTCTGTAATGGGCTATCTGCACTGGTGCAGTGGGGCCATGAGTAGGACAGAGCCTCTCAGTGATCGGCTCTCTACACTGGTGCAGTGGGTCATTGAATAGGGTAGAGCCTCTCTGTGATGTGCTCTCTGCACTGGTGCAGTGGGCAAAACACCTTTGTGATGGGCTCGCTGCACTGCTGCAGTGGGACCTTGGGGAGGGCAGAGCCTCTATGTGATTGGCTCTCTACATTGGGGCAGTGGGTCATTGAAAAGGGCAGAGCCCCTCTGTGATGGGCTCTCTGCACTGGTGCAGTGGGACATTGAATATGGCAGATCCACTCTGTGGTCGACTCTCTACACTGGTGCAGTAGGTCCTTGAACAGGGCAGAGCACCTCTGTGATGGGCTCTCTGCACTGGTGCAGTGGGGCCTTGAATAGGGCCGAGCCTCAGTGATCGGCTCTCTAGAAAGGTGCAGTGGGGCCTTGAATAGGGCGGAGCCTCTCTGTGATGGGCTCTCTACACTGGTGCAGTGGGGCCTTGAATAGGGCGGAGCCTCTCTGTGATGGGCTCTCTGCACTGCTGCAGTGGGTCGTTCGGGAGGGCAGAGACTCTCTGTGATGGGCTCTCTGCAACACTGCAGTGGGTCATTGGGAGGGCAGATTTTGCAGTGATCAGCTCTCTTCACTAGTGCAGTGGGTCATTGAATAGGGCAGAGACTCTCTGTGATGGGCTCTCTGCACTGGTGCAGTGGTACATTGAATATGGCAGAACACCTCTGTGATGGGCTCTCTGCACTGCTGCAGTGGGTCGTTCGGGAAGGCAGAGCCTCTCTGTGATCGGCTCTCTACACTGGTGCAGTAGTTCCTTGAATAGGGCAGAGCACCCCTGTGATGGGCTCTCTGCACTGGTTCAATGGGGCCTTGAATAGGGAAGAGCCTCTCAGTGATCAACTCTCTACACTGGTGCAGTGGTGACTTGAATAGGGCAGAGCCTCTCTTTGATGGGCTGTCTGCACTGGTGCAGTGGGACCTTGAATAGGGCAGAGCCTCTCTGTGATGGGCTCTCTGCACTGCTCCAGTGGGTTGTTGGGGAGGGCAGAGCCTCTCAGTGATCAGCTCTCTGCACTGGTGCAGTAGAGCCTTGAATAGGGCAGAGCCTCTGTGATCTGCTCTCTAGAAAGGTGCAGTGGGTACCTGAATAGGGTGGAGCCTCTCTGTGATGGGCTCTCCGCACTACTGCAATGGGGAATTTGGCTGGGCAGAGCCTTTCTGTGATGGGATCTCTGCACTGCTGCAGTGGGACCTTGAATATTGAATAGGGCAGAGCACCTCTGTGATGGATTCTCTGCACTGGTGCAGTGGGGCCTTGAATAGGGCAGAGCACCTTTGTGAGCGGCTCTCTACACTGGTGCATTGGGACCTTGAATAGGCAGAGCCTCTCTGTGGTCGTCTCTCTACACTGGTACAGTGGGGCCTTGAATAGGGAAGGACCTCTCTGTAATGGGCTCTCTGCACTGGTGCAGTGGGGCCTTGAATAGGGTAGAGCCTCTCTGTGATGGGCTCTCTACACTGATGCAGTGGGGCCTTGAATAGGGCGGAGCCTCTCTGTGATGGGCTCTCTGCACTGCTGCAGTGGGTCGTTCAGGAGGGCAGAGCCTCTCTGTGATGGGCTCTGCACTACTGCAGTGGGTCATTTGGAGGGCAGAGTTTGCAGTGATCAGATCTCTTCACTGGTGCAGTGGGTCATTGAATAGGGCAGAGCCTCTCTGTGATGGGCTCTCTGCACTGCTGCAGTGGGTCGTTCGGGAGGGCAGAGCCTCTCTGTGATAGGCTCTCTACACTGCTGCAGTGGGACCTTGAATAGGGCAGAGCCTCTCAGTGATCGGCTTTCTACACTGGTGCAGTAGGTCGTTGAATAGGGCAGAGCACCCCTGTGATGGGCTCTCTGCACTGGTTCAGTGGGGCCTTGAATAGGGAAGAGCCTCTCAGTGATCAACTCTCTACGCTGGTGCAATGGGACCTTGAATAGGGCAGAGCCTCTCAGTGATCGACTCTCTACAGTGGTGCAGTGGTGCCTTGAATAGGGTAGAGCCTCTCTTTGATGGGCTGTCTGCACTGGTGCAGTGGGACCTTGAATAGGGCAGAGCCTCTCTGTGATGGGCTCTCTGCACTGCTGCAGTGGGTTGTTGGGGAGGGCAGAGCCTCTCAGTGATCAGCTCTCTGCACTGGTGCAGTGGGGCCTTGAATAAGGCAGAGCCTCTGTGATCTGCTCTCTAGAAAGGTGCAGTGGGTCCCTGAATAGGGCGGAGCCTCTCTGTGATGGGCTCTCTGCATTACTGCAATGGGGAATTTGGGAGGGCAGAGCCTTTCTGTGATGGGATCTCTGCACTGCTGCAGTGGGACCTTGAATATTGAATAGGGCAGAGCACCTCTGTGATGGATTCTCTGCACTGGTGCATTGGGACCTTGAATAGGCAGAGCCTCTCTGTGGTCGTCTCTCTACACTGGTGCAGTGGGGCCGTGAATAGGGCAGAACTTCTCTGTAATATGCTCTCTGCACTGGTGCAGTGGGGCCTTGAATAGGGCAGAGCCTCTCAGTGATCGGCTCTCTGCACTGGTGCAGTGTGTCATTGAAGATGGTAGAGCCTCTCTGTGATGTGCTCTCTGCACTGGCGCAGTGGGCAGAACACCTTTGTGATGGGCTCGCTGCACTGCTGCAGTGGGACCTTGGGGAGGGCAGAGCCTGTCTGTGATTGGCTCTCTACACTGGGGCAGTTGGTCATTGAAAAGGGCAGAGCCCCTCTGTGATGGGCTCTCTGCACTGGTGCAGTGGGACATTGAAGATGACAGATCCTCTCTGTGGTCGACTCGCTACACTGGTGCAGTAGGTCCTTGAACAGGGCACAGCACCTCTGTGATGGGCTCTCTTCACTAGTGCAGTGGGTCATTGAATAGGGCAGAGACTCTCTGTGATGGGCTCTCTGCACTGCTGCAGTGGGTCGTTCGGGAGGGCAGAGCCTCGCTGTGATCGGCTCTCTACACTGCTACATTGGGTCCTTGAATAGGGCAGAGCCTCTCAGTGATGGGCTCTCTTCACTGCTGCAGTGGGGAATTTGGGAGGGCAGAGCCTCTCTTTGATGGGATCTCTGCAATGCTGCAGTGGGACCTTGAATATTGAATAGGGCAGAGCAGCTCTATGATGGAATCTCTGCACTTGTGCAGTGGGTCCTTGATTAGTGCAGAGCCTCTGTGATCGGCTCTCTAGAAAGGTGCAGTGGGTCCTTGAATAGGGCAGAGCACCTTTGTGATCGGCTCTCTACATTGGTACATTGGGACCTTGAATAGGCAGAGCCTCTCTGTGGTCGTCTCTCTACACTGGTGCAGTGGGGCCTTGAATAGGGCAGAGCCTCTCTTTGATGGGCTGTCTGCACTGGTGCAGTGGGACCTTGAATAGGGCAGAGCCTCTCTGTGATGGGCTCTCTGCACTGCTGCAGTGGGTTGTTGGGGAGGGCAGAGCCTCTCAGTGATCAGCTCTCTGCACTGGTGCAGTGGGGCCTTGAATAGGGCAGAGCCTCTGTGATCTGCTCTCTAGAAAGGTGCAGTGGGTCCCTGAATAGGGCAGAGCCTCTCTGTGATGGGCTCTCTGCACTACTGCAATGGGGAATTTGGGAGGGCAGAGCCTTTCTGTGATGGGATCTCTGCACTGCTGCAGTGGGACCTTGAATATTGAATAGGGCAGAGCACCTCTGTGATGGATTCTATGCACTGGTGCATTGGGACCTTGAATAGGCAGAGCCTTTCTTTGGTCGTCTCTCTACACTGGTGCAGTGGGGCCGTGAATAGGGCAGAACTTCTCTGTAATGGGCTCTCTGCACTGGTGCAGTGGGGCCTTGAATAGGGCAGAGCCTCTCAGTGATCGGCTCTCTGCACTGGTGCAGTGTGTCATTGAAGATGGTAGAGCCTCTCTGTGATGTGCTCTCTGCACTGGCGCAGTGGGCAGAACACCTTTGTGATGGGCTCGCTGCACTGCTGCAGTGGGACCTTGGGGAGGGCAGAGCCTGTCTGTGATTGGCTCTCTACACTGGGGCAGTTGGTCATTGAAAAGGGCAGAGCCCCTCTGTGATGGGCTCTCTGCACTGGTGCAGTGGGACATTGAAGATGACAGATCCTCTCTGTGGTCGACTCGCTACACTGGTGCAGTAGGTCCTTGAACAGGGCAGAGCACCTCTGTGATGGGCTCTCTTCACTAGTGCAGTGGGTCATTGAATAGGGCAGAGACTCTCTGTGATGGGCTCTCTACACTGCTGCAGTGGGTCCTTGAATAGGGCAGAGCCTCTCAGTGATGGGCTCTCTTCACTGCTGCAGTGGGGAATTTGGGAGGGCAGAGCCTCTCTTTGATGGGATCTCTGCACTGCTGCAGTGGGACCTTGAATATTGAATAGGGCAGAGCAGCTCTATGATGGAATCTCTGCACTTGTGCAGTGGGTCCTTGATTAGGGCAGAGCCTCTGTGATCGGCTCTCTAGAAAGGTGCAGTGGGTCCTTGAATAGGGCAGAGCACCTTTGTGATCGGCTCTCTACATTGGTACATTGGGACCTTGAATAGGCAGAGCCTCTCTGTGGTCGTCTCTCTACACTGGTGCAGTGGGGCCTTGAATAGGGCAGAGCCTCTCTGTGATTGGCTCTCTACACTGGGGCAGTGGGTCATTGAAAAGGGTAGAACACCTTTGTGATGGGCTCGCTGCAGTGGGACCTTGGGGAGGGCAGAGTCTCTCTGTGATTGGCTCTCTACACTGGTGCAGTAGGTCCTTGAACAGGGCAGAGTACCTCTGTGATGGGCTCTCTGCACTGGTGCAGTGGGGCCTTGAATAGGTCTGAGCCTCTGTGATCGGCTCTCTTGAAAGGTGCATTGGGGCCTTGAATAGGGCAGAGCCTCTCTGTGATGGGCTCTCTGCCCTACTGCAGTGGGTCATTGGGGAGGGCAGAGTTTGCAGTGATCAGCTCTCTTCACTGGTGCAGTGGGTCATTGAATAGGGCAGAGCACCTTTGTGATCGGCTCTCTACACTGGTGCATTGGGACCTTCCATAGGCAGAGCCTCTCTGTGGTCGTCTCTCTACACTGGTGCAATGGGCATTGAATAGGGCAGAACCTCTCTGTAATGGGCTCTCTGCACTGGTGCAGTGGGTCATTGAATAGGGCAGAACTTCTCTGTGATTGGCTGTCTACACTCGTGCAGTAGGTCCTTGAATAGGGCAGAACTTCTCTGTAATGGGCTCTCTGCACTGGTGCAGTGGGGCCTTGAATAGGGCAGAGCCTCTCAGTGATCGGCTCTCTGCACTGGTGCAGTGGGTCATTGAAGAGGGTTGAGCCTCTCTGTGATGTGCTCTCTGCACTGGCGCAGTGGGCAGAACACCTTTGTGATGGGCTCCCTGCACTGCTGCAGTGGGACCTTGGGGAGGGCAGAGCCTGTCTGTGATTGGCTCTCTACACTGGGGCAGTTGGTCATTGAAAAGGGCAGAGCCCCTCTGTGATGGGCTCTCTGCACTGGTGCAGTGGGACATTGAAGATGGCAGATCCTCTCTGTGGTCGACTCTCTACACTGGTGCAGTAGGTCCTTGAACAGGGCAGAGCACCTCTGTGATGGGCTCTCTGCACTGGTGCAGTGGGGCCTTGAATAGGGCCCAGCCTCTGTGATCGACTCTCTAGAAAGGTGCAGTGGGGCCTTGAATAGGGCGCAGCCTCTCTGTAATGGGCTCTCCACACTGGTGCAGTGGGGCCTTGAATAGGGTGGAGCCTCTCAGTGATTGACTCTCTTTACTGGTGCAAGGGGACCTTGAATAGGGCAGAGCCTCTCAGTGATCGACTCTCTACACTGGTGCAGTGGTGCCTTGAATAGGGCAGAGCCTCTCTGTGATTGGCTCTCTACACTGGGGCAGTGGGTCATTGAAAAGGGCAGAACACCTTTGTGATGGGCTCGCTGCAGTCGGACCTTGGGGAGGGCAGAGTCTCTCTGTGATTGGCTCTCTACACTGGTGCAGTAGGTCCTTGAACAGGGCAGAGCACCTCTGTGATGGGCTCTCTGCACTGGTGCAGTGGGGCCTTGAATAGGTCCGAGCCTCTGTGATCGGCTCTCTTGAAAGGTGCAGTGGGGCCTTGAATAGGGCCCAGCCTCTGTGATCGACTCTCTAGAAAGGTGCAGTGGGGCCTTGAATAGGGCGCAGCCTCTCTGTAATGGGCTCTCCACACTGGTGCAGTGGGGCCTTGAATAGGGTGGAGCCTCTCAGTGATTGACTCTCTTTACTGGTGCAAGGGGACCTTGAATAGGGCAGAGCCTCTCAGTGATCGACTCTCTACACTGGTGCAGTGGTGCCTTGAATAGGGCAGAGCCTCTCTGTGATTGGCTCTCTACACTGGGGCAGTGGGTCATTGAAAAGGGCAGAACACCTTTGTGATGGGCTCGCTGCAGTCGGACCTTGGGGAGGGCAGAGTCTCTCTGTGATTGGCTCTCTACACTGGTGCAGTAGGTCCTTGAACAGGGCAGAGCACCTCTGTGTTGGGATCTCTGCACTGCTGCAGTGGGACCTTGAATATTGAAGAGGGCAGAGCACCTCTGTGATGGACTCTCTGCACTGGTGCAGTGGGGCCTTGAATAGGGCAGAGCACCTTTGTGATCGGCTCTCTACACTGGTGCATTGGGACCTTGAATAGGCAGAGCCTCTCTGTGGTCATCTCTCTACACTGGTGCAGTGGGGCCTTGAATAGGGCAGAACCTCTCTGTAATGGGCTATCTGCACTGGTGCAGTGGGGCCATGAGTAGGACAGAGCCTCTCAGTGATCGGCTCTCTACACTGGTGCAGTGGGTCATTGAATAGGGTAGAGCCTCTCTGTGATGTGCTCTCTGCACTGGTGCAGTGGGCAAAACACCTTTGTGATGGGCTCGCTGCACTGCTGCAGTGGGACCTTGGGGAGGGCAGAGCCTCTATGTGATTGGCTCTCTACATTGGGGCAGTGGGTCATTGAAAAGGGCAGAGCCCCTCTGTGATGGGCTCTCTGCACTGGTGCAGTGGGACATTGAATATGGCAGATCCACTCTGTGGTCGACTCTCTACACTGGTGCAGTAGGTCCTTGAACAGGGCAGAGCACCTCTGTGATGGGCTCTCTGCACTGGTGCAGTGGGGCCTTGAATAGGGCCGAGCCTCAGTGATCGGCTCTCTAGAAAGGTGCAGTGGGGCCTTGAATAGGGCGGAGCCTCTCTGTGATGGGCTCTCTACACTGGTGCAGTGGGGCCTTGAATAGGGCGGAGCCTCTCTGTGATGGGCTCTCTGCACTGCTGCAGTGGGTCGTTCGGGAGGGCAGAGACTCTCTGTGATGGGCTCTCTGCAACACTGCAGTGGGTCATTGGGAGGGCAGATTTTGCAGTGATCAGCTCTCTTCACTAGTGCAGTGGGTCATTGAATAGGGCAGAGACTCTCTGTGATGGGCTCTCTGCACTGGTGCAGTGGTACATTGAATATGGCAGAACACCTCTGTGATGGGCTCTCTGCACTGCTGCAGTGGGTCGTTCGGGAAGGCAGAGCCTCTCTGTGATCGGCTCTCTACACTGGTGCAGTAGTTCCTTGAATAGGGCAGAGCACCCCTGTGATGGGCTCTCTGCACTGGTTCAATGGGGCCTTGAATAGGGAAGAGCCTCTCAGTGATCAACTCTCTACACTGGTGCAGTGGTGACTTGAATAGGGCAGAGCCTCTCTTTGATGGGCTGTCTGCACTGGTGCAGTGGGACCTTGAATAGGGCAGAGCCTCTCTGTGATGGGCTCTCTGCACTGCTCCAGTGGGTTGTTGGGGAGGGCAGAGCCTCTCAGTGATCAGCTCTCTGCACTGGTGCAGTAGAGCCTTGAATAGGGCAGAGCCTCTGTGATCTGCTCTCTAGAAAGGTGCAGTGGGTACCTGAATAGGGTGGAGCCTCTCTGTGATGGGCTCTCCGCACTACTGCAATGGGGAATTTGGCTGGGCAGAGCCTTTCTGTGATGGGATCTCTGCACTGCTGCAGTGGGACCTTGAATATTGAATAGGGCAGAGCACCTCTGTGATGGATTCTCTGCACTGGTGCAGTGGGGCCTTGAATAGGGCAGAGCACCTTTGTGAGCGGCTCTCTACACTGGTGCATTGGGACCTTGAATAGGCAGAGCCTCTCTGTGGTCGTCTCTCTACACTGGTACAGTGGGGCCTTGAATAGGGAAGGACCTCTCTGTAATGGGCTCTCTGCACTGGTGCAGTGGGGCCTTGAATAGGGTAGAGCCTCTCTGTGATGGGCTCTCTACACTGATGCAGTGGGGCCTTGAATAGGGCGGAGCCTCTCTGTGATGGGCTCTCTGCACTGCTGCAGTGGGTCGTTCAGGAGGGCAGAGCCTCTCTGTGATGGGCTCTGCACTACTGCAGTGGGTCATTTGGAGGGCAGAGTTTGCAGTGATCAGATCTCTTCACTGGTGCAGTGGGTCATTGAATAGGGCAGAGCCTCTCTGTGATGGGCTCTCTGCACTGCTGCAGTGGGTCGTTCGGGAGGGCAGAGCCTCTCTGTGATAGGCTCTCTACACTGCTGCAGTGGGACCTTGAATAGGGCAGAGCCTCTCAGTGATCGGCTTTCTACACTGGTGCAGTAGGTCGTTGAATAGGGCAGAGCACCCCTGTGATGGGCTCTCTGCACTGGTTCAGTGGGGCCTTGAATAGGGAAGAGCCTCTCAGTGATCAACTCTCTACGCTGGTGCAATGGGACCTTGAATAGGGCAGAGCCTCTCAGTGATCGACTCTCTACAGTGGTGCAGTGGTGCCTTGAATAGGGTAGAGCCTCTCTTTGATGGGCTGTCTGCACTGGTGCAGTGGGACCTTGAATAGGGCAGAGCCTCTCTGTGATGGGCTCTCTGCACTGCTGCAGTGGGTTGTTGGGGAGGGCAGAGCCTCTCAGTGATCAGCTCTCTGCACTGGTGCAGTGGGGCCTTGAATAAGGCAGAGCCTCTGTGATCTGCTCTCTAGAAAGGTGCAGTGGGTCCCTGAATAGGGCGGAGCCTCTCTGTGATGGGCTCTCTGCACTACTGCAATGGGGAATTTGGGAGGGCAGAGCCTTTCTGTGATGGGATCTCTGCACTGCTGCAGTGGGACCTTGAATATTGAATAGGGCAGAGCACCTCTGTGATGGATTCTCTGCACTGGTGCATTGGGACCTTGAATAGGCAGAGCCTCTCTGTGGTCGTCTCTCTACACTGGTGCAGTGGGGCCGTGAATAGGGCAGAACTTCTCTGTAATATGCTCTCTGCACTGGTGCAGTGGGGCCTTGAATAGGGCAGAGCCTCTCAGTGATCGGCTCTCTGCACTGGTGCAGTGTGTCATTGAAGATGGTAGAGCCTCTCTGTGATGTGCTCTCTGCACTGGCGCAGTGGGCAGAACACCTTTGTGATGGGCTCGCTGCACTGCTGCAGTGGGACCTTGGGGAGGGCAGAGCCTGTCTGTGATTGGCTCTCTACACTGGGGCAGTTGGTCATTGAAAAGGGCAGAGCCCCTCTGTGATGGGCTCTCTGCACTGGTGCAGTGGGACATTGAAGATGACAGATCCTCTCTGTGGTCGACTCGCTACACTGGTGCAGTAGGTCCTTGAACAGGGCACAGCACCTCTGTGATGGGCTCTCTTCACTAGTGCAGTGGGTCATTGAATAGGGCAGAGACTCTCTGTGATGGGCTCTCTGCACTGCTGCAGTGGGTCGTTCGGGAGGGCAGAGCCTCGCTGTGATCGGCTCTCTACACTGCTACATTGGGTCCTTGAATAGGGCAGAGCCTCTCAGTGATGGGCTCTCTTCACTGCTGCAGTGGGGAATTTGGGAGGGCAGAGCCTCTCTTTGATGGGATCTCTGCAATGCTGCAGTGGGACCTTGAATATTGAATAGGGCAGAGCAGCTCTATGATGGAATCTCTGCACTTGTGCAGTGGGTCCTTGATTAGTGCAGAGCCTCTGTGATCGGCTCTCTAGAAAGGTGCAGTGGGTCCTTGAATAGGGCAGAGCACCTTTGTGATCGGCTCTCTACATTGGTACATTGGGACCTTGAATAGGCAGAGCCTCTCTGTGGTCGTCTCTCTACACTGGTGCAGTGGGGCCTTGAATAGGGCAGAGCCTCTCTTTGATGGGCTGTCTGCACTGGTGCAGTGGGACCTTGAATAGGGCAGAGCCTCTCTGTGATGGGCTCTCTGCACTGCTGCAGTGGGTTGTTGGGGAGGGCAGAGCCTCTCAGTGATCAGCTCTCTGCACTGGTGCAGTGGGGCCTTGAATAGGGCAGAGCCTCTGTGATCTGCTCTCTAGAAAGGTGCAGTGGGTCCCTGAATAGGGCAGAGCCTCTCTGTGATGGGCTCTCTGCACTACTGCAATGGGGAATTTGGGAGGGCAGAGCCTTTCTGTGATGGGATCTCTGCACTGCTGCAGTGGGACCTTGAATATTGAATAGGGCAGAGCACCTCTGTGATGGATTCTATGCACTGGTGCATTGGGACCTTGAATAGGCAGAGCCTTTCTTTGGTCGTCTCTCTACACTGGTGCAGTGGGGCCGTGAATAGGGCAGAACTTCTCTGTAATGGGCTCTCTGCACTGGTGCAGTGGGGCCTTGAATAGGGCAGAGCCTCTCAGTGATCGGCTCTCTGCACTGGTGCAGTGTGTCATTGAAGATGGTAGAGCCTCTCTGTGATGTGCTCTCTGCACTGGCGCAGTGGGCAGAACACCTTTGTGATGGGCTCGCTGCACTGCTGCAGTGGGACCTTGGGGAGGGCAGAGCCTGTCTGTGATTGGCTCTCTACACTGGGGCAGTTGGTCATTGAAAAGGGCAGAGCCCCTCTGTGATGGGCTCTCTGCACTGGTGCAGTGGGACATTGAAGATGACAGATCCTCTCTGTGGTCGACTCGCTACACTGGTGCAGTAGGTCCTTGAACAGGGCAGAGCACCTCTGTGATGGGCTCTCTTCACTAGTGCAGTGGGTCATTGAATAGGGCAGAGACTCTCTGTGATGGGCTCTCTACACTGCTGCAGTGGGTCCTTGAATAGGGCAGAGCCTCTCAGTGATGGGCTCTCTTCACTGCTGCAGTGGGGAATTTGGGAGGGCAGAGCCTCTCTTTGATGGGATCTCTGCACTGCTGCAGTGGGACCTTGAATATTGAATAGGGCAGAGCAGCTCTATGATGGAATCTCTGCACTTGTGCAGTGGGTCCTTGATTAGGGCAGAGCCTCTGTGATCGGCTCTCTAGAAAGGTGCAGTGGGTCCTTGAATAGGGCAGAGCACCTTTGTGATCGGCTCTCTACATTGGTACATTGGGACCTTGAATAGGCAGAGCCTCTCTGTGGTCGTCTCTCTACACTGGTGCAGTGGGGCCTTGAATAGGGCAGAGCCTCTCTGTGATTGGCTCTCTACACTGGGGCAGTGGGTCATTGAAAAGGGTAGAACACCTTTGTGATGGGCTCGCTGCAGTGGGACCTTGGGGAGGGCAGAGTCTCTCTGTGATTGGCTCTCTACACTGGTGCAGTAGGTCCTTGAACAGGGCAGAGTACCTCTGTGATGGGCTCTCTGCACTGGTGCAGTGGGGCCTTGAATAGGTCTGAGCCTCTGTGATCGGCTCTCTTGAAAGGTGCATTGGGGCCTTGAATAGGGCAGAGCCTCTCTGTGATGGGCTCTCTGCCCTACTGCAGTGGGTCATTGGGGAGGGCAGAGTTTGCAGTGATCAGCTCTCTTCACTGGTGCAGTGGGTCATTGAATAGGGCAGAGCACCTTTGTGATCGGCTCTCTACACTGGTGCATTGGGACCTTCCATAGGCAGAGCCTCTCTGTGGTCGTCTCTCTACACTGGTGCAATGGGCATTGAATAGGGCAGAACCTCTCTGTAATGGGCTCTCTGCACTGGTGCAGTGGGTCATTGAATAGGGCAGAACTTCTCTGTGATTGGCTGTCTACACTCGTGCAGTAGGTCCTTGAATAGGGCAGAACTTCTCTGTAATGGGCTCTCTGCACTGGTGCAGTGGGGCCTTGAATAGGGCAGAGCCTCTCAGTGATCGGCTCTCTGCACTGGTGCAGTGGGTCATTGAAGAGGGTTGAGCCTCTCTGTGATGTGCTCTCTGCACTGGCGCAGTGGGCAGAACACCTTTGTGATGGGCTCCCTGCACTGCTGCAGTGGGACCTTGGGGAGGGCAGAGCCTGTCTGTGATTGGCTCTCTACACTGGGGCAGTTGGTCATTGAAAAGGGCAGAGCCCCTCTGTGATGGGCTCTCTGCACTGGTGCAGTGGGACATTGAAGATGGCAGATCCTCTCTGTGGTCGACTCTCTACACTGGTGCAGTAGGTCCTTGAACAGGGCAGAGCACCTCTGTGATGGGCTCTCTGCACTGGTGCAGTGGGGCCTTGAATAGGGCCCAGCCTCTGTGATCGACTCTCTAGAAAGGTGCAGTGGGGCCTTGAATAGGGCGCAGCCTCTCTGTAATGGGCTCTCCACACTGGTGCAGTGGGGCCTTGAATAGGGTGGAGCCTCTCAGTGATTGACTCTCTTTACTGGTGCAAGGGGACCTTGAATAGGGCAGAGCCTCTCAGTGATCGACTCTCTACACTGGTGCAGTGGTGCCTTGAATAGGGCAGAGCCTCTCTGTGATTGGCTCTCTACACTGGGGCAGTGGGTCATTGAAAAGGGCAGAACACCTTTGTGATGGGCTCGCTGCAGTCGGACCTTGGGGAGGGCAGAGTCTCTCTGTGATTGGCTCTCTACACTGGTGCAGTAGGTCCTTGAACAGGGCAGAGCACCTCTGTGATGGGCTCTCTGCACTGGTGCAGTGGGGCCTTGAATAGGTCCGAGCCTCTGTGATCGGCTCTCTTGAAAGGTGCATTGGGGCCTTGAATAGGGCGGAGCCTCTCTGTGATGGGCTCTCTGCACTGATGCAGTGGGTCGTTCGGGAGGGCAGAGCCTCTCTCTGATGGGCTCTCTGCACTACTGCAGTGGGCCATTGGGGAGGGCAGAGTTTGCAGTGATCAGCTCTCTTCACTGATGCAGTGGGTCATTGAATAGGGCAGAGCACCTTTGTGATCGGCTCTCTACACTGGTGCATTGGGACCTTGAATAGGCAGAGCCTCTCTGTGGTCGTCTCTCTACACTGGTGCAGTGGGGCATTGAATAGGGCAGAACTTATCTGTAATGGGCTCTCTGCACTGGTGCAGTGGGTCATTGAAGAGATGTCCTCTCTGTGATGTGCTCTCTGCACTGGCGCAGTGGGCAGAACACCTTTGTGATGGGCTCGCTGCACTGCTGCAGTGGGACCTTGGGGAGGGCAGAGCCTGTGTGTGATTGGTTCGCTACACTGGGGCAGTTGGTCATTGAAAAGGGCAGAGCCCCTCTGTGATGGGCTCTCTGCACTGGTGCAGTGGGACATTGAAGATGGCAGATCCTCTCTGTGTTCTCCTCTCTACACTGGTGCAGTAGGTCCTTGAACAGGGCAGAGCACCTCTGTGATGGGCTCTCTGCACTGGTGCAGTGGGGCCTTGAATAGGGTGGAGCCTCTCTGTGATGGGCTCTCTACACTGGTGCAGTGGGGCCTTGAATAGGGCAGAGCCTCTCTGTGATGGGCTCTCTACACTGGTGCAGTGGGGCCTTGAATAGGGTGGAGCCTCTCTGTGATGGGCTCTCTGCATTGCTGCAGTGGGTCGTTTGGGAGGGCAGAGCCTCTCTGTGATGGGCTCTCTGTGATGGGCTCTCTGCACTACTGCAGTGGGTCATTGGGGAGGGCAGAGTCTGCAGTGATCAGCTCTCTTCACTGGTGCAGTGGGTCATTGAATAGGGCAGAGGCTCTATGTGATGGGCTCGCTGCATTGGTGGAGTGGTACATTGAATATGGCAGAACACCTCTGTGATGGGCTCTCTGTACTGCTGTAGTGGGTCGTTCGGGAGGGCAGAGCCTCTCTGTGATCGGCTCTCTACACTGCTGCAGTGGGACCATGAATAGGGAAGAGCCTCTCAGTGATCGGCTCGCTACACTGGTGCAGTAGGTCCTTGAATAGGGCAGATCACCTCTGTGATCGGCTCTCTACACTGCTGCAGTGGGGCCTTGAATAGGGAAGAGCCTCTCAGTGATTGGCTCTCTACACTGGTGCAATGGGACCTTGAATAGGGCAGAGCCTCTCAGTGATCGACTCTCTACACTGGTGCAGTGGTGCCTTGTATATGGCAGAGTCTCTCTTTGATGGGCTGTCTGCACTGGTGCAGTGGGACCTTGAATAGGGCAGAGCCTCTCTTTGATGGGCTGTCTGCACTGGTGCAGTGGGTTGTTGGGGAGGGCAGAGCTTCTCAGCGATCACCTCTCTGCACTGGTGCAGTGGGCCCTTGAATAGGGCAGCGCCTCTCTGATCGGCTCTCTAAAAAGGTGCAGTGGGTCATTGAAGAGGGTAGAGCCTCTCTGTGATGTGCTCTCTGCACTGGCGCAGTGGGCAGAACACCTTTGTGATGGGATCGCTGCACTGCTGCAGTGGGACCTTGGGGAGGGCAGAGCCTGTCTGTGATTGGCTCTCTACACTGGGGCAGTGGGTCATTGAAAAGGGCAGAGCCCCTCTGTGATGGGCTCTCTGCACTGGTGCAGTGGGACATTGAATATGGCAGATCCTCTCTGTGGTCGACTCTCTATACTGGTGCAGTACGTCCTTGAACAGGGCACAGCACCTCTGTGATGGGCTCTCTGCACTGGTGCAGTGGGGCCCTGAATAGGGCCCAGCCTCTGTGATCGACTCTCTAGAAAGGTGCAGTGGGGCCTTGAATAGGGCGGAGCCTGTCTTTGATGGGCTGTCTGCACTGGTGCAGTGGGACCTTGAATAGGGCAGAGCCTATCTGTGATGGGCTCTCTGCACTGCTGCAGCGGGTTGTTGGGGAGGGCAGAGCCTCTCAGTGATCACCTCTCTGCACTGGTGCAGTGGGGCCTTGAATAGGGCAGAGCCTCTGTGATCGGCTCTCTAGAAATTTGCAGTGAGACCCTGAATAGGACAGAGCCTCTCTGTGATGGGCTCTCTGCACTACTGCAGTGGGGAATTTGGGAGGGCAGCCTCTCTGTGACTGGATCTCTGCACTGCTGCAGTGGGACCTTGAATATAGAATAGGGCAGAACACATCTGTGATGGACTCTCTGCACTGTTGCAGTGGGGCCTTGAATAGGGCAGAGCACCTTTGCGATCGGTTCTCTACACTGGTGCATTGGGACCTTGAATAGGTAGAGCCTCTCTGTGGTCGTCTCTCTATACTGGTGCAGTGGGGCCTTGAATATGGCAGAACCTCTCTGTGGTGGGCTCTCTGCACTGGTGCAGTGGAGCCTTGAATAGGACAGAGCCTCTCTGTGATCGGCTCTCTACACTGGTGCAGTGGGTCATTTAATAGGGTAGAGCCTCCCTGTGATGTGCTCTCTGCACTGGCACAGTGGGCAGAACACCTTTGTGATGGGCTCACTGCACTGCTGCAGTGGGACCTTGTGGAGGGCAGAGCCTCTCTGTGATTGGCTCTCTACACTGGTTCAGTGGGTCATTGAAAAGGGCAGAGCCCCTCTTTGATGGGCTCTCTGCACTGGTGCAGTGGACCATTGAATATGGCAGAACACCTCTGGGATGGGCTCTCTGTACTGCTGCAGTGGGGCATTCGGGAGGGCAGAGGCTCTCTGTGATCGGCTCTCTACACTGGTGCAGTGGGGTCCTGAATAGGGAAGAGCCGTTCTGTGATGGGCTCTCTGCACTGCTGCAGTGGGACCTTGAATAGGGCAGAGGCCATCACTGATAGGCTCTCTACACTGGTGCAGTGGGACGTTGAATAGGGCAGAGCCCCTCTGTGGTCGGCTCTCTACACTAGTGCAGAGGGACCTTGAATAGGGTGGAGCCTCTCTGTGATGGGTTCTCTACACTGGTGCAGTGGGACCTTTAATAGGGCACAGCGTCTCTCTGGTGCAGTGGGGCCTTGAATATGGCAGAGCCTCTCAGTGATTGGCTCTCTACCCTGGTGTAGTAGGTCCTTGAATAGGGCAGAGCCTCTCTGTGATGGGCTCGCTGCACTAGTGCAGTGGGGCCTTGAATAGGGCAGAGCCTCTCAGTGACCGGCTCTCTACACTGGTGTAGTAGGTCCTTGAATAGGGCAGAGCCTCTCTGTGATCAGTTCTCTGCACTATTGCATTGGGACCTTGAATAGGGCAGAGCACCTCTGTGATGGGCTCTCTGCACTGGTGCAGTGAGGCCTTGGGGAGGGAAGAGCCTCTCTGTGATGGGATCTCTGCACTGGTGCAGTGGGTCCTTGATTAGGGCAGAGCCTCTGTGATGGGCTCTCTGCACTGGTGCAGTGGGGCCTTAAGGAGGGCAGGGCACCTCTTTGATTGGCTCTCTAAACTGGTGCAGTGGGTCCTTGAATAGGGCAGAGCACCTCTGTGATGGGCTCTCTGCACTGGTTCAGTGGGTTCTTGATTAGGGCAGTGCCTCTGTGATGGACTCTCTGCACTGGTGCAGTGGGGCCTTGAGAAGGCTGAGCACCTTTGTGATTGGCTCTCTACACTGGTGCAGTGGGTCATTGAATAGGGCAGAGCCCCTCTTTGATTGGCTCTCTACACTGGTGCAGTAGGTCCTTGATTAGGGCAGAGCCTCTGTAATAGGATCTCTGCACTGGTGCAGTGGCGCCTTGAAGAGGACAGAGCACCTCTGTGATTGGCTTTCTACACTGGTGCAGTGGGTCATTGAATAGGGCAGAGCCTCTCTGTGATCGGCTCTCTACACTGCTGCAATGGGACCTTGAATAGGGCAGAGCCTCTCAGTGATCGGCTCTCTACACTGGTGCAGTAAGTCCTTGAATAGGGCAGAGCACCTCTGTGATGGGCTCTCTGCACTGGTGCAGTGGGGCCTTGAATAGGGCAGAGCCTCTCAGTGATCGACTCTCTACACTGGTGCAATGGGACCTTGAATAGGGCAGAGCCTCTCAGTGATCGACTCTCTACACTGGTGCAGTGGTGCCTTGAATAGAGCAGAGCCTCTCTCTGATGGGGTGTCTGCACTGGTGCAGTGGGACCTTGAATAGAGCAGAGCCTCTCTGTGATGGGATCTCTGCACTGCTGCAGCGGGTTGTTGGGGAGGGCAGAGCCTCTCAGTGATCAGCTCTCTGCACTGGTGCAGTGGGGCCTTGAATACGGCAGAGCCTCTGTGATGGGCTCTCTAGAAAGGTGCAGTGGGTCCCTGAATAGGGCGGAGCCTCTCTGTGATGTGCTCTCTGCACTACTGCAGTGGGGCATTTGGGAGGACAGAGCCTCTCTGTGATGCGATCTCTGCACTGCCGCAGTGGGACCTTGAATATTGAAGAGGGCGGAGCACCTCTGTGATGGACTCTCTGCACTGGTGCAGTGAGGCCTTGAATAGGGCAGAGCCTCTGTGAGCACTCTCTAGAAAGGTGCAGTGGGTCCTTGAATAGGGCAGAGCACCATTGTGATCGGCTCTCTACACTGCTGCAGTGGGACCTTGAATAGGGCAGAGCCTCTCAGTGATCGGCTCTCTACACTGGTGCAGTAGGTCCTTGAATAGGGCAGAGCACCTCTGTGATGAGCTCTCTGCACTAGTGCAGTGGGGCCTTGAATAGGGCAGAGCCTCTCAGTGATCGTCTCTCTACACTGGTGTAGTAAGTAATTGAATAGGGCAGAGCCTCTCTGTGATCGGCTCTCTGCACTGGTGCAGTGGGACCTTAAATAGGGCAGAGCACCTCTGTGATGGGCTCCCTGCACTGGTGCAGTGGGGCCTTGGGGATGGCAGAGCCTCTCTGTGATGGGATCTCTGCACTGGTGCAGTGGGTCCTTGATTATGGCACAGCCTCTGTGATGGGCTCTCTGCACTGGTTCAGTGGGGCCTTGAGGAGGGCAGAGCACCTCTTTGATTGGCTCTCTACACTGGTGCAGTGGGCCCTTGAATAGGGCAGAGCACCTCTGTGATGGGCTCTCTGCACTGGTGCAGTGGGTCCTTGATTAGGGCAGAGCCTCTGTGATGGGCTCTCTGCACTGGTGCAGTGGGGTCTTGAGGAGGGCAGAGCACCTATGTGATTGGCTCTCTGCACTGGTGCAGTGGGATCTTGAAGAGGACAGAGCACCTCTGTGATTGGCTCTCTGCACTGGTGCAGTGGGTCATTGAATAGGGCAGAGCCTCTCTGTGATGGGCTCTCTGCACTGGTGCAGTGGGGCCTTGGGGAGGGCAGAGCCTCACTGTGATTGATCAGCTCTCTGCACTGCTGCAGTGGGGCCTTGAATAGGACAGAGCACCTCTGTAATTGGCTCTCTACACTGGTGAAGTGGGGCCTTGAATAGGGCAGAGCACCTCTGTGATGGGCTCTCTACACTGGTGCAGTGGGGCCTTAAGGAGGGCAGAGCACCTCTGTGATTGGCTCTCTACACTGGTGCAGTGGGACCATGAATGGGGCAGAGCCTCTCAGTGATCGGCTCTCTACACTGGTGCAGTGGGGCCTTGAATCGGGCCGAGCCTCTGTGATCGGCTCTCTAGAAAGATGCAGTGGGGCCTTGAATAGGGCAGAGCCTCTCTGTTATGGGCTCACTGCACTGCTGCAGTGGGTCCTTGATTAGGGCAGAGCCTCTGTGAAGGGCTCTCTGCACTGGTGCAGTGGGGCCTTGAGGAGGGCAGAGCACCTCTGTGATTGGCTCTCTACACTGGTGCAGTGGGACCATGAATGGGGCAGAGTCTCTCAGTGATCGCCTCTCTACACTGGTGCAGTGGGGCCTTGAATAGGGCCGAGCCTCTGTGATCGGCTCTCTAGAAAGATGCAGTGGGGTCTTGAATAGGGCAGAGCCTCTCTGTGATGGGCTCTCTGCGCTGGTGCAGTGGGGCCTTGGGAAGGAACGAGCACCTCTGTAATTGGCTCTCTACACTGGTGCAGTGGGGCCTTGAATAGGGCAGAGCACCTCTGTGATGGGCTCTCTACACTGGTGCAGTGTGGTCATTGGGGAGGGCAGAGCCTTTCTGTGATAGGCTCTCTGCACTGGTGCAGTGGGTCCTTGATTAGGGCAGAGCCTCTGTGAAGGGCTCTCTGCACTGGTGCAGTGGGGCCTTGAGGAGGGCAGAGCACCTCTGTGATTGGCTTTCTACACTGGTGCAGTGGGGCCTTGAATAGGGCCGAGCCTCTGTGATCGTCTCTCTAGAAAGGTGCAGTGGGGCCTTGAATAGGGCAGAGACTGTCTGTGATGGGCTCTCTGCGCTGGTGCAGTGGGGCCTTGGGAAGGACCGAGGATCTCTGTTATGGGCTCTGCACTGGTGCAGTGGTGCCTTGGGGAGTGCAGAGTCTCACTGTGATCGGCTCTCTGCACTGCTGCAGTGGTGCCTTTTGGAGTGCAGAGCACCTCTGTGATCAGCTCTCTACACTGGTGCAGTGGGGCCTTCAATAGGGCAGAGCACCCCCCTGACTAGTGCACGGGGCTTCGACTAGGGCAGAGCCTGTCTGTGATGGGCTCTCTACGCTGCTGCAGTGGGTTGTTGGGGAGGGCAGAGCCTGTCTGTGATGGGCTCTCTACACTGGCTCAGTGGGTCCTTGATTAGGGCAGAACCTCTGTGATGGGCTCTTTGCACTGGTGCAGTGGGGCCTAGGGGAAGGCAGAACCTCTGTGATGGGCTCTCTGCACTGGTGCAGTGGGGCCTAGGGGAGGGCAGAACCTCTGTGATGGGCTCTCTGCACTGGTGCAGTGGGGCCTTGGGAAGGGCAGAGCCTCTCTGTGATGGGATCTCTGCACTGGTGCAGTGGGGCCTTGGGAAGGGCAGAGCCTCTCAGTGATGGACTATCTGCACTGGTGCAGTGGGGCCTTGGGAAGGGCAGAGCCTCTCTGTGATGGCCTCTCTGCACTCGTGCACCGGACCTTGGATGGGCAGGGCCAGTCAGTGGTGGGCCGTGTGCACTAGCGCACAGATGCCTTGAATAGGGCAGATCTTGTCTGTGATGGGCCTCTAGATCAGTGCACGGTCACGTGACCGTGGAGAGGGCAGATTCGCTCTGTGGTGGCTTCTCCGCACTGGAGGCACGGCCTGCCCTTTGTCTTCAAAGGTGGAACCAGACAATTTATTGGGAGCTGCAGGGAGAAAATACCACCTAAAAATAGCTAGTTTCCATGGTTACAGGGATGGGAGACTCCAGAGCATCTCCTCTGATTCTGTGCCCTTCTATCAGGGAGGAAGACCGGAAGAGGGAGGGGAAAGGGGACATGGCAGGGGAATGCGGGAAGTAAGAGGAGCATACCAGGCAGAGGAGTGGGAAAGGGAACAGGGGGGGGGGTGTAGAAGGGGGAATACCAGGGAGAGGAGTGGGAAAGGGGTCAGGGGGGATGTAGAAGGGGGCATACCAGGGAGAGGAGGGGGAAAGCGGTCAGGGGGGATGTAGAAGGGGGAATACCAGAGAGAGGAGTGGGAAAGGGAACAGTGGGGGGGGTGTAGAAGGGGGAATACCAGGGAGAGGAGTGGGAAAGGGGTCAGGGGGGATGTAGAAGGGGGCATACCAGGGAGAGGAGGGGGAAAGGGGGTGGGGGGATGTAGAAGGGGGCATACCAGGCAGAGGAGGGGGAAAGGGGTCAGGGGGGATGGAGATGAGGGAATACCAGGCAGAGGAGGGGGAAAGGGGGTGGGGGATGTACAAGGGGGCATACCAGACAGAGGAGTGGGAAAGGGGGTGGGGGATGTAGAAGGGGGCATACCAGACAGAGGAGTGGGAAAGGGGGTGGGGGGATGTAGAAGGGGGCATACCAGACAGAGGAGTGGGAAAGGGGGTGGGGGATGTAGAAGGGGGCATACCAGACAGAGGAGTGGGAAAGGGGGTGGGGGGATGTAGAAGGGGGCATACCAGGCAGAGGAGTGGGAAAGGGGGTGGGGGGATGTAGAAGTTGGCATACCAGGCAGAAGAGGGGGAAAGGGGGTGGGAGGTGTAGAAGGGGCATACCAGGCAGAGGAGTGGGAAAGGGGGTGGGGGGGTGTAGAATGGGCACACCAGTCAGAGGTGTGGGGAAGGGGGTGGGGGGGTGTAGAAGGGGGCATACCAGGCAGAGGAGGGGGAAAGGGGGTGGGGGATGTAGAAGGGGGCCCTCCAGTCAGAGGTGTGGGGAAGGGGGTGGGGGGGGTGTAGAAGGTGTCATACCAGGCAGAGGAGGGGGAAGGGGGTGGGGGGACGTAGAAGGGGGCATACCAGGCAGAGGAGGGGGAAAGGGGTCAGGGGGGATGGAGAAGAGGGAATACCAGGCAGAGGAGGGGGAAAGGGGGTGGGGGATGTAGAAGGGGGCATACCAGACAGAGGAGTGGGAAAGGGGGTGGGGGATGTAGAAGGGGGCATACCAGACAGAGGAGTGGGAAAGGGGGTGGAGGGATGTAGAAGGGGGCATACCAGGGAGAGGAGGGGGAAAGGGGGTGGGGGGATGTAGAAGGGGGCATACCAGGCAGAGGAGGGGGAAAGGGGTCAGGGGGGATGGAGAAGAGGGAATACCAGGCAGAGGAGGGGGAAAGGGGGTGGGGGATGTAGAGGGGGGCATACCAGGCAGAGGAGGGGGAAAGGGGGTGGGGGGATGTAGAAGGGGGCATACCAGGCAGAGGAGTGGGAAAGGGGGTGGGGGATGTAGAAGTTGGCATACTAGGCAGAAGAGGGGGAAAGGGGGTGGGGGGTGTAGAAGGGGCATACCAGGCAGAGGAGTGGGAAAGGGGGTGGGGGGGTGTAGAAGGGGCACACCAGTCAGAGGTGTGGGGAAGGGGGTGGGGGGTGTAGAAGGGGGCATACCAGGCAGAGGAGGGGGAAAGGGGGTGGGGGGATGTAGAAGGGGGCCCTCCAGTCAGAGGTGTGGGGAAGGGGGTGGGGGGGCTGTAGAAGGGGGCATACCAGGCAGAGGAGGGGGAAAGGGGGTGGGGGGATGTAGAAGGGGGCCCTCCAGTCAGAGGTGTGGGGAAGGGGGTAGGGGGGCTGTAGAAGGGGGCATACCAGGCAGAGGAGGGGGAAAGGGGGTGGGGGATGTACAAGGGGGCATACCAGACAGAGGAGTGGGAAAGGGGGTGGGGGATGTAGAAGGGGGCATACCAGACAGAGGAGTGGGAAAGGGGGTGGGGGGATGTAGAAGTTGGCATACCAGGCAGAAGAGGGGGAAAGGGGGTGGGAGGTGTAGAAGGGGCATACCAGGCAGAGGAGTGGGAAAGGGGGTGGGGGGGTGTAGAATGGGCACACCAGTCAGAGGTGTGGGGAAGGGGGTGGGGGGGTGTAGAAGGTGTCATACCAGGCAGAGGAGGAGGAAAGGGGGTGGGGGGATGTAGAAGGGGGCCCTCCAGTCAGAGGTGTGGGGAAGGGGGTGGGGGACGTAGAAGGGGGCATACCAGGCAGAGGAGGGGGAAAGGGGTCAGGGGGGATGGAGAAGAGGGAATACCAGGGAGAGGAGGGGGAAAGGGGGTGGGGGATGTAGAAGGGGGCATACCAGACAGAGGAGTGGGAAAGGGGGTGGGGGATGTAGAAGGGGGCATACCAGGGAGAGGAGGGGGAAAGGGGGTGGGGGGATGTAGAAGGGGGCATACCAGGCAGAGGAGGGGGAAAGGGGTCAGGGGGGATGGAGAAGAGGGAATACCAGGCAGAGGAGGGGGAAAAGGGGTGGGGGATGTAGAGGGGGGCATACCAGGCAGAGGCGGGGGAAAGGGGGTGGGGGGATGTAGAAGGGGGCATACCAGGCAGAGTAGTGGGAAAGGGGGTGGGGGGATGTAGAAGTTGGCATACTAGGCAGAAGAGGGGGAAAGGGGGTGGGGGGTGTAGAAGGGGCATACCAGGCAGAGGAGTGGGAAAGGGGGTGGGGGGGTGTAGAAGCGGCACACCAGTCAGAGGTGTGGGGAAGGGGGTGGGGGGGTGTAGAAGGGGGCATACCAGGCAGAGGAGGGGGAAAGGGGGTGGGGGGATGTAGAAGGGGGCCCTCCAGTCAGAGGTGTGGGGAAGGGGGTGGGGGGACGTAGAAGGAAGCACACCAGGCAGAGGAGTGGGAAAGGGTGTGGGGGATGTGGAAGGGGGCCCTCCAGTCAGAGGTGTAGGGAAGGGGGTGGGGGGACGTAGAAGGGGGCATACCAGTCAGAGGTGTGGGGAAGGGGGTGGGGGACGTAGAAGGTGGCATACCATGGAGAGAAGTGGGAAAGGGGTCAGGGGGGATGTAGAAGGGGGAATACCTGGGAGAGGAGTGGGAAAGGGGTCAGGGGGGATGTAGAAGGGGGAATACCAGGGAGAGGAGTGGGAAAGGGGCCAGGGGGGATGTAGAAGGGGGCATACCAGGCAGAGGAGTGGGAAAGGGGTCAGGGGGGATCTAGAAGGGGGCATACCAGGCAGAGGAGTGGGAAAGGGAACAGGGGGGTGTAGAAGAGGGAATACCAGGGAGAGGAGTGGGAAAGGGGTCAGGGGGGATGTAGAAGGGGGAATACCAGGGAGAGTAGTGGGAAAGGGAACAGGGGAGATGTAGAAGGGAGAATACCAGGGAGAGGAGTGGGAAAGGGGTCAGGGGGGATGTAGAAGGGGGAATACCAGGCAGAGGAGTGGGAAAGGGGGTGGGGGATGTAGAAGGGGGAATACCAGGCAGAGGAGTGGGAAAGGGGGTGGGGGATTTAGAAGGGGGAATAGCAGGCAGAGGAGTGGGAAAGGGGGTGGGAGGTGTAGAAGGGGCATACCAGGCAGAGGAGTGGGAAAGGGGGTGGGGGGGTGTAGAAGGGGCACACCAGTCAGAGGTGTGGGGAAGGGGGTGGGGGGTGTAGAAGGGGGCATACCAGGCAGAGGAGGGGGAAAGGGGGTGGGGGGGATGTAGAAGGGGGTCCTCCAGTCAGAGGTGTGGGGAAGGGGGTGGGGGGGTGTAGAAGGTGTCATACCAGGCAGAGGAGGAGGAAAGGGGGTGGGGGGATGTAGAAGGGGGCCCTCCAGTCAGAGGTGTGGGGAAGGGGGTGGGGGGACGTAGAAGGGGGCATACCAGGCAGAGGAGGGGGAAAGGGGTCAGGGGGGATGGAGAAGAGGGAATACCAGGCAGAGGAGGGAGTAAGGGGGTGGGGGATGTAGAAGGGGGAATACCAGACAGAGGAGTGGGAAAGGGGGTGGGGGATGTAGAAGGGGGCATACCAGACAGAGGAGTGGGAAAGGGGGTGGGGGGATGTAGAAGGGGGCATACCAGGGAGAGGAGGGGGAAAGGGGGTGGGGGGATGTAGAAGGGGGCATACCAGGCAGAGGAGGGGGAAAGGGGTCAGGGGGGATGGAGAAGAGGGAATACCAGGTAGAGGAGGGGGAAAGGGGGTGGGGGATGTAGAGGGGGGCATACCAGGCAGAGGAGTGGGAAAGGTGGTGGGGGGATGTAGAAGTTGGCATACTAGGCAGAAGAGGGGGAAAGGGGGTGGGGGGTGCAGAAGGGGCATACCAGGCAGAGGATTGGGAAAGGGGGTGGGGGGGTGTAGAAGGGGCACACCAGTCAGAGGTGTGGGGAAGGGGGTGGGGGGGTGTAGAAGGGGCATACCAGGCAGAGGAGGGGGAAAGGGGGTGGGGGGGATGTAGAAGGGGGCCCTCCAGTCAGAGGTGTGGGGAAGGGGGTGGGGGGGTGTAGAAGGGGGCATACCAGGCAGAGGAGGGGGAAAGGGGGTGGGGGGGATGTAGAAGGGGGCCCTCCAGTCAGAGGTGTGGGGAAGGGGGTGGGAGGACGTAGAAGGAAGCACACCAGGCAGAGGAGTGGGAAAGGGGGTGGGGGATGTGGAAGGGGGCCCTCCAGTCAGAGGTGTAGGGAAGGGGGTGGGGGACATAGAAGGTGGCATACCATGGAGAGGAGTGGGAAAGGGGTCAGGGGGGATGTAGAAGGGGGAATACCTGGGAGAGGAGTGGGAAAGGGGTCAGGGGGGATGTAGAAGGGGTAATACCAGGGAGAGGAGTGGGAAAGGGAACAGGGGGATGTAGAAAGGGGAATACCAGGGAGAGGAGTGGGAAAGGGGTCAGGGGGGATGTAGAAGGGGGAATACCAGGGGGAGGAGTCGGAAAGATGTCAGGGGGGGTGTAGAAGTGGGAATACCAGGGAGAGGAGTGGGGAAGGGGTCAGGGGGGATGTAGAAGGGGGAATACCAGGCAGAGGAGTCGGAAAGGGGGTGGGGGGATGTAGAAGGGGGCATACCAGGGAGAGGAGTGGGAAAGGGGTCAGGGGGTATGTAGAAGGGGGAATACCAGGGAGAGGAGTGGGAAAGGGGTCAGGGGGGATGTAGAAGGGGGAATACCAGGCAGAGGAGTCGGAAAGGGGTCAGGGGGGATGTAGAAGGGGGAATACCAGGGAGAGGAGTGGGAAAGGGGTCAGGGGGGATGTAGAAGGGGGAATACCAGGCAGAGGAGTCGGAAAGGGGGTGGGGATGTAGAAGGTGGCATACCAGGGAGAGGAGTGGGAAAGGGGTCAGGGGGGATGTAGAAGGGGGAATACCAGGCAGAGGAGTGGGAAAGGGGTCAGGGGGGATGTAGAAGGGGGAATACCAGGGAGAGGAGTGGGGAAGGGGTCAGGGGGGATGCAGAAGGGGGCATACCAGGCAGAGGAGTGGGAAAGGGAACAGGGGGGGTGTAGAAAGGGGAATACCAGGGAGAGGAGTGGGAAAGGGGTCAGGGGGGATGTAGAAGGGGGAATACCAGTCAAAGGTGTGGGGAAGGGGGTGGGGGGACGTAGAAGGGGACATACCAGGGAGAGGAGTGGGAAAGGGTTCAGGGGGGATGTAGAAGGGGGAATACCAGGGAGAGGAGTCGGAAAGGGGTCAGGGGGGATGTAGAAGGGGGAATACCAGGGAGAGGAGTGGGAAAGGGGTCAGGGGGGATCTAGAAGGGGGCATACCAGGCAGAGGAGTGGGAAAGGGAACAGGGGGGGTGTAGAAAGGGGAATACCAGGGAGAGGAGTGGGAAAGGGGTCAGGGGGGATGTAGAAGGGGGAATACCAGGCAGAGGAGTGGGAAAGGGAACAGGGGAGATGTAGAAGGGGGCATACCAGGGAGAGGAGTGGGAAAGGAAACAGGGGAGATGTAGAAGGGAGAATACCAGGGAGAGGAGTGGGAAAGGGGTCATGGGGGATGTAGTAGGGGAATACCAGGCAGAGGAGGGGGAAGGGAACAGGGGGGATGTAGAAGGGGGCATACCTGGCAGAGGAGTGGGAAAGGGAACAGGGGGGATGTAGAAGGGGGCATACCAGGCAGAGGAGGGGGAAGGGAACAGGGGGGATGTAGAAGGGGGCATACCTGGCAGAGAAGGGGGAAAGTGGTCAGGGGGGACAAAGAAGGGGGCACACCAGGCAGAGGAGTGGGAAAGGGGTGGGGGATGTAGAAGGGGGCATACCAGGCAGAGGAGTGGGAAAGGGGGTGGGGGGACATAGAAGGAAGCACACCAGGCAGAGGAGTGGGAAAGGGGGTGGGGGATGTAGAAGGGGGCATACCAGGCAGAGGAGTGGGAAAGGGGCCAGGGGGGATGTAGAAAGGGGCATACCAGGCAGAGGAGGGGAAAAGGGTTGGGGGGGATGTAGAAGGAAGCACACCAGGCAGAGGAGTGGGAAAGGGTTGGGGGGGATGTAGAAGGAAGCATACCAGGCAGAGGAGTGGGAAAGGGGGTGGGGGGATGTAGAAGGGGGCATACCAGGCAGAGGAGTGGGAAAGGGGGTGGGGGGGTGTAGAAGGGGGATTACCAGGCAGAGGAGTGGGAAAGGGGGTGGGGAACGTAGAAGGGACATACCAGGCAGAGGAGTAGGAAAGGGGGTGGGAGGGATGTAGAAGGGGGCATACCAGGCAGAGGTGTGGGAAAGGGGGTGGGGGATGTAGAAGGGGGCATACCAGGCAGAGGAAGGGGAAAGTGGGTGGGGGATGTAGAAGGGGGCACACCAGTCAGAGGTGTGGGGAAGGGGATGGGGGGACGTAGCAAGAGAATACCAGGCAGAGGAGTGGGAAAGGGGGTGGGGGGAATGTAGAAGGGGGCATACCAGGCAGAGGAGTGGGAAAGGGGGTGGGGATGTAGAAGGGGGCATACCAGGCAGAGGAGGGGGAAAGGGGTCATGGGGATGTAGAAGGGGGCACACCAGGCAGAGGAGGGGGAAAGGAAACAGGGGGGATGTAGAAGGGGGCATACCAGGCAGAGGAGTGGGAAAGGGGGTGGAGGGATGTAGAAGTGGGCATACCAGTCAGAGGCGGGGGAATGGGGTCAGGGGGGATGTAGAAGGGGGCATACCAGGAAGAGGAGGGGGAAAGGGGTCAGGGGGATGTAGAAGGGGGCACACCAGGCAGAGGAGGGGGAAAGGGAACAGGGGAGATGTAGAAGGGGGCATACCAGGCAGAGGAGTGGGAAAGGGGGTGGGGGGATGTAGAAGGGGGCATACCAGGGAGAGGAGTGGGAAAGGGGTCAGGGGGGATGTAGGAGGGGGCATACCAGGGAGAGGAGTGGGAAAGGGGTCAGGGGGGATGTAGAAGGGGGAATACCAGGGAGAGGAGTGGGGAAGGGGTCAGGGGGGATGTAGAAGGGGGCATACCAGGGAGAGGAGTGGGAAAGGGGTCAGGGGGGATGTAGGAGGGGGAATACCATGGAGAGGAGTGGGAAAGGGGTCAGGGGGGATGTAGAAGGGTGAATACCATGGAGAGGAGTGGGGAAGGGGTCAGGGGGGATGTAGAAGGGGGCATACCAGGCAGAGGAGTGGGAAAGGGAACAAGGGGGGTGTAGAAGGGGGAATACCAGGGAGAGGAGTGGGAAAGGGATCAGGGGGGATGTAGAAGGGGGAATACCAGGGAGAGGAGTGGGAAAGGGAACAGGGGAGATGTAGAAGGGAGAATACCAGGGAGAGGAGTGGGAAAGGGGTCACGGGGGATGTAGAAGGGGGAATACCAGGCAGAGGAGTGGGAAAGGGGGTGGGGGATGTAGAAGGGGGCATACCAGGGAGAGGAGTGGGAAAGGGTTCAGTGGGGATGTAGAAGGGGGAATACCAGGGAGAGGAGTGGGAAAGGGGTCAGGGGGGATATAGAAGGGGAATACCAGGGAGAGGAGTGTGAAAGGGGTCAGGGGGGATGTAGAAGGGGGAATACCAGGGAGAAGAGTGGGAAAGGGGTCAGGGGGGATCTAGAAGGGGGCATACCAGGCAGAGGAGTGGGAAAGGGAACAGGGGGTGGTCTAGAAGGGGGAATACCAGGGGGAGGAGTGGGAAAAGGGTCAGGGGGGATGTAGAAGGGGGAATACCAGGGAGAGGAGTGGGAAAGGAAACAGGGGAGATGTAGAAGGGAGAATACCAGGGAGAGGAGTGGGAAAGGGGTCAGGGGTGATGTAGAAGGGGGAATACCAGGCAGAGGAGTGGGAAAGGGGGTGGGGGGATGTAGAAGGGGGCATACCAGGGAGAGGAGTGGGAAAGTGGTCATGGGGGATGTAGAAGGGGGCATACCAGGCAGATGACTGGAAAAGGGAACAGGGGGGGTGTAGAAGGGGGCATACCAGGCAGAGGAGTGGGAAAGGGGGTGGGGGATGTAGAAGTGGGCATACCTGGCAGAGGAGGGGGAAAGGGGTCAGGGGGGGTGTAGAAGGGGGCATACCAGGCAGAGGAGTGGGAAAGGGAACAGGGGGGATGTAGAAGGGGGCCATAACAGGCAGAGGAGGGGGAAAGGGAACAGGGGGGATGTAGAAGGGGGCCATAACAGGCAGAGGAGGGGGAAGGGAACAGGGGGATGTGGAAGGGGGCATACCTGGCAGAGAAGGGGGAAAGTGGTCAGGGGGGGGCGAAGAAGGGGGCATACCAGGCAGAGGAGTGGGAAAGGGAACAGGGGGGATGTAGAACGGGGCACACCTGGCAGAGGAGGGGGAAAGGGAACAGGGGGGATGTAGAAGGGGGCACACCTGCAGAGGAGAGGGGAAGTGGTCAGGGGGGATGTAGAAGGGGGCATACCAGACAGAGGAGTGGGAAAGGGGTCATGGGGGATGTAGAAGGGGGCATACCAGGCAGAGGAGTGGGGAATGGGGTTGGGGATGTAGAGGGGGGCACACCAGGCAGAGGAGTGGGAAAGGGTTCAGGGGGGATGTAGAAGGGGGAATACCAGGGAGAGGAGTGGGAAAGGGGTCAGGGGGGATATAGAAAGGGGAATACCAGGGTGAGGAGTGGGAAAGGGGTCAGGGGGGATGTAGAAGGGGGAATACCAGGGAGAGGAGTGAGAAAGGGGTCAGGTGGGATCTAGAGGGGGCATACCAGGCAGAGGACTGGGAAAGGGAACAGGGGGGTTTAGAAGGGGGAATACCAGGGAGAGGAGTGGGAAAGGGGTCAGGGTGGATGTAGAAGGGGGAATACCAGGGAGAGGAGTGGGAAAGGGGTCAGGGGGGATGTAGAAGGGGGAATACCAGGGAGAGGAGTGGGAAAGGAAACAGGGGAGATGTAGAAGGGAGAACACCAGGGAGAGGAGTGGGAAAGGGAACAGGGGGGGATGTAGAAGGGGGCATACCTGGCAGAGGAGTGGGAAAGGGAACAGGGTGTCATGATGCCTAACCCCGGAGCACCAGGCCAGGCCCAGCACCCCCAGGAGCAGGCATCATGCCCCCGGGTAAAAGCCCAGCGGCCCCTTATAGGGGCTCTTTGGACTCTGTCCCTGCGCCGTTGGCGCCAGGCTCATGTTGGACATGAGTCCTGGCGCCATAGGCGCCAGGCTCATAAAGGAAGGTGTTTTGTGCACTTACCTGATGCAGACCATGCTGCAAGATTCAGGCCTCCCTGAGACCTGAAGGGAATATTTTTTCATTGGGACTATTTCGCCACTCGGGCGTGGCCAGGGAAGGATACTTACCTGGAACTACTTTGGGGGCTATTTAAGCCACGCCCAGACAGTAGCTCACGCTTCGCGTTGTTCTGCATCCAAGCAGCTGAACGCTCACCGTGTCTGCTCCTGCAATTGTTCTCCAGCCACGCCCGCCTCGATCCTAGAACACCTGTAAGGAAAGAAGAGAAGAGAAAGGTGAAAACCAAGAATTTTATCAAACTTCTTACCTGCATCCGGAACCTTCACGCCAGCGTTCCTGAGAAAAGACTTTAATTTAAAAGCACTGCGTTGCTCGCTGCAGCGCCGCGCTTCACTCACCTGTCCTCGGGAGTTCTTCTGGCTCCACCGCGACTGTCTGCTCCGGTCGCCACATCTCTGCGCCTAGGGGAGAGAAGAAGAGACAAAAGGTGAGCAGAAGGAACATATGAGGAAAGCCTAATTTTCCGCCATAACACTTACCGGTCTTCTGTTGGTGGACCATTCCTCATTACGGGTCGGCGCCGCTTCGTTGGCTGGTACCGCACCCCGGCCCCTATGGGGAAAGGACAAAAGACATTACTGGAGGAATATAAGACATTAAGAGGGGTCACCCCCATCGCTAACTCACCTGAGTTTACCATCGGCTATTCAATCCCTCAACGCATCGCCTTCATTCTGCACCTGAAATAAAGGACAGATCACAGGTTAGGAAGGCAACAGAAAAGGAGGCTCAACACTTGAACTTTTGTAATCTTCATACTTACGGCGTTCCGCTCGGAAAAGTCAAGTGGATTTTGCCAGCGCCATTCTGAAAACCAGTGAAGTAACTGGACAAACACGCGCCCCTGCACCAGAAGCAGGATGGAGAGTTCATCCTTTCAAACCATAAGGTGAGCTTCAACTGGGGATTTCGGAGGAAGTTAGAGAAGAACGAAGGGGGCAAGGGGGGAGCAAGCACACTATTCTGCAGATTGTTAATCCCCTTTCTCATCTGCAGAAGGATATTCCTACGGGCCAGACAAGCAAGATTTGAAGGTCCTGTTCAGTCGGTGTTGCGAGTTCTGCGCATCACGCTCGAAGAGGCCACAGCAACCCAGACTAGACCAGCGCCTCCATGGGAGTCAGGTGAGCGTTACACAGGGGGGATGTGGAAGGGGGCATACCTGGCAGAGGAGGGGGAAAGTGGTCATGGGGGATGAAGAAGGGGGCATACCAGACAGAGGAGTGGGAAAGGGAACAGGGGGGATGTAGAAGGGGGCATACCAGGCAGAGGAGGGGGAAAGGGAACAGGGGGGGTGCAGATGGGGGAATACCAGGCAGAGGAGTGGGAAAGGGGTCATGGGGGATCTCGAAGGGGGCATACCAGGCAGAGGAGTGGGGAAGGCGGTGGGGGATGTAGAGGGGGCACACCAGGCAGAGGAGGGGGAAAGGTGTCACGGGGGATGTAGAAGAGGGAATACCAGGCAGAGGAGTGGGAAAGGGAACAGGGGGGATGTAGAAGGGGGCATACCAGGCAGAGGAGTGGGAAAGGGGGTGGGGGATGTAGAGGGGGGCATACCAGGCAGAGGAGTGGGAAAGGGGGTGGGGGATGTAGAAGGAGGCACACCTGGCAGAGGTGGGGGAAAGGGAACAGGGGGGATGTGGAAGGGGGCATACCAGGGAGAGGAGTGGGAAAGGGAACAGGGGGATGTAGAAGGGGGCATACCAGGCAGAGGAGTGGGAAAGGGGTCAGGGGGGATGTAGAAGGGGGAATTCCAGGGAGAGGAGTGGGAAAGGAAACAGGGGAGATGTAGAAGGGGGAATACCAGGCAGAGGAGTGGGAAAGGGGGTGGGGGGATGTAGAAGGGGGCATACCAGGGAGAGGAGAGGGAAAGGGGTCATGGGGGATGTAGAAGGGGGCATACCAGGCAGAGGAGTGGGAAAGGGAACAGGGGGGATGTAGAAGGGGGCATACCAGGGAGAGGAGTGGGAAAGGGAACAGGGGGAATGTAGAAGGGGGCATACCAGGCAGAGGAGTGGGAAAGGGAACAGGGGGAATGTAGAAGGGGACATACCAGGCAGAGGAGTGGGAAAGGGAACAGGGGGGGGGGTGTAGAAGGGGGCATACCAGGAAGAGGAGTGGGAAAGGGGGTGGGGGATGTAGAAGGGGGCATACCAGGCAGAGGAGTGGGAAAGGGGGTGGGGGATGTAGAAGGGGGCATAACAGGCAGAGGAGTGGGAAAGGGGACAGTGGGGATGTAGAAGGGGGCCATACCAGGCAGAGGAGTCGGAAAGGGAACATGGGGGATGTAGAAGGGGGCATACCAGGCAGAGGAGGGGGAAAGGGGTCAGGGGGGTGTAGAAGGGGGCATACCAGGCAGAGGAGTGGGAAAGGGGGTGGGGGATTTAAAGGGGGGCATACCAGGCAGAGGAGTGGGAAAGGGGGTGGGGGATGTAGAGGGGGGCATACCAGGCAGAGGAGTGGGAAAGGGTGTGGGGGATGTAGAAGGGGGCATACCAGGCAGAGGAGTGGGAAAGGGGTTGGTGGATGTAGAGAGGGGCATACCAGGCAGAGGAGTGGGAAAGGGGGTGGGGGATGTAGAGGGGGGCATACCAGGCAGAGGAGTGGGAAAGGGGGTGGGGGATGTAGAGGGGGGCATACCAGGCAGAGGAGTGGGAAAGGGGGTGGGGGATGTAGAGGGGGGGCATACCAGGGAGAGGAGTGGGAAACGAAACAGGGGAGATGTAGAAGGGAGAATACCAGGGAAAGGAGTGGGAAAGGGGTCATGGGGGATGTAGAAGGGGGAATACCAGGCAGAGGAGTGGGAAAGGGGGTGTGGGATGTAGAAGGGGGCATACCAGGCAGAGGAGGGGGAAAGGGAACAGGGGGGATGTAGAAGGGGGCATACCAGGCAGAGGAGGGGAAAGGGAACAGGGGGGATGTAGAAGGGGGCATACCTGGCAGAGAAGGGGGAAAGTGGTCAGGGGGGACGAAGAAGGGGGCATACCAGGCAGAGGAGGGGGAAAGGGAACAGGGGGATGTAGAAGGGGGCATACCAGGCAGAGGAGTGGGAAAGGGAACAGGGGGGATGTGGAAGGGGGCACACCTGAAGAGGAGGGGGGAAGTGGTCAGGTGGGATGTAGAAGGGGGCATACCAGACAGAGGAGTGGGAAAGGGGTCATGGGGGATGTAGAAGGGGGCATACCAGGCAGAGGAGTGGGAAAGTGAACAGGGGGGATGTAGAAGGGGGCATACCAGGCAGAGGAGTGGGGAAGGGGGTTGGGGATGTAGAGGGGGGCACACCAGGCAGCGGAGGGGAAAGGGGTCAGGGGGGATGTAGAAGAGGGCATACCAGGCAGATGAGTGGGAAAGGGAACAGGGGGGATGTAGAAGGGGGCATACCAGGCAGAGGAGTGGGAAAGGGGTCATGGGGGATGTAGAAGGGGGCATACCAGGCAGAGGAGTGGGGAAGGGGGTTGGGGATGTAGAGGGGGGCACACCAGGCAGAGGAGGGGGAAAGGGATCAGGGGGGATGTAGAAGGGGGCATACAAGGCAGAGGAGTGGGAAAGGGGGTTTGGGATGTAGAAGGGGGCATACCAGGCAGAGGAGTGGGAAAGGGGTCAGGGGGGATGTAGAAGGGGGAATACCAGGGAGAGGAGTGGGAAAGGAAACAGGGGAGATGTAGAAGGGGGAATACCAGGCAGAGGAGTGGGAAAGGGGGTGGGGGGATGTAGAAGGGGGCATACCAGGCAGAGGAGTGGGAAAGGGAACAGGGGGGATGTAGAAGGGGGCATACCAGGCAGAGGAGTGGGAAAGGGGACAGTGGGGATGTAGAAGGGGGCCATACCAGGCAGAGGAGTGGGAAAGGGAACATTGGGGATGCAGAAGATGGCATACCAGGCAGAGGAGGGGGAAAGGGGTCAGGGGGATGTAGAAGGGGGCATACCAGGCAGAGGAGTGGGAAAGGGGGTGGGGTATTTAGAGGGGGGCATACCAGGCAGAGGAGTGGGAAAGGGGGTGCGGGATGTAGAGGGGGGCATACCAGGCAGAGGAGTGGGAAAGGGTGGGGGATGTAGAGGGGGGCATACCAGGCAGAGGAGTGGGAAAGGGGGTGGGGGATGTAGAGGGGGGCATACCAGGCAGAGGAGTGGGAAAGGGGGTGGGGGATGTAGAGGGGGGCATACCAGGGAGAGGAGTGGGAAAGGAAACAGGGGAGATGTAGAAGGGAGAATACCAGGGAAAGGAGTGGGAAAGGGGTCATGGGGGATGTAGAAGGGGGAATACCAGGCAGAGGAGTGGGAAAGGGGGTGTGGGATGTAGAAGGGGGCATACCAGGCAGAGGAGGGGGAAAGGGAACAGGGGGGATGTAGAAGGGGGCATACCAGGCAGAGGAGGGGGAAAGGGAACAGGGGGGATGTAGAAGGGGGCATACCTGGCAGAGAAGGGGGAAAGTGGTCAGGGGGGACGAAGAAGGGGGCATACCAGGCAGAGGAGGGGGAAAGGGAACAGGGGGATGTAGAAGGGGGCATACCAGGCAGAGGAGTGGGAAAGGGAACAGGGGGATGTGGAAGGGGGCACACCTGAAGAGGAGGGGGGAAGTGGTCAGGTGGGATGTAGAAGGGGGCATACCAGGCAGAGGAGGGGGAAAGGGGTCAGGGGGATGTAGAAGGGGGCATACCAGGCAGAGGAGTGGGAAACGGGGTGGGGTATTTAGAGGGGGGCATACCAGGCAGAGGAGTGGGAAAGGGGGTGCGGGATGTAGAGGGGGGCATACCAGGCAGAGGAGTGGGAAAGGGTGGGGGATGTAGAGGGGGGCATACCAGGCAGAGGAGTGGGAAAGGGGGTGGGGGATGTAGAGGGGGGCATACCAGGCAGAGGAGTGGGAAAGGGGGTGGGGGATGTAGAGGGGGGCATACCAGGGAGAGGAGTGGGAAAGGAAACAGGGGAGATGTAGAAGGGAGAATACCAGGGAAAGGAGTGGGAAAGGGGTCATGGGGGATGTAGAAGGGGGAATACCAGGCAGAGGAGTGGGAAAGGGGGTGTGGGATGTAGAAGGCGGCATACCAGGCAGAGGAGGGGGAAAGGGAACAGGGCGGATGTAGAAGGGGGCATACCAGGCAGAGGAGGGGGAAAGGGAACAGGGGGGATGTAGAAGGGGGCATACCTGGCAGAGAAGGGGGAAAGTGGTCAGGGGGGACGAAGAAGGGGGCATACCAGGCAGAGGAGGGGGAAAGGGAACAGGGGGATGTAGAAGGGGGCATACCAGGCAGAGGAGTGGGAAAGGGAACAGGGGGGATGTGGAAGGGGGCACACCTGAAGAGGAGGGGGGAAGTGGTCAGGTGGGATGTAGAAGGGGGCATACCAGACAGAGGAGTGGGAAAGGGGTCATGGGGGATGTAGAAGGGGGCATACCAGGCAGAGGAGTGGGAAAGGGAACAGGGGGATGTAGAAGGGGGCATACCAGGCAGAGGAGTGGGGAAGGGGGTTGGGGATGTAGAGGGGGGCACACCAGGCAGCGGAGGGGGAAAGGGGTCAGGGGGGATGTAGAAGGGGGCATACCAGGCAGATGAGTGGGAAAGGGAACAGGGGGGATGTAGAAGGGGGCATACCAGGCAGAGGAGTGGGGAAGGGGGTTGGGGATGTAGAGGGGGGCACACCAGACAGAGGAGGGGGAAAGGGATCAGGGGGGATGTAGAAGGGGGCATACCAGGCAGAGGAGTGGGAAAGGGGGTTTGGGATGTAGAAGGGGGCATACCAGGCAGAGGAGGGGGAAAGGGAACAGGGGGGGTGTAGAAGGGGGAATACCAGGGAGAGGAGTGGGAAAGGGAACAGGGGGGTGTAGAAGGGGGCAGACCAGGCAGGGGAGTGAGAAAGGGAACAGGGGGATGTAGAAGGGGGCATACCAGGCAGAGGAGGGGGAAAGGGAACAGGGGGGATGTAGAAGGGGACATGCCAGGCAGAGGAGGGGAAAGTGGTCAGGGGGGACGAAGAAGGGGGCATACCAGGCGGAGGAGTGGGAAAGGGAACAGGGGGGATGTAGAAGGGGGCATACCAGGCAGAGGAGGGGGAAAGGGAACAGGGGGGATGTAGAAGGGGGCATACCAGGCAGAGGAAGGGGAAGGGAAAAGGGGGGATGTAGAAGGGGGCATACCTGGCAGAGAAGGGGGAAAGTGGTCGGGGGGGATGAAGAAGGGGGCATACCAGGCAGAGGAGTGGGAAAGGGAACAGGGGGATGTAGAAGGGGGCACACCTGGCAGAGGAGGGGGAAAGGGAACAAGGGGGATGTAGAAGGGGGCACACCTGCAGAGGAGGGGGGAAGTGGTCAGGGGGGATGTAGAAGGGGGCATACCAGGCAGAGGAGTGGGAAAGGGAACAGGGGGGATGTAGAAGGGGGCATACCAGGCAGAGGAGTGGGAAAGGGGTCATGGGGGATGTAGAAGGGGGCATACCAGGCAGAGGAGTGGAGAAGGGGGTTGGGGATGTAGAGGGGGGCACACCAGGCAGAGGAGAGGGAAAGGGGTCATTGGGGATGCAGAAGGGGGCATACCAGGCAGAGGAGTGGGGAAGGGGGTTGGGGATGTAGAGGGGGGGCACACCAGGCAGAGGAGGGGGAAAGGGGTCAGGGGGGATGTAGAAGAGGGAATACCAGGCAGAGTAGTGGGAAAGGGGGTGGGGGATGCAGAAGGGGGCCATACCAGGCAGAGGAGTGGGAAAGGGAACATGGGGGATGTAGAAGGGGGCATACCAGGCCGAGGAGGGGGAAAGGGGTCAGGGGGATGTAGAAGGGGGCATACCAGGCAGAGGAGTGGGAAAGGGGCTGGGGATGTAGAGGGGGGGCATACCAGGCAGAGGAGTGGGAAAGGGGGTGGTGGATGTAGAAGGGGGAATACCAGGGAGAGGAGTGGGAAAGGGGTCAGGGGGGATATAGAAGGGGGAATGCCAGGGAGAGGAGTGGGAAAGGGGTCAGGGGGATGTAGAAGGGGGAATACCAGGGAGAGGAGTGGGAAAGGGGTCAGGGGGGATGTAGAAGGGGGCATACCAGGCAGAGGAGTGGGAAAGGGAACAGGGGGGGTGTAGAAGGGGGAATACCATAGAGAGGAGTGGGAAAGGGGTCAGGGGGGATGTAGAAGGGGGAATACCAGGGAGAGGAGTGGGAAAGGAAACAGGGGAGATGTAGAAGGGAGAATACCAGGGAGAGGAGTGGGAAAGGGGTCAGGGGGGATGTAGAAGGGGGAATATCAGGCAGAGGAGTGGGAAAGGGGGTGGGGGGTGTAGAAGGGGACATACCAGGCAGAGGAGGGGGAAAGGGGACAGGGGGGATGTAGAAGGGGGAATACCAGGGAGAGGAGTGGGAAAGGGAACAGGGGGGATGTAGAAGGGGGAATACCAGGGAGAGGAGTGGGACAGGGAACAGGGGGGATGTAGAAGGGGCATACCAGGAAGAGGAGTGGGAAAGGGGACAGTGGGGATGTAGAAGGGGGCCATACCAGGCAGAGGAGGGGGAAAGGGAACAGGGAGGATGTAGAAGGGGGCATACCAGGCAGATGAGTGGGAAAGGGGACAGTGGGGATGTAGAAGGGGGCATACCAGACAGAGGAATGGGAAGGGGGCGGGGGATGTAGAGGGGGACATACCAGGGAGAGGAGTGGGAAAGGGGTCATGGGGGATGTAGAGGGGGGTATACCAGGGAGAGGAGTTTGAAAGGGAACACGGGGGATGTAGAAGGGGGCATACCAGGCAGAGGAGTGGGAAAAGGAACAGGGGGGATGTAGAAGGGGGCATACCAGGCAGAGGAGTGGGAAAGGGGGTGGAGGATTTAGAAGGGGGCATACCAGGCAGAGGAGTGGGAAAGGGGTCATGGGGGATGTAGAAGGGGGCATACCAGGCAGAGGAGTGGGAAAGGGAACAGGGGGGATCTAGAAGGGGGCATACCAGGCAGAGGAGTGGGAAAGGGAACAGGGGAGATGCAGAAGGGGGCACATCAGGCACAGGAGGGGGAAAGGGAACACGGGGGATGTAGAAGGGGGAATACCAGGCAGAGGAGGGGGAAAGGGAACAGGGGGGATGTAGAAGGGGGCATACCTGGCAGAGGAGGGGGAAAGTGGTCAGGGGGGATGTAGAAGGGGGCATACCAGGCAGAGGAGTGGGAAAGGGAACAGGGGGGGATGTAGAAGGGGGCATACCTGGCAGAGGAGTGGGAAAGGGAACAGGGTGTCATGATGCCTACCCCCGGAGCACCAGGCCAGGCCCAGCACCCCCGGGAGCAGGCATCATGCCCCCGGGTAAAAGCCCAGCAGCCCCTTATAGGGGCTCTTTGGACTCTGTCCCTGCGCCGTTGGCGCCAGGATTATGTTGGACATCAGTCCTGGCGCCATAGGCGCCAGGCTCATAAAGGAAGGTGTTTTGTGCACTTACTTAATGCAGACCATGCTGCAAGATTCAGGCCTCCCTGAGACCTGAAGGGACTATTTTTTCATTGGGACTATTTTGCCACTCGGGCGTTTCTAGGGAAGGATACTTACCTGGAACTACTTTGGGGGCTATTTAAGCCACGCCCAGACAGTAGCTCACGCTTCGCGTTGTTCTGCATCCAAGCAGCTGAACGCTCACCGTGTCTGCTCCTGCATCTGTTCTCCAGCCACGCCCGCCTCGATCCTGGAACACCTGTAAGGAAAGAAGAGAAGAGAAAGGTGAAAACCAAGAATTTTATCAAACTTCTTACCTGCATCCGGAACCTTCACGCCAGCGTTCCTGAGAAAAGACTTTAAAATAAAAGCACTGCGCTGCTCGCTGCAGCGCTGTGCTTCACTCACCTGTCCTCGGGAGTTCTTCTGGCTCCACCGCGACTGTCTGCTCCTGTCGCCACATCTCTGCGCCTAGGGGAGAGAAGAAGAGACAAAAGGTGAGCAGAAGGAACATATGAGGAAAGCCTAATTTTCCGCCATAACACTTGCCGGTCTTCTGTTGGTGGACCATTCCTCATTTCGGGTCGGCGCCGCTTCGTTGGCTGGTACCGCACCCCGGCCCCTATGGGGAAAGGACAAAAGACATTACTGGAGGAATATAAGACATTAAGAGGGGTCGCCCCCATCGCTAACTCACCTGCGTTTACCATCAGCAAATTAATCCCTCAACGCATCGCCTTCATTCTGCACCGAAATAAAGGACAGATCACAGGTTAGGAAGGCAACAGAAAAGGAGGCTCAACACTTGAACTTTTGTAATCTTCATACTTACGGCGTTCCGCTCGGAAAAGTCAAGTGGATTTTGCCAGCGCCATTCTGAAAACCAGTCAAGTAACTGGACAAACACGCGCCCCTGCACCAGAAGCAGGATGGAGAGTTCATCCTTTCAAACCATAAGGTTTGAAAGCTTCAACGGGGATTTCGGAGGAAGTTAGAGAAGAACGAAGGGGGGAAGGGGGGAGCAAGCACACTATTCTGCAGACTGTTAATCCCCTTTCTCATCTGCAGAAGGTTATTCCTACGGGCCAGACAAGCAAGATTTGAGGGTCCTGTTCAGTCGGTGTTCCGAGTTCTGCGCATCACGCTCGAAGAGGCCACAGCAACCCAGACTAGACCAGCACCTCCGTGGGAGTCAGGTGAGCGTTACACAGGGGGGATGTGGAAGGGGGCATACCTGCAGAGGAGGGGGAAAGTGGTCATGGGGGATGAAGAAGGGGGCATACCAGGCAGAGGAGTGGGAAAGGGAACAGGGGGAATGTAGAAGGGGGCATTCCAGGCAGAGGAGGGGGAAAGGGGTCAGGGGGGATGTAGAAGAGGGAATACCAGGCAGAGGAGGGGGAAAGGGGGTTGGGGATGTAGAAGGGGGCATACCAGGCAGAGGAGTGGGAAAGGGGGTGGGGGATGTAGAAGGGGGCATACCAGGCAGAGGAGTGGGATAGGGGACAGTGGGGATGTAGAAGGGGGCCATACCAGGCAGAGGAGTGGGAAAGGGAACATGGGGGATGTAGAAGGGGGCATACCAGGCAGAGGAGGGGGAAAGGGGTCAGGGGGGATGTAGAAGGGGACATACCAGGCAGAGGAGTGGGAAAGGGAACAGGGGGGGGTGTAGAAGGGGGCATACCAGGAAAAGGAGTGGGAAAGGGGGTGGGGGATGTAGAAGGGGGCATACCAGGCAGAGGAGTGGGAAAGGGGGTGGGGGATGTAGAAGGGGGCATACCAGGCAGAGGAGTGGGAAAGGGGACAGTGGGGATGTAGAAGGGGGCCATACCAGGCAGAGGAGTGGGAAAGGGAACATGGGGGATGTAGAAGGGGGCATACCAGGCAGAGGAGGGGGAAAGGGGTCAGGGGGATGTAGAAGGGGGCATACCAGGCAGAGGAGTGGGAAAGGGGGTGGGGGATGTAGAGGGGGGCATACCAGGCAGAGGAGTGGGAAAGGGGGTGGGGGATGTAGAGGGGGGCATACCAGGCAGAGGAGTGGGAAAGGGGGTGGGGGATGTAGAAGGGGGCATACCAGGCAGAGGAGTGGGAAAGGGGTTGGTGGATGTAGAGAAGGGCATACCAGGCAGAGGAGTGGGGGATGTAGAGGGGGGCATACCAGGCAGAGGAGTGGGAAAGGGGGTGGGGGATGTAGAGGGGGGCATACCAGGCAGAGGAGTGGGAAAGGGGGTGGGGGATGTAGAGGGGGGCATACCAGGGAGAGGAGTGGGAAAGGAAACAGGGGAGATGTAGAAGGGAGAATACCAGGAAAAGGAGTGGGAAAGGGGGTGGGGGATGTAGAAGGGGGCATACCAGGCAGAGGAGTGGGAAAGGGGGTGGGGGATGTAGAAGGGGGCATACCAGGCAGAGGAGTGGGAAAGGGGACAGTGGGGATGTAGAAGGGGGCCATACCAGGCAGAGGAGTGGGAAAGGGAACATGGGGGATGTAGAAGGGGGCATACCAGGCAGAGGAGGGGGAAAGGGGTCAGGGGGATGTAGAAGGGGGCATACCAGGCAGAGGAGTGGGAAAGGGGGTGGGGGATGTAGAGGGGGGCATACCAGGCAGAGGAGTGGGAAAGGGGGTGGGGGATGTAGAGGGGGGCATACCAGGCAGAGGAGTGGGAAAGGGGGTGGGGGATGTAGAAGGGGGCATACCAGTCAGAGGAGTGGGAAAGGGGTTGGTGGATGTAGAGAGGGGCATACCAGGCAGAGGAGTGGGGGATGTAGAGGGGGGCATACCAGGCAGAGGAGTGGGAAAGGGGGTGGGGGATGTAGAGGGGGGCATACCAGGCAGAGGAGTGGGAAAGGGGGTGGGGGATGTAGAGGGGGGCATACCAGGGAGAGGAGTGGGAAAGGAAACAGGGGAGATGTAGAAGGGAGAATACCAGGGAAAGGAGTGGGAAAGGGGTCATGGGGGATGTAGAAGGGGGAATACCAGGCAGAGGAGTGGGAAAGGGGGTGTGGGATGTAGAAGGGGACATACCAGGCAGAGGAGGGGGAAAGGGAACAGGGGAGATGTAGAAGGGGGCATACCAGGCAGAGGAGGGGAAAGGGAACAGGGGGGATGTAGAAGGGGGCATACCTGGCAGAGAAGGGGGAAAGTGGTCAGGGGGGACGAAGAAGGGGGCATACCAGGCAGAGGAGGGGGAAAGGGAACAGGGGGATGTAGAAGGGGGCATACCAGGCAGAGAAGGGGGAAAGTGGTCAGGGGGGACGAAGAAGGGGGCATACCAGGCAGAGGAGGGGGAAAGGGAACAGGGGGGATGTGGAAGGGGGCACACCTGAAGAGCAGGGGGGAAGTGGTCAGGTGGGATTTAGAAGGGGGCATACCAGACAGAGGAGTGGGAAAGGGGTCATGGGAGATGTAGAAGGGGGCATACCAGGCAGAGGAGTGGGAAAGGGAACAGGGGGGATGTAGAAGGGGGCATACCAGGCAGAGGAGTGGGGAAGGGGGTTGGGGATGTAGAGGGGGGCACACCAGGCAGAGGAGGGGGAAAGGGGTCAGGGGGAATGTAGAAGGGGGCATACCAGGCAGATGAGTGGGAAAGGGAACAGGGGGGATGTAGAAGGGGGCATACCAGGCAGAGGAGTGGGAAAGGGGTCATGGGGGATGTAGAAGGGGGCATACCAGGCAGAGGAGTGGGGAAGGGGGTTGGGGATGTGGAAGGGGGCACACCAGGCAGAGGAGGGGGAAAGGGGTCAGGGGGGATTTAGAAGGGGGCATACCAGGCAGAGGAGTGGGAAAGGGGTCATGGGGGATGTAGAAGGGGGCATACCAGGCAGAGGAGTGGGAAAGGGAACAGGGGGGATGTAGAAGGGGGCATACCAGGCAGAGGAGTGGGGAAGGGGGTTGGGGATGTAGAGGGGGGCACACCAGGCAGAGGAGGGGGAAAGGGGTCAGGGGGAATGTAGAAGGGGGCATACCAGGCAGATGAGTGGGAAAGGGAACAGGGGGGATGTAGAAGGGGGCATACCAGGCAGAGGAGTGGGAAAGGGGTCATGGGGGATGTAGAAGGGGGCATACCAGGCAGAGGAGTGGGGAAGGGGGTTGGGGATGTGGAGGGGGGCACACCAGGCAGAGGAGGGGGGAATGGGTCAGGGGGGATGTAGAAGGGGGCATACCAGGCAGAGGAGTGGGAAAGGGGGTTTGGGATGTAGAAGGGGGCATACCAGGCAGAGGAGGGGGAAAGGGAATAGGGGGGATGTAGAAGGGGGAATACCAGGGAGAGGAGTGGGAAAGGGAACAGGGGGGATGTAGAAGGGGGCATACCAGGCAGGGGAGTGAGAAAGGGAACAGGAGGATGTAGAAGGGGGCATACCAGGCAGAGGAGGGGGAAAGGGAACAGGGGGGATGTAGAAGGGGGCATACCAGACAGAGGAGGGGAAAGTGGTCAGGGGGGACGAAGAAGGGGGCATACCAGGCGGAGGAGTGGGAAAGGGAACAGGGGGGATGTAGAAGGGGGCATACCAGGCAGAGGACGGGGAAAGGGAACAGGGGGGATGTAGAATGGGGCATACCAGGCAGAGGAAGGGGAAGGGAAAAGGGGGGATGTAGAAGGGGGCATACCTGGCAGAGGAGGGAGAAAGTGGTCAGGGGCGATCTAGAAGGGGGCATACCAGGCAGAGGAGTGGGAAAGGGAACAGGGGGGATGTGGAAGGGGCATACCTCGCAGAGAAGGGGGAAAGTGGTCGGGGAGGATGAAGAAGGGGGCATACCAGGAAGAGGAGTGGGAAAGGGAACAGGGGGGATGTAGAAGGGGGCACACCTGGCAGAAGAGGGGGAAAGGGAACAAGGGGGATGTAGAAGGGGGCACACCTGCAGAGGAGGGGGGAAGTGGTCAGGGGGGATGTAGAAGGGGGCATACCAGGCAGAGGAGTGGGAAAGGGAACAGGGGGGATGTAGAAGGGGGCATACCAGGCAGAGGAGTGGGAAAGGGGTCATGGGGGATGTAGAAGGGGGCATACCAGGCAGAGGAGTGGGGAAGGGGGTTGGGGATGTAGAGGGGGGCACACCAGGCAGAGGAGGGGGAAAGGGGTCATGGGGGATGTAGAAGGGGGCATACCAGGCAGAGGAGTAGGGAAGGGGGTTGGGGATGTAGAGGGGGGCACACCAGGCAGAGGAGGGGGAAAGGGGTCAGGGGGGATGTAGAAGAGGGAATACCAGGCAGAGTAGTGGGAAAGGGGGTGGGGGATGCAGAAGGGGGCCATACCAGGCAGAGGAGTGGGAAAGGGAACATGGGGGATGTAGAAGGGGGCATACCAGGCAGAGGAGGGGGGAAGGGGTCAGGGGGATGTAGAAGGAGGCATACCAGGCAGAGGAGTGGGAAAGGGGGTGGGGATGTAGAGGGGGGGCATACCAGGCAGAGGAGTGGGAAAGGGAACAGGGGGGGTGTAGAAGGGGGAATACCAGTGAGAGGAGTGGGAAAGGGGTCGGGGGGGATGTAGAAGGGGGAATACCAGGGAGAGGAGTGGGAAAGGAAACAGGGGAGATGTAGAAGGGAGAATACCAGGGAGAGGAGTGGGAAAGGGGTCAGGGGGGATGTAGAAGGGGGAATATCAGGCAGAGGAGGGGGAAAGGGGACAGGGGGGATGTAGAAGGGGGAATACCAGGGAGAGGAGTGGGAAAGGGAACAGGGGGGATGTAGAAGGGGGAATACCAGGAAGAGGAGTGGGAAAGGGGACAGTGGGGATGTAGAAGGGGGCCATACCAGGCAGAGGAGGGGGAAAGGGAACAGGGGGGATGTAGAAGGGGGCATACCAGGCAGATGAGTGGGAAAGGGGACAGTGGGGATGTAGAAGGGGGGATACCAGACAGAGGAATGGGAAAGGGGGTGGGGGATGTAGAGGGGGACATACCAGGCAGAGGAGGGGGAAGGGGGTCATGGGGGATGTAGAAGGGGGCATACCAGGCAGAGGAGTGGGAAAAGGAACAGGGGGGATGTAGAAGGGGGCATACCAGGCAGAGGAGTGGGAAAGGGGGTGGGGGATGTAGAAGGGGGCATACCAGGCAGAGGAGGGGGAAAGGGGGTGGGGGATGTAGAAGGGGCATACCAGGCAGAGGAGTGGGAAAGGGAACAGTGGGGATGTAGAAGGGGGCATACCAGGCAGAGGAGGGGCAAAGGGGTTGGGGGATGTAGAGGGGGGTATACCAGGGAGAGGACTGGGAAAGGGGTCATGGGGGATGTAGAAAGGGGCATACCAGGCAGAGGAGTGGGAAAGGGGGTGGGGGATTTAGAAGGGGGCATACCAGGCAGAGGAGTGGGAAAGGGGTCATGGGGGATGTAGAAGGGGGCATACCAGGCAGAGGAGTGGGAAAGGGAACAGGGGGGATCTAGAAGGGGGCATACCAGGCAGAGGAGAGGGAAAGGGAACAGGGGAGATGTAGAAGGGGGCACACCAGGCACAGGAGGGGGAAAGGGAACACGGGGGATGTAGAAGGGGGCATACCAGGCAGAGGAGGGGGAAAGGGAACAGGGGGGATGTAGAAGGGGGCATACCTGGCAGAGGAGGGGGAAAGTGATCAGGGGGGATGTAGAAGGGGGCATACCAGGCAGAGGAGTGGGAAAGGGAACAAGGGGGCTGTAGAAGGGGGCATACCTGGCAGAGGAGTGGGAAAGGGAACAGGGTGTCATGATGCCTACCCCCGGAGCACCAGGCCAGGCCCAGCACCCCCCGGAGCAGGCATCATGCCCCCGGGTAAAAGCCCAGCGTCCCCTTATAGGGGCTCTTTGGACTCTGTCCCTGCGCCGTTGGCGCCAGGCTCATAAAGGACATGAGTCCTGGCGCCATAGGCGCCAGGCTCATAAAGGAAGGTGTTTTGTGCACTTACCTGATGCAGACCATGCTGCAAGATTCAGGCCTCCCTGAGACCTGAAGGGAATATTTTTTCATTGGGACTATTTCGCCACTCGGGCATGGCCAGGGAAGGATACTTACCTGGAACTACTTTGGGGGCTATTTAAGCCACGCCCAGACAGTAACTCACGCTTCGCGTTGTTCTGCATCCAAGCAGCTGAACGCTCACCGCGTCTGCTCCTGCATCTGTTCTCCAGCCACGCCCGCCTCGATCCTGGAACACCTGTAAGGAAAGAAGAGAAGAGAAAGGTGAAAACCAAGAATTTTATCAAACTTCTTACCTGCATCCGGAACCTTCACGCCAGCGTTCCTGAGAAAAGACTTTAATTTAAAAGCACTGCGTTGCTCGCTGCAGCGCCGCGCTTCACTCACCTGTCCTCGGGAGTTCTTCTGGCTCCACCGCGACTGTCTGCTCCGGTCGCCACATCTCTGCGCCTAGGGGAGAGAAGAAGAGAAGAAGAGACAAAAGGTGAGCAGAAGGAACATATGAGGAAAGCCTAATTTTCCGCCATAACACTTACCGGTCTTCTGTTGGTGGACCATTCCTCATTACGGGTCGGCGCCGCTTCGTTGGCTGGTACCGCACCCCGGCCCCTATGGGGAAAGGACAAAAGACATTACTGGAGGAATATAAGACATTAAGAGGGGTCGCCCCCATCGCTAACTCACCTGAGTTTACCATCGGCTATTCAATCCCTCAACGCATCGCCTTCATTCTGCACCTGAAATAAAGGACAGATCACAGGTTAGGAAGGCAACAGAAAAGGAGGCTCAACACTTGAACTTTTGTAATCTTCATACTTACGGCGTTCCGCTCGGAAAAGTCAAGTGGATTTTGCCAGCGCCATTCTGAAAACCAGTGAAGTAACTGGACAAACACGCGCCCCTGCACCAGAAGCAGGATGGAGAGTTCATCCTTTCAAACCATAAGGTGAGCTTCAACTGGGGATTTCGGAGGAAGTTAGAGAAGAACGAAGGGGGCAAGGGGGGAGCAAGCACACTATTCTGCAGACTGTTAATCCCCTTTCTCATCTGCAGAAGGATATTCCTACGGGCCAGACAAGCAAGATTTGAAGGTCCTGTTCAGTCGGTGTTGCGAGTTCTGCGCATCACGCTCGAAGAGGCCACAGCAACCCAGACTAGACCAGCGCCTCCATGGGAGTCAGGTGAGCGTTACACAGGGGGGATGTGGAAGGGGGCATACCTGGCAGAGGAGGGGGAAAGTGGTCATGGGGGATGAAGAAGGGGGCATACCAGACAGAGGAGCGGGAAAGGGAACAGGGGGGATGTAGAAGGGGGCATACCAGGCAGAGGAGGGGGAAAGGGAACAGGGGGGGTGCAGATGGGGGAATACCAGGCAGAGGAGTGGGAAAGGGGTCATGGGGGATGTAGAAGGGGGCATACCAGGCAGAGGAGTGGGGAAGGGGTGGGGGATGTAGAGGGGGCACACCAGGCAGAGGAGGGGGAAAGGTGTCACGGGGGATGTAGAAGAGGGAATACCAGGCAGAGGAGTGGGAAAGGGAACAGGGGGGATGTAGAAGGGGGCATACCAGGCAGAGGAGTGGGAAAGGGGGTGGGGGATGTAGAGGGGGGCATACCAGGCAGAGGAGTGGGAAAGGGGGTGGGGGATGTAGAAGGAGGCACACCTGGCAGAGGAGGGGGAAAAGGAACAGGGGGGATGTGGAAGGGGGCATACCAGGGAGAGGAGTGGGAAAGGGAACAGGGGGATGTAGAAGGGGGCATACCAGGCAGAGGAGTGGGAAAGGGGTCAGGGGGATGTAGAAGGGGGAATTCCAGGGAGAGGAGTGGGAAAGGAAACAGGGGAGATGTAGAAGGGGGAATACCAGGCAGAGGAGTGGGAAAGGGGGTGGGGGGATGTAGAAGGGGGCATACCAGGGAGAGGAGTGGGAAAGGGGTCATGGGGGATGTAGAAGGGGGCATACCAGGCAGAGGAGTGGGAAAGGGAACAGGGGGGCTGTAGAAGGGGGCATACCTGGCAGAGGAGTGGGAAAGGGAACAGGGTGTCATGATGCCTACCCCCGGAGCACCAGGCCAGGCCCAGCACCCCCCGGAGCAGGCATCATGCCCCCGGGTAAAAGCCCAGCGGCCCCTTATAGGGGCTCTTTGGACTCTGTCCCTGCGCCGTTGGCGCCAGGCTCATAAAGGACATGAGTCCTGGCGCCATAGGCGCCAGGCTCATAAAGGAAGGTGTTTTGTGCACTTACCTGATGCAGACCATGCTGCAAGATTCAGGCCTCCCTGAGACCTGAAGGGAATATTTTTTCATTGGGACTATTTCGCCACTCGGGCATTGCCAGGGAAGGATACTTACCTGGAACTACTTTGGGGGCTATTTAAGCCACGCCCAGACAGTAGCTCACGCTTCGCGTTGTTCTGCATCCAAGCAGCTGAACGCTCACCGCGTCTGCTCCTGCATCTGTTCTCCAGCCACGCCCGCCTCGATCCTGGAACACCTGTAAGGAAAGAAGAGAAGAGAAAGGTGAAAACCAAGAATTTTATCAAACTTCTTACCTGCATCCGGAACCTTCACGCCAGCGTTCGTGAGAAAAGACTTTAATTTAAAAGCACTGCGTTGCTCGCTGCAGCGCCGCGCTTCACTCACCTGTCCTCGGGAGTTCTTCTGGCTCCACCGCGACTGTCTGCTCCGGTCGCCACATCTCTGCGCCTAGGGGAGAGAAGAAGAGACAAAAGGTGAGCAGAAGGAACATATGAGGAAAGCCTAATTTTCCGCCATAACACTTACCGGTCTTCTGTTGGTGGACCATTCCTCATTACGGGTCGGCGCCGCTTCGTTGGCTGGTACCGCACCCCGGCCCCTATGGGGAAAGGACAAAAGACATTACTGGAGGAATATAAGACATTAAGAGGGGTCGCCCCCATCGCTAACTCACCTGAGTTTACCATCGGCTATTCAATCCCTCAACGCATCGCCTTCATTCTGCACCTGAAATAAAGGACAGATCACAGGTTAGGAAGGCAACAGAAAAGGAGGCTCAACACTTGAACTTTTGTAATCTTCATACTTACGGCGTTCCGCTCGGAAAAGTCAAGTGGATTTTGCCAGCGCCATTCTGAAAACCAGTGAAGTAACTGGACAAACACGCGCCCCTGCACCAGAAGCAGGATGGAGAGTTCATCCTTTCAAACCATAAGGTTTGAAAGCTTCAACGGGGATTTCGGAGGAAGTTAGAGAAGAACGAAGGGGGGAAGGGGGGAGCAAGCACACTATTCTGCAGACTGTTAATCCCCTTTCTCATCTGCAGAAGGTTATTCCTACGGGCCAGACAAGCAAGATTTGAGGGTCCTGTTCAGTCGGTGTTCCGAGTTCTGCGCATCACGCTCGAAGAGGCCACAGCAACCCAGACTAGACCAGCACCTCCGTGGGAGTCAGGTGAGCGTTACACAGGGGGGATGTGGAAGGGGGCATACCTGGCAGAGGAGGGGGAAAGTGGTCATGGGGGATGAAGAAGGGGGCATACCAGGCAGAGGAGTGGGAAAGGGAACAGGGGGAATGTAGAAGGGGGCATTCCAGGCAGAGGAGGGGGAAAGGGGTCAGGGGGGATGTAGAAGAGGGAATACCAGGCAGAGGAGGGGGAAAGGGGGTTGGGGATGTAGAAGGGGGCATACCAGGCAGAGGAGTGGGAAAGGGGGTGGGGGATGTAGAAGGGGGCATACCAGGCAGAGGAGTGGGATAGGGGACAGTGGGGATGTAGAAGGGGGCCATACCAGGCAGAGGAGTGGGAAAGGGAACATGGGGGATGTAGAAGGGGGCATACCAGGCAGAGGAGGGGGAAAGGGGTCAGGGGGGATGTAGAAGGGGACATACCAGGCAGAGGAGTGGGAAAGGGAACAGGGGGGGTGTAGAAGGGGGCATACCAGGAAGAGGAGTGGGAAAGGGGGTGGGGGATATAGAAGGGGGCATACCAGGCAGAGGAGTGGGAAAGGGGGTGGGGGATGTAGAAGGGGTCATACCAGGCAGAGGAGTGGGAAAGGGGACAGTGGGGATGTAGAAGGGGGCCATACCAGGCAGAGGAGTGGGAAAGGGAACATGGGGGATGTCGAAGGGGGCATACCAGGCAGAGGAGGGGGAAAGGGGTCAGGGGGATGTAGAAGGGGGCATACCAGGCAGAGGAGTGGGAAAGGGGGTGGGGGATGTAGAGGGGGGCATACCAGGCAGAGGAGTGGGAAAGGGGGTGGGGGATGTAGAGGGGGGCATACCAGGCAGAGGAGTGGGAAAGGGGGTGGGGGATGTAGAAGGGGGCATTCCAGGCAGAGGAGTGGGAAAGGGGTTGGTGGATGTAGAGAGGGGCATACCAGGCAGAGGAGTGGGAAAGGGGGTGGGGGATGTAGAGGGGGGCATACCAGGCAGAGGAGTGGGAAAGGGGGTGGGGGATGTAGAGGGGGGCATACCAGGCAGAGGAGTGGGAAAGGGGGTGGGGGATGTAGAGGGGGGGTATACCAGGGAGAGGAGTGGGAAAGGAAACAGGGGAGATGTAGAAGGGAGAATACCAGGGAAAGGAGTGGGAAAGGGGTCATGGGGGATGTCGAAGGGGGAATACCAGGCAGAGGAGTGGGAAAGGGGATGTGGGATGTAGAAGGGGACATACCAGGCAGAGGAGGGGGAAAGGGAACAGGGGGGATGTAGAAGGGGGCATACCAGGCAGAGAAGGGGGAAAGTGGTCAGGGGGGACGAAGAAGGGGGCATACCAGGCAGAGGAGGGGGAAAGGGAACAGGGGGGATGTGGAAGGGGGCACACCTGAAGAGGAGGGGGTAAGTGGTCAGGTGGGATTTAGAAGGGGGCATACCAGACAGAGGAGTGGGAAAGGGAACAGGGGGATGTAGAAGGGGGCATACCAGGCAGAGAAGGGGGAAAGTGGTCAGGGGGGACGAAGAAGGGGGCATACCAGGCAGAGGAGGGGGAAAGGGAACAGGTGGGATGTGGAAGGGGGCACACCTGAAGAGGAGGGGGGAAGTGGTCAGGTGGGATTTAGAAGGGGGCATACCAGACAGAGGAGTGGGAAAGGGGTCATGGGGGATGTAGAAGGGGGCATACCGGCAGAGGAGTGGGAAAGGGAACAGGGGGGATGTAGAAGGGGGCATACCAGGCAGAGGAGTGGGGAAGGGGGTTGGGGATGTAGAGGGGGGCACACCAGGCAGAGGAGGGGGAAAGGGGTCAGGGGGAATGTAGAAGGGGGCATACCAGGCAGATGAGTGGGAAAGGGAACAGGGGGGATGTAGAAGGGGGCATACCAGGCAGAGGAGTGGGAAAGGGGTCATGGGGGATGTAGAAGGGGGCATACCAGGCAGAGGAGTGGGGAAGGGGGTTGGGGATGTGGAGGGGGCACACCAGGCAGAGGAGGGGGAAAGGGGTCAGGGGGGATGTAGAAGGGGGCATACCAGGCAGAGGAGTGGGAAAGGGGTCATGGGGGATGTAGAAGGGGGCATACCAGGCAGAGGAGTGGGAAAGGGAACAGGGGGGATGTAGAAGGGGGCATACCAGGCAGAGGAGTGGGGAAGGGGGTTGGGGATGTAGAGGGGGGCACACCAGGCAGAGGAGGGGGAAAGGGGTCAGGGGGAATGTAGAAGGGGGCATACCAGGCAGATGAGTCGGAAAGGGAACAGGGGGGATGTAGAAGGGGGCATACCAGGCAGAGGAGTGGGAAAGGGGTCATGGGGGATGTAGAAGGGGGCATACCAGGCAGAGGAGTGGGGAAGGGGGTTGGGGATGTGGAGGGGGGCACACCAGGCAGAGGAGGGGGAAATGGGTCAGGGGGGATGTAGAAGGGGGCATACCAGGCAGAGGAGTGGGAAAGGGGGTTTGGGATGTAGAAGGGGGCATACCAGGCAGAGGAGGGGGAAAGGGAATAGGGGGGATGTAGAAGGGGGAATACCAGGGAGAGGAGTGGGAAAGGGAACAGGGGGGATGTAGAAGGGGGCATACCAGGCAGGGGAGTGAGAAAGGGAACAGGGGGATGTAGAAGGGGGCATACCAGGCAGAGGAGGGGGAAAGGGAACAGGGGGGATGTAGAAGGGGGCATACCAGGCAGAGGAGGGGAAAGTGGTCAGGGGGGACGAAGAAGGGGGCATACCAGGCGGAGGAGTGGGAAAGGGAACAGGGGGGATGTAGAAGGGGGCATACCAGGCAGAGGACGGGGAAAGGGAACAGGGGGGATGTAGAAGGGGGCATACCAGGCAGAGGAAGGGGAAGGGAAAAGGGGGGATGTAGAAGGGGGCATACCTGGCAGAGGAGGGAGAAAGTGGTCAGGGTCGATCTAGAAGGGAGCATACCAGGCAGAGGAGTGGGAAAGGGAACAGGGGGGATGTGGAAGGGGCATACCTCGCAGAGAAGGGGGAAAGTGGTCGGGGGGGATGAAGAAGGGGGCATACCAGGCAGAGGAGTGGGAAAGGGAACAGGGGGGATGTAGAAGGGGGCACACCTGGCAGAGGAGGGGGAAAGGGAACAAGGGGGATGTAGAAGGGGGCACAGCTGCAGAGGAGGGGGGAAGTGGTCAGGGGGGATGTAGAAGGGGGCATACCAGGCAGAGGAGTGGGAAAGGGAACAGGGGGGATGTAAAAGGGGGCATACCAGGCAGAGGAGTGGGAAAGGGGTCATGGGGGATGTAGAAGGGGGCATACCAGGCAGAGGAGTGGGGAAGGGGGTTGGGGATGTAGAGGGGGGCACACCAGGCAGAGGAGGGGGAAAGGGGTCATGGGGGATGTAGAAGGGGGCATACCAGGCAGAGGAGTAGGGAAGGGGGTTGGGGATGTAGAGGGGGGCACACCAGGCAGAGGAGGGGGAAAGGGGTCAGGGGGGATGTAGAAGAGGGAATACCAGGCAGAGTAGTGGGAAAGGGGGTGGGGGATGCAGAAGGGGGCCATACCAGGCAGAGGAGTGGAAAGGGAACATGGGGGATGTAGAAGGGGGCATACCAGGCAGAGGAGGGAGCAAGGGGTCAGGGGGATGTAGAAGGGGGCATACCAGGCAGAGGAGTGGGAAAGGGGGTGGGGATGTAGAGGGGGGGCATACCAGGCAGAGGAGTGGGAAAGGGGGTGGTGGATGTAGAAGGGGGTATACCAGGGAGAGGAGTGGGAAAGGAGTCAGGGGGGATATAGAAGGGGGAATACCAGGGAGAGGAGTGGGAAAGGGGTCAGGGGGGATGTAGAAGGGGGCATACCAGGCAGAGGAGTGGGAAAGGGAACAGGGGGGTGTTGAAGGGGGAATACCAGTGAGAGGAGTGGGAAAGGGGTCAGGGGGGATGTAGAATGGGGAATACCAGGGAGAGGAGTGGGAAAGGAAACAGGGGAGATGTAGAAGGGAGAATACCAGGGAGAGGAGTGGGCAAGGGGTCAGGGGGGATGTAGAAGGGGGAATATCAGGCAGAGGAGTGGGAAAGGGGGTGGGGGGTGTAGAAGGGGGCATACCAGGCAGAGGAGGGGGAAAGGGGACAGGGGGATGTAGAAGGGGGGAATACCAGGGAGAGGAGTGGGAAAGGGAACAGGGGGGATGTAGAAGGGGGCCATACCAGGCAGAGGAGGGGGAAATGGGACAGGGGGGATGTAGAAGGGGGAATACCAGGGAGAGGAGTGGGAAAGGGAACAGGGGGGATGTAGAAGGGGGAATACCAGGAAGAGGAGTGGGAAAGGGGACAGTGGGGATGTAGAAGGGGGCCATACCAGGCAGAGGAGGGGGAAAGGGAACAGGGGGGATGTAGAAGGGGGCATACCAGGCAGATGAGTGGGAAAGGGGACAGTGGGGATGTAGAAGGGGGGATACCAGACAGAGGAATGGGAAAGGGGGTGGGGGATGTAGAGGGGGACATACCAGGCAGAGGAGGGGGAAAGGGGTCATGGGGGATGTAGAAGGGGGCATACCAGGCAGAGGAGTGGGAAAAGGAACAGGGGGGATGTAGAAGGGGGCATACCAGGCAGAGGAGTAGGAAAGGGGGTGGGGGATGTAGAAGGGGGCATACCAGGCAGAGGAGGGGGAAAGGGGGTGGGGGATGTAGAAGGGGCATACCAGGCAGAGGAGTGGGAAAGGGAACAGTGGGGATGTAGAAGGGGGCATACCAGGCAGAGGAGGGGGAAAGGGGTTGGGGGATGTAGAGGGGGGTATACCAGGGAGAGGAGTAGGAAAGGGGTCATGGGGGATGTAGAAGGGGGCATACCAGGCAGAGGAGTGGGAAAGGGGGTGGGGGATTTAGAAGGGGGCATACCAGGCAGAGGAGTGGGAAAGGGGTCATGGGGGATGTAGAAGGGGGCATACCAGGCAGAGGAGTGGGAAAGGGAACAGGGGGGATCTAGAAGGGGGCATACCAGGCAGAGGAGTGGGAAAGGGAACAGGGGAGATGTAGAAGGGGGCACACCAGGCACAGGAGGGGGAAAGGGAACACAGGGGATGTAGAAGGGGGCATACCAGGCAGAGGAGGGGGAAAGGGAACAGGGGGGATGTAGAAGGGGGCATACCTGGCAGAGGAGGGGGAAAGTGGTCAGGGGGGATGTAGAAGGGGGCATACCAGGCAGAGGAGTGGGAAAGGGAACAGGGGGGCTGTAGAACGGGGCATACCTGGCAGAGGAGTGGGAAAGGGAACAGGGGGGATGTAGAAGGGGGCATACCAGGCAGAGGAGTGGGAAAGGGGTCATGGGGGATGTAGAAGGGGGCATACCAGGCAGAGGAGTGGGGAAGGGGGTTGGGGATGTGGAGGGGGGCACACCAGGCAGAGGAGGGGGAAATGGGTCAGGGGGGATGTAGAAGGGGGCATACCAGGCAGAGGAGTGGGAAAGGGGGTTTGGGATGTAGAAGGGGGCATACCAGGCAGAGGAGGGGGAAAGGGAATAGGGGGGATGTAGAAGGGGGAATACCAGGGAGAGGAGTGGGAAAGGGAACAGGGGGGATGTAGAAGGGGGCATACCAGGCAGGGGAGTGAGAAAGGGAACAGGGGGGTGTAGAAGGGGGCATACCAGGCAGAGGAGGGGGAAAGGGAACAGGGGGGATGTAGAAGGGGGCATACCAGGCAGAGGAGGGGAAAGTGGTCAGGGGGGACGAAGAAGGGGGCATACCAGGCGGAGGAGTGGGAAAGGGAACAGGGGGGATGTAGAAGGGGGCATACCAGGCAGAGGACGGGGAAAGGGAACAGGGGGGATGTAGAAGGGGGCATACCAGGCAGAGGAAGGGGAAGGGAAAAGGGGGGATGTAGAAGGGGGCATACCTGGCAGAGGAGGGAGAAAGTGGTCAGGGGCGATCTAGAAGGGAGCATACCAGGCAGAGGAGTGGGAAAGGGAACAGGGGGGATGTGGAAGGGGCATACCTCGCAGAGAAGGGGGAAAGTGGTCGGGGGGGATGAAGAAGGGGGCATACCAGGCAGAGGAGTGGGAAAGGGAACAGGGGGGATGTAGAAGGGGGCACACCTGGCAGAGGAGGGGGAAAGGGAACAAGGGGGATGTAGGAAGGGGGCACAGCTGCAGAGGAGGGGGAAGTGGTCAGGGGGGATGTAGAAGGGGGCATACCAGGCAGAGGAGTGGGAAAGGGAACAGGGGGGATGTAAAAGGGGGCATACCAGGCAGAGGAGTGGGAAAGGGGTCATGGGGATGTAGAAGGGGGCATACCAGGCAGAGGAGTGGGGAAGGGGGTTGGGGATGTAGAGGGGGCACACCAGGCAGAGGAGGGGGAAAGGGGTCATGGGGGATGTAGAAGGGGGCATACCAGGCAGAGGAGTAGGGAAGGGGGTTGGGGATGTAGACGGGGGCACACCAGGCAGAGGAGGGGGAAAGGGGTCAGGGGGGATGTAGAAGAGGGAATACCAGGCAGAGTAGTGGGAAAGGGGGTGGGGGATGCAGAAGGGGGCCATACCAGGCAGAGGAGTGGGAAAGGGAACATGGGGGATGTAGAAGGGGGCATACCAGGCAGAGGAGGGGGCAAGGGGTCAGGGGGATGTAGAAGGGGCATACCAGGCAGAGGAGTGGGAAAGGGGGTGGGGATGTAGAGGGGGGGCATACCAGGCAGAGGAGTGGGGAAAGGGGGTGGTGGATGTAGAAGGGGGTATACCAGGGAGAGGAGTGGGAAAGGAGTCAGGGGGATATAGAAGGGGGAATACCAGGGAGAGGAGTGGGAAAGGGGTCAGGGGGGATGTAGAAGGGGGCATACCAGGCAGAGGAGTGGGAAAGGGAACAGGGGGGGTGTTGAAGGGGGAATACCAGTGAGAGGAGTGGGAAAGGGGTCAGGGGGGATGTAGAATGGGGAATACCAGGGAGAGGAGTGGGAAAGGAAACAGGGGAGATGTAGAAGGGAGAATACCAGGGAGAGGAGTGGGCAAGGGGTCAGGGGGGATGTAGAAGGGGGAATATCAGGCAGAGGAGTGGGAAAGGGGGTGGGGGGTGTAGAAGGGGGCATACCAGGCAGAGGAGGGGGAAAGGGGACAGGGGGGATGTAGAAGGGGGAATACCAGGGAGAGGAGTGGGAAAGGGAACAGGGGGGATGTAGAAGGGGGCCATACCAGGCAGAGGAGGGGGAAATGGGACAGGGGGGATTGTAGAAGGGGGCCATACCAGGCAGAGGAGGGGAAATGGGACAGGGGGATGTAGAAGGGGGAATACCAGGGAGAGGAGTGGGAAAGGGAACAGGGGGGATGTAGAAGGGGGAATACCAGGAAGAGGAGTGGGAAAGGGGACAGTGGGGATGTAGAAGGGGGCCATACCAGGCAGAGGAGGGGGAAAGGGAACAGGGGGGATGTAGAAGGGGGCATACCAGGCAGATGAGTGGGAAAGGGGACAGTGGGGATGTAGAAGGGGGGATACCAGACAGAGGAATGGGAAAGGGGGTGGGGGATGTAGAGGGGGACATACCAGGCAGAGGAGGGGGAAAGGGGTCATGGGGGATGTAGAAGGGGCATACCAGGCAGAGGAGTGGGAAAAGGAACAGGGGGGATGTAGAAGGGGGGCATACCAGGCAGAGGAGTGGGAAAGGGGGTGGGGGATGTAGAAGGGGGCATACCAGGCAGAGGAGGGGGAAAGGGGGTGGGGGATGTAGAAGGGGCATACCAGGCAGAGGAGTGGGAAAGGGAACAGTGGGGATGTAGAAGGGGGCATACCAGGCAGAGGAGGGGGAAAGGGGTTGGGGGATGTAGAGGGGGGTATACCAGGGAGAGGAGTAGGAAAGGAGTCATGGGGGATGTAGAAGGGGGCATACCAGGCAGAGGAGTGGGAAAGGGGGTGGGGGATTTAGAAGGGGGCATACAGGCAGAGGAGTGGGAAAGGGGTCATGGGGGATGTAGAAGGGGGCATACCAGGCAGAGGAGTGGGAAAGGGAACAGGGGGGATCTAGAAGGGGGCATACCAGGCAGAGGAGTGGGAAAGGGAACAGGGGAGATGTAGAAGGGGGCACACCAGGCACAGGAGGGGGAAAGGGAACACAGGGGATGTAGAAGGGGGCATACCAGGCAGAGGAGGGGGAAAGGGAACAGGGGGGATGTAGAAGGGGGCATACCTGGCAGAGGAGGGGGAAAGTGGTCAGGGGGGATGTAGAAGGGGGCATACCAGGCAGAGGAGTGGGAAAGGGAACAGGGGGGCTGTATAACGGGGCATACCTGGCAGAGGAGTGGGAAAGGGAACAGGGTGTCATGATGCCTACCCCCGGAGCACCAGGCCAGGCCCAGCACCCCCCGGAGCAGGCATCATGCCCCCGGGTAAAAGCCCAGCGGCCCCTTATAGGGGCTCTTTGGACTCTGTCCCTGCGCCGTTGGCGCCAGGCTCATAAAGGACATGAGTCCTGGCGCCATAGGCGCCAGGCTCATAAAGGAAGGTGTTTTGTGCACTTACCTGATGCAGACCATGCTGCAAGATTCAGGCCTCCCTGAGACCTGAAGGGAATATTTTTTCATTGGGACTATTTCGCCACTCGGGCGTGGCCAGGGAAGGATACTTACCTGGAACTACTTTGGGGGCTATTTAAGCCACGCCCAGACAGTAGCTCACGCTTCGCGTTGTTCTGCATCCAAGCAGCTGAACGCTCACCGTGTCTGCTCCTGCATCTGTTCTCCAGCCACGCCCGCCTCGATCCTGGAACACCTGTAAGGAAAGAAGAGAAGAGAAAGGTGAAAACCAAGAATTTTATCAAACTTCTTACCTGCATCCGGAACCTTCACGGCAGCGTTCCTGAGAAAAGACTTTAATTTAAAAGCACTGCGTTGCTCGCTGCAGCGCCGCGCTTCACTCACCTGTCCTCGGGAGTTCTTCTGGCTCCACCGCGACTGTCTGCTCCGGTCGCCACATCTCTGCGCCTAGGGGAGAGAAGAAGAGACAAAAGGTGAGCAGAAGGAACATATGAGGAAAGCCTAATTTTCCGCCATAACACTTACCGGTCTTCTGTTGGTGGACCATTCCTCATTTCGAGTCGGCGCCGATTCGTTGGCTGGTACCGCACCCCGGCCCCTATGGGGAAAGGACAAAAGACATTACTGGAGGAATATAAGACATTAAGAGGGGTCGCCCCCATCGCTAACTCACCTGAGTTTACCATCGGCTATTCAATCCCTCAACGCATCGCCTTCATTCTGCACCTGAAATAAAGGACAGATCACAGGTTAGGAAGGCAACAGAAAAGGAGGCTCAACACTTGAACTTTTGTAATCTTCATACTTACGGCGTTCCGCTCGGAAAAGTCAAGTGGATTTTGCCAGCGCCATTCTGAAAACCAGTGAAGTAACTGGACAAACACGCGCCCCTGCACAGAAGCAGGATGGAGAGTTCATCCTTTCAAACCATAAGGTGAGCTTCAACTGGGGATTTCGGAGGAAGTTAGAGAAGAACGAAGGGGGGAAGGGGGGAGCAAGCACACTATTCTGCAGACTGTTAATCCCCTTTCTCATCTGCAGAAGGATATTCCTACGGGCCAGACAAGCAAGATTTGAAGGTCCTGTTCAGTCGGTGTTGCGAGTTCTGCGCATCACGCTCGAAGAGGCCACAGCAACCCAGACTAGACCAGCGCCTCCGTGGGAGTCAGGTGAGCGTTACACAGGGGGGATGTGGAAGGGGGCATACCTGGCAGAGGAGGGGGAAAGGGGGTGGGGGATGTAGAGGGGGGCATACCAGGCAGAGGAGTGGGAAAGGGGGTGGGGGATGTAGAGGGGGGCATACCAGGCAGAGGAGTGGGAAAGGGGGTGGGGGATGTAGAGGGGGGGCATACCAGGGAGAGGAGTGGGAAAGGAAACAGGGGAGATGTAGAAGGGAGAATACCAGGGAAAGGAGTGGGAAAGGGGTCATGGGGGATGTCGAAGGGGGAATACCAGGCAGAGGAGTGGGAAAGGGGGTGTGGGATGTAGAAGGGGACATACCAGGCAGAGGAGGGGGAAAGGGAACAGGGGGGATGTAGAAGGGGGCATACCAGGCAGAGGAGGGGGAAAGGGAACAGGGGGGATGTAGAAGGGGGCATACCTGGCAGAGAAGGGGGAAAGTGGTCAGGGGGGACGAAGAAGGGGGCATACCAGGCAGAGGAGGGGGAAAGGGAACAGGGGGATGTAGAAGGGGGCATACCAGGCAGAGAAGGGGGAAAGTGGTCAGGGGGGACGAAGAAGGGGGCATACCAGGCAGAGGAGGGGGAAAGGGAACAGGGGGGATGTGGAAGGGGGCACATCTGAAGAGGAGGGGGGAAGTGGTCAGGTGGGATTTAGAAGGGGGCATACCAGACAGAGGAGTGGGAAAGGGGTCATGGGGGATGTAGAAGGGGGCATACCGGCAGAGGAGTGGGAAAGGGAACAGGGGGGATGTAGAAGGGGGCATACCAGGCAGAGGAGTGGGGAAGGGGGTTGGGGATGTAGAGGGGGGCACACCAGGCAGAGGAGGGGGAAAGGGGTCAGGGGGAATGTAGAAGGGGGCATACCAGGCAGATGAGTGGGAAAGGGAACAGGGGGGATGTAGAAGGGGGCATACCAGGCAGAGGAGTGGGAAAGGGGTCATGGGGGATGTAGAAGGGGGCATACCAGGCAGAGGAGTGGGGAAGGGGGTTGGGGATGTGGAGGGGGGCACACCAGGCAGAGGAGGGGGAAAGGGGTCAGGGGGGATGTAGAAGGGGGCATACCAGGCAGAGGAGTGGGAAAGGGGTCATGCGGGATGTAGAAGGGGGCATACCAGGCAGAGGAGTGGGAAAGGGAACAGGGGGGATGTAGAAGGGGGCATACCAGGCAGAGGAGGGGGAAAGGGGTCAGGGGGAATGTAGAAGGGGGCATACCAGGCAGATGAGTCGGAAAGGGAACAGGGGGGATGTAGAAGGGGGCATACCAGGCAGAGGAGTGGGAAAGGGGTCATGGGGGATGTAGAAGGGGGCATACCAGGCAGAGGAGTGGGGAAGGGGGTTGGGGATGTGGAGGGGGGCACACCAGGCAGAGGAGGGGGAAATGGGTCAGGGGGGATGTAGAAGGGGGCATACCAGGCAGAGGAGTGGGAAAGGGGGTTTGGGATGTAGAAGGGGGCATACCAGGCAGAGGAGGGGGAAAGGGAATAGGGGGGATGTAGAAGGGGGAATACCAGGGAGAGGAGTGGGAAAGGGAACAGGGGGGATGTAGAAGGGGGCATACCAGGCAGGGGAGTGAGAAAGGGAACAGGGGGATGTAGAAGGGGGCATACCAGGCAGAGGAGGGGGAAAGGGAACAGGGGGGATGTAGAAGGGGGCATACCAGGCAGAGGAGGGGAAAGTGGTCAGGGGGGACGAAGAAGGGGGCATACCAGGCGGAGGAGTGGGAAAGGGAACAGGGGGGATGTAGAAGGGGGCATACCAGGAAGAGGACGGGGAAAGGGAACAGGGGTGATGTAGAAGGGGGCATACCAGGCAGAGGAAGGGGAAGGGAAAAGGGGGGATGTAGAAGGGGGCATACCTGGCAGAGGAGGGAGAAAGTGGTCAGGGGCGATCTAGAAGGGAGCATACCAGGCAGAGGAGTGGGAAAGGGAACAGGGGGGATGTGGAAGGGGCATACCTCGCAGAGAAGGGGGAAAGTGGTCGGGGGGGATGAAGAAGGGGGCATACCAGGCAGAGGAGTGGGAAAGGGAACAGGGGGGATGTAGAAGGGGGCACACCTGGCAGAGGAGGGGGAAAGGGAACAAGGGGGATGTAGAAGGGGGCACAGCTGCAGAGGAGGGGGGAAGTGGTCAGGGGGGATGTAGAAGGGGGCATACCAGGCAGAGGAGTGGGAAAGGGAACAGGGGGGATGTAAAAGGGGGCATACCAGGCAGAGGAGTGGGAAAGGGGTCATGGGGGATGTAGAAGGGGGCATACCAGGCAGAGGAGTGGGGAAGGGGGTTGGGGATGTAGAGGGGGGCACACCAGGCAGAGGAGGGGGAAAGGGGTCATGGGGGATGTAGAAGGGGGCATACCAGGCAGAAGAGTAGGGAAGGGGGTTGGGGATGTAGAGGGGGGCACACCAGGCAGAGGAGGGGGAAAGGGGTCAGGGGGGATGTAGAAGAGGGAATACCAGGCAGAGTAGTGGGAAAGGGGGTGGGGGATGCAGAAGGGGGCCATACCAGGCAGAGGAGTGGGAAAGGGAACATGGGGGATGTAGAAGGGGGCATACCAGGCAGAGGAGGGGGCAAGGGGTCAGGGGGATGTAGAAGGGGGCATACCAGGCAGAGGAGTGGGAAAGGGGGTGGGGATGTAGAGGGGGGGCATACCAGGCAGAGGAGTGGGAAAGGGGGTGGTGGATGTAGAAGGGGGTATACCAGGGAGAGGAGTGGGAAAGGAGTCAGGGGGGATATAGAAGGGGGAATACCAGGGAGAGGAGTGGGAAAGGGGTCAGGGGGGATGTAGAAGGGGGCATACCAGGCAGAGGAGTGGGAAAGGGAACAGGGGGGGTGTTGAAGGGGGAATACCAGTGAGAGGAGTGGGAAAGGGGTCAGGGGGGATGTAGAATGGGGAATACCAGGGAGAGGAGTGGGAAAGGAAACAGGGGAGATGTAGAAGGGAGAATACCAGGGAGAGGAGTGGGCAAGGGGTCAGGGGGGATGTAGAAGGGGGAATATCAGGCAGAGGAGTGGGAAAGGGGGTGGGGGTGTAGAAGGGGGCATACCAGGCAGAGGAGGGGGAAAGGGGACAGGGGGGATGTAGAAGGGGGAATACCAGGGAGAGGAGTGGGAAAGGGAACAGGGGGGATGTAGAAGGGGGCCATACCAGGCAGAGGAGGGGGAAATGGGACAGGGGGGATGTAGAAGGGGGAATACCAGGGAGAGGAGTGGGAAAGGGAACAGGGGGGATGTAGAAGGGGGAATACCAGGAAGAGGAGTGGGAAAGGGGACAGTGGGGATGTAGAAGGGGGCCATACCAGGCAGAGGAGGGGGAAAGGGAACAGGGGGGATGTAGAAGGGGGCATACCAGGCAGATGAGTGGGAAAGGGGACAGTGGGGATGTAGAAGGGGGGATACCAGACAGAGGAATGGGAAAGGGGGTGGGGGATGTAGAGGGGGACATACCAGGCAGAGGAGGGGGAAAGGGGTCATGGGGGATGTAGAAGGGGGCATACCAGGCAGAGGAGTGGGAAAAGGAACAGGGGGGATGTAGAAGGGGGCATACCAGGCAGAGGAGTGGGAAAGGGGGTGGGGGATGTAGAAGGGGGCATACCAGGCAGAGGAGGGGGAAAGGGGGTGGGGGATGTAGAAGGGGCATACCAGGCAGAGGAGTGGGAAAGGGAACAGTGGGGATGTAGAAGGGGGCATACCAGGCAGAGGAGGGGGAAAGGGGTTGGGGGATGTAGAGGGGGGTATACCAGGGAGAGGAGTAGGAAAGGGGTCATGGGGGATGTAGAAGGGGGCATACCAGGCAGAGGAGTGGGAAAGGGGGTGGGGGATTTAGAAGGGGGCATACCAGGCAGAGGAGTGGGAAAGGGGTCATGGGGGATGTAGAAGGGGGCATACCAGGCAGAGGAGTGGGAAAGGGAACAGGGGGGATCTAGAAGGGGGCATACCAGGCAGAGGAGTGGGAAAGGGAACAGGGGAGATGTAGAAGGGGGCACACCAGGCACAGGAGGGGGAAAGGGAACACAGGGGATGTAGAAGGGGGCATACCAGGCAGAGGAGGGGGAAAGGGAACAGGGGGGATGTAGAAGGGGGCATACCTGGCAGAGGAGGGGGAAAGTGGTCAGGGGGGATGTAGAAGGGGGCATACCAGGCAGAGGAGTGGGAAAGGGAACATGGGGGCTGTAGAACGGGGCATACCTGGCAGAGGAGTGGGAAAGGGAACAGGGGGGATGTAGAAGGGGGCATACCAGGCAGACGAGTGGGGAAGGGGGTTGGGGATGTAGAGGGGGGCACACCAGGCAGAGGAGGGGGAAAGGGGTCAGGGGGAATGTAGAAGGGGGCATACCAGGCAGATGAGTCGGAAAGGGAACAGGGGGGATGTAGAAGGGGGCAAACCAGGCAGAGGAGTGGGAAAGGGGTCATGGGGGATGTAGAAGGGGGCATACCAGGCAGAGGAGTGGGGAAGGGGGTTGGGGATGTGGAGGGGGGCACACCAGGCAGAGGAGGGGGAAATGGGTCAGGGGGGATGTAGAAGGGGGCATACCAGGCAGAGGAGTGGGAAAGGGGGTTTGGGATGTAGAAGGGGGCATACCAGGCAGAGGAGGGGGAAAGGGAATAGGGGGGATGTAGAAGGGGGAATACCAGGGAGAGGAGTGGGAAAGGGAACAGGGGGGATGTAGAAGGGGGCATACCAGGCAGGGGAGTGAGAAAGGGAACAGGGGGATGTAGAAGGGGGCATACCAGGCAGAGGAGGGGGAAAGGGAACAGGGGGGATGTAGAAGGGGGCATACCAGGCAGAGGAGGGGAAAGTGGTCAGGGGGGACGAAGAAGGGGGCATACCAGGCGGAGGAGTGGGAAAGGGAACAGGGGGGATGTAGAAGGGGGCATACCAGGCAGAGGACGGGGAAAGGGAACAGGGGGGATGTAGAAGGGGGCATACCAGGCAGAGGAAGGGGAAGGGAAAAGGGGGGATGTAGAAGGGGGCATACCTGGCAGAGGAGGGAGAAAGTGGTCAGGGGCGATCTAGAAGGGAGCATACCAGGCAGAGGAGTGGGAAAGGGAACAGGGGGGATGTGGAAGGGGCATACCTCGCAGAGAAGGGGGAAAGTGGTCGGGGGGGATGAAGAAGGGGGCATACAAGGCAGAGGAGTGGGAAAGGGAACAGGGGGAATGTAGAAGGGGGCACACCTGGCAGAGGAGGGGGAAAGGGAACAAGGGGGATGTAGAAGGGGGCACAGCTGCAGAGGAGGGGGGAAGTGGTCAGGGGGGATGTAGAAGGGGGCATACCAGGCAGAGGAGTGGGAAAGGGAACAGGGGGGATGTAAAAGGGGGCATACCAGGCAGAGGAGTGGGAAAGGGGTCATGGGGGATGTAGAAGGGGGCATACCAGGCAGAGGAGTGGGGAAGGGGGTTGGGGATGTAGAGGGGGGCACACCAGGCAGAGGAGGGGGAAAGGGGTCATGGGGGATGTAGAAGGGGGCATACCAGGCAGAGGAGAAGGGAAGGGGGTTGGGGATGTAGAGGGGGGCACACCAGGCAGAGGAGGGGGAAAGGGGTCAGGGGGGATGTAGAAGAGGGAATACCAGGCAGAGTAGTGGGAAAGGGGGTGGGGGATGCAGAAGGGGGCCATACCAGGCAGAGGAGTGGGAAAGGGAACATGGGGGATGTAGAAGGGGGCATACCAGGCAGAGGAGGGGGCAAGGGGTCAGGGGGGTGTAGAAGGGGGCATACCAGGCAGAGGAGTGGGAAAGGGGGTGGGGATGTAGAGGGGGGGCATACCAGGCAGAGGAGTGGGAAAGGGGGTGGTGGATGTAGAAGGGGGTATACCAGGGAGAGGAGTGGGAAAGGAGTCAGGGGGGATATAGAAGGGGGAATACCAGGGAGAGGAGTGGGAAAGGGGTCAGGGGGGATGTAGAAGGGGGCATACCAGGCAGAGGAGTGGGAAAGGGGACAGGGGGGGTGTTGAAGGGGGAATACCAGTGAGAGGAGTGGGAAAGGGGTCAGGGGGGATGTAGAATGGGGAATACCAGGGAGAGGAGTGGGAAAGGAAACAGGGGAGATGTAGAAGGGAGAATACCAGGGAGAGGAGTGGGCAAGGGGTCAGGGGGGATGTAGAAGGGGGAATATCAGGCAGAGGAGTGGGAAAGGGGGTGGGGGGTGTAGAAGGGGGCATACCAGGCAGAGGAGGGGGAAAGGGGACAGGGGGGATGTAGAAGGGGGAATACCAGGGAGAGGAGTGGGAAAGGGAACAGGGGGGATGTAGAAGGGGGCCATACCAGGCAGAGGAGGGGGAAATGGGACAGGGGGGATGTAGAAGGGGGAATACCAGGGAGAGGAGTGGGAAAGGGAACAGGGGGGATGTAGAAGGGGGAATACCAGGAAGAGGAGTGGGAAAGGGGACAGTGGGGATGTAGAAGGGGGCCATACCAGGCAGAGGAGGGGGAAAGGGAACAGGGGGGATGTAGAAGGGGGCATACCAGGCAGATGAGTGGGAAAGGGGACAGTGGGGATGTAGAAGGGGGGATACCAGACAGAGGAATGGGAAAGGGGGTGGGGGATGTAGAGGGGGACATACCAGGCAGAGGAGGGGGAAAGGGGTCATGGGGGATGTAGAAGGGGGCATACCAGGCAGAGGAGTGGGAAAAGGAACAGGGGGGATGTAGAAGGGGGCATACCAGGCAGAGGAGTGGGAAAGGGGGTGGGGGATGTAGAAGGGGGCATACCAGGCAGAGGAGGGGGAAAGGGGGTGGGGGATGTAGAAGGGGCATACCAGGCAGAGGAGTGGGAAAGGGAACAGTGGGGATGTAGAAGGGGGCATGCCAGGCAGAGGAGGGGGAAAGGGGTTGGGGGATGTAGAGGGGGGTATACCAGGGAGAGGAGTAGGAAAGGGGTCATGGGGGATGTAGAAGGGGGCATACCAGGCAGAGGAGTGGGAAAGGGGGTGGGGGATTTAGAAGGGGGCATACCAGGCAGAGGAGTGGGAAAGGGGTCATGGGGGATGTAGAAGGGGGCATACCAGGCAGAGGAGTGGGAAAGGGAACAGGGGGGATCTAGAAGGGGGCATACCAGGCAGAGGAGTGGGAAAGGGAACAGGGGAGATGTAGAAGGGGGCACACCAGGCACAGGAGGGGGAAAGGGAACACAGGGGATGTAGAAGGGGGCATACCAGGCAGAGGAGTGGGAAAGGGAACAGGGGGGCTGTAGAACGGGGCATACCTGGCAGAGGAGTGGGAAAGGGAACAGGGTGTCATGATGCCTACCCCCGGAGCACCAGGCCAGGCCCAGCACCCCCCGGAGCAGGCATCATGCCCCCGGGTAAAAGCCCAGCGGCCCCTTATAGGGGCTCTTTGGACTCTGTCCCTGCGCCGTTGGCGCCAGGCTCATAAAGGACATGAGTCCTGGCGCCATAGGCGCCAGGCTCATAAAGGAAGGTGTTTTGTGCACTTACCTGATGCAGACCATGCTGCAAGATTCAGGCCTCCCTGAGACCTGAAGGGAATATTTTTTCATTGGGACTATTTCGCCACTCGGGCGTGGCCAGGGAAGGATACTTACCTGGAACTACTTTGGGGGCTATTTAAGCCACGCCCAGACAGTAGCTCACGCTTCGCGTTGTTCTGCATCCAAGCAGCTGAACGCTCACCGTGTCTGCTCCTGCATCTGTTCTCCAGCCACGCCCGCCTCGATCCTGGAACACCTGTAAGGAAAGAAGAGAAGAGAAAGGTGAAAACCAAGAATTTTATCAAACTTCTTACCTGCATCCGGAACCTTCACGCCAGCGTTCCTGAGAAAAGACTTTAATTTAAAAGCACTGCGTTGCTCGCTGCAGCGCCGCGCTTCACTCACCTGTCCTCGGGAGTTCTTCTGGCTCCACCGCGACTGTCTGCTCCGGTCGCCACATCTCTGCGCCTAGGGTAGAGAAGAAGAGACAAAAGGTGAGCAGAAGGAGCATATGAGGAAAGCCTAATTTTCCGCCATAACACTTACCGGTCTTCTGTTGGTGGACCATTCCTCATTTCGAGTCGGCGCCGATTCGTTGGCTGGTACCGCACCCCGGCCCCTATGGGGAAAGGACAAAAGACATTACTGGAGGAATATAAGACATTAAGAGGGGTCGCCCCCATCGCTAACTCACCTGAGTTTACCATCGGCTATTCAATCCCTCAACGCATCGCCTTCATTCTGCACCTGAAATAAAGGACAGATCACAGGTTAGGAAGGCAACAGAAAAGGAGGCTCAACACTTGAACTTTTGTAATCTTCATACTTACGGCGTTCCGCTCGGAAAAGTCAAGTGGATTTTGCCAGCGCCATTCTGAAAACCAGTGAAGTAACTGGACAAACACGCGCCCCTGCACAGAAGCAGGATGGAGAGTTCATCCTTTCAAACCATAAGGTGAGCTTCAACTGGGGATTTCGGAGGAAGTTAGAGAAGAACGAAGGGGGGAAGGGGGGAGCAAGCACACTATTCTGCAGACTGTTAATCCCCTTTCTCATCTGCAGAAGGATATTCCTACGGGCCAGACAAGCAAGATTTGAAGGTCCTGTTCAGTCGGTGTTGCGAGTTCTGCGCATCACGCTCGAAGAGGCCACAGCAACCCAGACTAGACCAGCGCCTCCGTGGGAGTCAGGTGAGCGTTACACAGGGGGGATGTGGAAGGGGGCATACCTGGCAGAGGAGGGGGAAAGTGGTCATGGGGGATGAAGAAGGGGGCATACCAGGCAGAGGAGTGGGAAAGGGAACAGGGGGGGATGTAGAAGGGGGCACACCTGGCAGAGGAGGGGGAAAGGGAACAGGGGGGATGTAGAAGGGGGCACACCTGCAGAGGAGGGGGAAAATGGTCAGGGGGGATGTAGAAGGGGGCATACCAGACAGAGGAGTGGGAAAGGGAACAGGGGGGATGTAGAAGGGGGCATACCAGGCAGAGGAGGGGGAAGGGAACAGGGGGGGTGCAGATGGGGGAATACCAGGCAGAGGAGTGGGAAAGGGGTCATGGGGGATGTAGAAGGGGGCATACCAGGCAGAGTAGTGGGGAAGGGGGTGGGAGATGTAGAGGGGGCACACCAGGCAGAGGAGGGGAAAAAGGTGTCAGGGGGGATGTAGAAGAGGGAATACCAGGCAGAGGAGTGGGAAAGGGAACAGGGGGGATGTAGAAGGGGGCATACCAGGCAGAGGAGTGGGAAAGGGGGTGGGGAATGTAGAGGGGGGCATACCAGGCAGAGGAGTGCGAAAGGGGGTGGGGGATGTAGAGGGGAGCATACCAGGCAGAGGAGTGGGAAAGGGGGTGGGGGATGTAGAAGGGGGCATACCAGGCAGAGGAGTGGGAAAGGGGGTGGGGGACGTAGAACGGGGTATACCAGGCAGAGGAGTGGGAAGGGGGACAGTGGGGATGTAGAAGGGGGCCATACCAGGTAGAGGAGTGGGAAAGGGAACATGGGGGATGTAGAAGGGGGCATACCAGGCATAGGAGGGGGAAAGGTGTCAGGGGGATGTAGAAGGGGGCATACCAGGCCGAGGAGTGGGAAAGGGGGTGGGGGATGTAGAAGGAGGCACACCTGGCAGAGGAGGGGGAAAGGGAACAGGGGGGATGTAGAAGGGGGCACACCTGCAGAGGAGGGGGAAAATGGTTAGGGGGGATGTAGAAGGGGGCATACCAGGCAGAGGAGTGGGAAAAGGAACAGGGGGGATGAAGAAGGGGGCATACCAGGCAGAGGAGGAGGAAAGGGGGTGGGGGATGTAGAAGGGGGCACACCAGGCAGAGGAGGGGGAAAGGGAACAGGGGGATGTAGAAGGGGGCATAGCAGGCAGAGGAGTGGGAAAGGGAACAGGGGGGATGTAGAAGGGGGCATACCAGGCAGAGGAGGGGGAAAGGGAACAGGGGGGATGTGGAAGGGGGCATACCAGGCAGAAGAGGGGGAAAGGGAACAGGGGGGGATGTAGAAGTGGGCATACCTGGCAGAGGAGGGGGAAAGTGGTCAGGGGGGATGTAGAAGTGGGCATACCTGGCAGAGGAGTGGGAAAGGGAACAGGGTGTCATGATGCCTACCCCCGGAGCACCAGGCCAGGCCCAGCACCCCCGGGAGCAGGCATCATGCCCCCGGGTAAAAGCCCAGCGGCCCCTTATAGGGGCTCTTTGGACTCTGTCCCTGCGCCGTTGGCACCAGGCTCATGTTGGACATGAGTCCTGGCGCCATAGGCGCCAGGCTCATAACAGAAGGTGTTTTGTGCACTTACCTGATGCAGACCATGCTGCAAGATTCAGGCCTCCCTGAGACCTGAAGGGAATATTTTTTCATTGGGACTATTTCGCCACTCGGGCGTGGCCAGGGAAGGATACTTACCTGGAACTACTTTGGGGGCTATTTAAGCCACGCCCAGACAGTAGCTCACGCTTCGCGTTGTTCTGCATCCAAGCAGCTGAACGCTCACCGTGTCTGCTCCTGCATCTGTTCTCCAGCCACGCCCGCCTCGATCCTGGAACACCTGTAAGGAAAGAAGAGAAGAGAAAGGTGAAAACCAAGAATTTTATCAAACTTCTTACCTGCATCCGGAACCTTCACGGCAGCGTTCCTGAGAAAAGACTTTAATTTAAAAGCACTGCGTTGCTCGCTGCAGCGCCGCGCTTCACTCACCTGTCCTCGGGAGTTCTTCTGGCTCCACCGCGACTGTCTGCTCCGGTCGCCACATCTCTGCGCCTAGGGGAGAGAAGAAGAGACAAAAGGTGAGCAGAAGGAACATATGAGGAAAGCCTAATTTTCCGCCATAACACTTACCGGTCTTCTGTTGGTGGACCATTCCTCATTTCGAGTCGGCGCCGATTCGTTGGCTGGTACCGCACCCCGGCCCCTATGGGGAAAGGACAAAAGACATTACTGGAGGAATATAAGACATTAAGAGGGGTCGCCCCCATCGCTAACTCACCTGAGTTTACCATCGGCTATTCAATCCCTCAACGCATCGCCTTCATTCTGCACCTGAAATAAAGGACAGATCACAGGTTAGGAAGGCAACAGAAAAGGAGGCTCAACACTTGAACTTTTGTAATCTTCATACTTACGGCGTTCCGCTCGGAAAAGTCAAGTGGATTTTGCCAGCGCCATTCTGAAAACCAGTGAAGTAACTGGACAAACACGCGCCCCTGCACAGAAGCAGGATGGAGAGTTCATCCTTTCAAACCATAAGGTGAGCTTCAACTGGGGATTTCGGAGGAAGTTAGAGAAGAACGAAGGGGGGAAGGGGGGAGCAAGCACACTATTCTGCAGACTGTTAATCCCCTTTCTCATCTGCAGAAGGATATTCTTACGGGCCAGACAAGCAAGATTTGAAGGTCCTGTTCAGTCGGTGTTGCGAGTTCTGCGCATCACGCTCGAAGAGGCCACAGCAACCCAGACTAGACCAGCGCCTCCGTGGGAGTCAGGTGAGCGTTACACAGGGGGGATGTGGAAGGGGGCATACCTGGCAGAGGAGGGGGAAAGGGGGTGGGGGATGTAGAGGGGGGCATACCAGGCAGAGGAGTGGGAAAGGGGGTGGGGGATGTAGAGGGGGGCATACCAGGCAGAGGAGTGGGAAAGGGGGTGGGGGATGTAGAGGGGGGGCATACCAGGGAGAGGAGTGGGAAAGGAAACAGGGGAGATGTAGAAGGGAGAATACCAGGGAAAGGAGTGGGAAAGGGGTCATGGGGGATGTCGAAGGGGGAATACCAGGCAGAGGAGTGGGAAAGGGGGTGTGGGATGTAGAAGGGGACATACCAGGCAGAGGAGGGGGAAAGGGACCAGGGGGGATGTAGAAGGGGGCATACCAGGCAGAGGAGGGGGAAAGGGAACAGGGGGGATGTAGAAGGGGGCATACCTGGCAGAGAAGGGGGAAAGTGGTCAGGGGGGACGAAGAAGGGGGCATACCAGGCAGAGGAGGGGGAAAGGGAACAGGGGGATGTAGAAGGGGGCATACCAGGCAGAGAAGGGGGAAAGTGGTCAGGGGGGACGAAGAAGGGGGCATACCAGGCAGAGGAGGGGGAAAGGGAACAGGGGGGATGTGGAAGGGGGCACACCTGAAGAGGAGGGGGGAAGTGGTCAGGTGGGATTTAGAAGGGGGCATACCAGACAGAGGAGTGGGAAAGGGGTCATGGGGGATGTAGAAGGGGGCATACCGGCAGAGGAGTGGGAAAGGGAACAGGGGGGATGTAGAAGGGGGCATACCAGGCAGAGGAGTGGGGAAGGGGGTTGGGGATGTAGAGGGGGGCACACCAGGCAGAGGAGGGGGAAAGGGGTCAGGGGGAATGTAGAAGGGGGCATACCAGGCAGATGAGTGGGAAAGGGAACAGGGGGGATGTAGAAGGGGGCATACCAGGCAGAGGAGTGGGAAAGGGGTCATGGGGGATGTAGAAGGGGGCATACCAGGCAGAGGAGTGGGGAAGGGGGTTGGGGATGTGGAGGGGGGCACACCAGGCAGAGGAGGGGGAAAGGGGTCAGGGGGGATGTAGAAGGGGGCATACCAGGCAGAGGAGTGGGAAAGGGGTCATGCGGGATGTAGAAGGGGGCATACCAGGCAGAGGAGTGGGAAAGGGAACAGGGGGGATGTAGAAGGGGGCATACCAGGCAGAGGAGGGGGAAAGGGGTCAGGGGGAATGTAGAAGGGGGCATACCAGGCAGATGAGTCGGAAAGGGAACAGGGGGGATGTAGAAGGGGGCATACCAGGCAGAGGAGTGGGAAAGGGGTCATGGGGGATGTAGAAGGGGGCATACCAGGCAGAGGAGTGGGGAAGGGGGTTGGGGATGTGGAGGGGGGCACACCAGGCAGAGGAGGGGGAAATGGGTCAGGGGGGATGTAGAAGGGGGCATACCAGGCAGAGGAGTGGGAAAGGGGGTTTGGGATGTAGAAGGGGGCATACCAGGCAGAGGAGGGGGAAAGGGAATAGGGGGGATGTAGAAGGGGGAATACCAGGGAGAGGAGTGGGAAAGGGAACAGGGGGGATGTAGAAGGGGGCATACCAGGCAGGGGAGTGAGAAAGGGAACAGGGGGATGTAGAAGGGGGCATACCAGGCAGAGGAGGGGGAAAGGGAACAGGGGGGATGTAGAAGGGGGCATACCAGGCAGAGGAGGGGAAAGTGGTCAGGGGGGACGAAGAAGGGGGCATACCAGGCGGAGGAGTGGGAAAGGGAACAGGGGGGATGTAGAAGGGGGCATACCAGGAAGAGGACGGGGAAAGGGAACAGGGGTGATGTAGAAGGGGGCATACCAGGCAGAGGAAGGGGAAGGGAAAAGGGGGGATGTAGAAGGGGGCATACCTGGCAGAGGAGGGAGAAAGTGGTCAGGGGCGATCTAGAAGGGAGCATACCAGGCAGAGGAGTGGGAAAGGGAACAGGGGGGATGTGGAAGGGGCATACCTCGCAGAGAAGGGGGAAAGTGGTCGGGGGGGATGAAGAAGGGGGCATACCAGGCAGAGGAGTGGGAAAGGGAACAGGGGGGATGTAGAAGGGGGCACACCTGGCAGAGGAGGGGGAAAGGGAACAAGGGGGATGTAGAAGGGGGCACAGCTGCAGAGGAGGGGGGAAGTGGTCAGGGGGGATGTAGAAGGGGGCACACCAGGCAGAGGAGTGGGAAAGGGAACAGGGGGGATGTAAAAGGGGGCATACCAGGCAGAGGAGTGGGAAAGGGGTCATGGGGGATGTAGAAGGGGGCATACCAGGCAGAGGAGTGGGGAAGGGGGTTGGGGATGTAGAGGGGGGCACACCAGGCAGAGGAGGGGGAAAGGGGTCATGGGGGATGTAGAAGGGGGCATACCAGGCAGAAGAGTAGGGAAGGGGGTTGGGGATGTAGAGGGGGGCACACCAGGCAGAGGAGGGGGAAAGGGGTCAGGGGGGATGTAGAAGAGGGAATACCAGGCAGAGTAGTGGGAAAGGGGGTGGGGGATGCAGAAGGGGGCCATACCAGGCAGAGGAGTGGGAAAGGGAACATGGGGGATGTAGAAGGGGGCATACCAGGCAGAGGAGGGGGCAAGGGGTCAGGGGGATGTAGAAGGGTGCATACCAGGCAGAGGAGTGGGAAAGGGGGTGGGGATGTAGAGGGGGGGCATACCAGGCAGAGGAGTGGGAAAGGGGGTGGTGGATGTAGAAGGGGGTATACCAGGGAGAGGAGTGGGAAAGGAGTCAGGGGGGATATAGAAGGGGGAATACCAGGGAGAGGAGTGGGAAAGGGGTCAGGGGGGATGTAGAAGGGGGCATACCAGGCAGAGGAGTGGGAAAGGGAACAGGGGGGGTGTTGAAGGGGGAATACCAGTGAGAGGAGTGGGAAAGGGGTCAGGGGGGATGTAGAATGGGGAATACCAGGGAGAGGAGTGGGAAAGGAAACAGGGGAGATGTAGAAGGGAGAATACCAGGGAGAGGAGTGGGCAAGGGGTCAGGGGGGATGTAGAAGGGGGAATATCAGGCAGAGGAGTGGGAAAGGGGGTGGGGGGTGTAGAAGGGGGCATACCAGGCAGAGGAGGGGGAAAGGGGACAGGGGGGATGTAGAAGGGGGAATACCAGGGAGAGGAGTGGGAAAGGGAACAGGGGGGATGTAGAAGGGGGCCATACCAGGCAGAGGAGGGGGAAATGGGACAGGGGGGATGTAGAAGGGGGAATACCAGGGAGAGGAGTGGGAAAGGGAACAGGGGGGATGTAGAAGGGGGAATACCAGGAAGAGGAGTGGGAAAGGGGACAGTGGGGATGTAGAAGGGGGCCATACCAGGCAGAGGAGGGGGAAAGGGAACAGGGGGGATGTAGAAGGGGGCATACCAGGCAGATGAGTGGGAAAGGGGACAGTGGGGATGTAGAAGGGGGGATACCAGACAGAGGAATGGGAAAGGGGGTGGGGGATGTAGAGGGGGACATACCAGGCAGAGGAGGGGGAAAGGGGTCATGGGGGATGTAGAAGGGGGCATACCAGGCAGAGGAGTGGGAAAAGGAACAGGGGGGATGTAGAAGGGGGCATACCAGGCAGAGGAGTGGGAAAGGGGGTGGGGGATGTAGAAGGGGGCATACCAGGCAGAGGAGGGGGAAAGGGGGTGGGGGATGTAGAAGGGGCATACCAGGCAGAGGAGTGGGAAAGGGAACAGTGGGGATGTAGAAGGGGGCATACCAGGCAGAGGAGGGGGAAAGGGGTTGGGGGATGTAGAGGGGGGTATACCAGGGAGAGGAGTAGGAAAGGGGTCATGGGGGATGTAGAAGGGGGCATACCAGGCAGAGGAGTGGGAAAGGGGGTGGGGGATTTAGAAGGGGGCATACCAGGCAGAGGAGTGGGAAAGGGGTCATGGGGGATGTAGAAGGGGGCATACCAGGCAGAGGAGTGGGAAAGGGAACAGGGGGGATCTAGAAGGGGGCATACCAGGCAGAGGAGTGGGAAAGGGAACAGGGGAGATGTAGAAGGGGGCACACCAGGCACAGGAGGGGGAAAGGGAACACAGGGGATGTAGAAGGGGGCATACCAGGCAGAGGAGGGGGAAAGGGAACAGGGGGGATGTAGAAGGGGGCATACCTGGCAGAGGAGGGGGAAAGTGGTCAGGGGGGATGTAGAAGGGGGCATACCAGACAGAGGAGTGGGAAAGGGAACAGGGGGGCTGTAGAACGGGGCATACCTGGCAGAGGAGTGGGAAAGGGAACAGGGGGGATGTAGAAGGGGGCATACCAGGCAGACGAGTGGGGAAGGGGGTTGGGGATGTAGAGGGGGGCACACCAGGCAGAGGAGGGGGAAAGGGGTCAGGGGGAATGTAGAAGGGGGCATACCAGGCAGATGAGTCGGAAAGGGAACAGGGGGGATGTAGAAGGGGGCAAACCAGGCAGAGGAGTGGGAAAGGGGTCATGGGGGATGTAGAAGGGGGCATACCAGGCAGAGGAGTGGGGAAGGGGGTTGGGGATGTGGAGGGGGGCACACCAGGCAGAGGAGGGGGAAATGGGTCAGGGGGGATGTAGAAGGGGGCATACCAGGCAGAGGAGTGGGAAAGGGGGTTTGGGATGTAGAAGGGGGCATACCAGGCAGAGGAGGGGGAAAGGGAATAGGGGGGATGTAGAAGGGGGAATACCAGGGAGAGGAGTGGGAAAGGGAACAGGGGGGATGTAGAAGGGGGCATACCAGGCAGGGGAGTGAGAAAGGGAACAGGGGGATGTAGAAGGGGGCATACCAGGCAGAGGAGGGGGAAAGGGAACAGGGGGGATGTAGAAGGGGGCATACCAGGCAGAGGAGGGGAAAGTGGTCAGGGGGGACGAAGAAGGGGGCATACCAGGCGGAGGAGTGGGAAAGGGAACAGGGGGGATGTAGAAGGGGGCATACCAGGCAGAGGACGGGGAAAGGGAACAGGGGGGATGTAGAAGGGGGCATACCAGGCAGAGGAAGGGGAAGGGAAAAGGGGGGATGTAGAAGGGGGCATACCTGGCAGAGGAGGGAGAAAGTGGTCAGGGGCGATCTAGAAGGGAGCATACCAGGCAGAGGAGTGGGAAAGGGAACAGGGGGGATGTGGAAGGGGCATACCTCGCAGAGAAGGGGGAAAGTGGTCGGGGGGGATGAAGAAGGGGGCATACAAGGCAGAGGAGTGGGAAAGGGAACAGGGGGAATGTAGAAGGGGGCACACCTGGCAGAGGAGGGGGAAAGGGAACAAGGGGGATGTAGAAGGGGGCACAGCTGCAGAGGAGGGGGGAAGTGGTCAGGGGGGATGTAGAAGGGGGCATACCAGGCAGAGGAGTGGGAAAGGGAACAGGGGGGATGTAAAAGGGGGCATACCAGGCAGAGGAGTGGGAAAGGGGTCATGGGGGATGTAGAAGGGGGCATACCAGGCAGAGGAGTGGGGAAGGGGGTTGGGGATGTAGAGGGGGGCACACCAGGCAGAGGAGGGGGAAAGGGGTCATGGGGGATGTAGAAGGGGGCATACCAGGCAGAGGAGTAGGGAAGGGGGTTGGGGATGTAGAGGGGGGCACACCAGGCAGAGGAGGGGGAAAGGGGTCAGGGGGGATGTAGAAGAGGGAATACCAGGCAGAGTAGTGGGAAAGGGGGTGGGGGATGCAGAAGGGGGCCATACCAGGCAGAGGAGTGGGAAAGGGAACATGGGGGATGTAGAAGGGGGCATACCAGGCAGAGGAGGGGGCAAGGGGTCAGGGGGGTGTAGAAGGGGGCATACCAGGCAGAGGAGTGGGAAAGGGGGTGGGGATGTAGAGGGGGGGCATACCAGGCAGAGGAGTGGGAAAGGGGGTGGTGGATGTAGAAGGGGGTATACCAGGGAGAGGAGTGGGAAAGGAGTCAGGGGGGATATAGAAGGGGGAATACCAGGGAGAGGAGTGGGAAAGGGGTCAGGGGGGATGTAGAAGGGGGCATACCAGGCAGAGGAGTGGGAAAGGGGACAGGGGGGGTGTTGAAGGGGGAATACCAGTGAGAGGAGTGGGAAAGGGGTCAGGGGGGATGTAGAATGGGGAATACCAGGGAGAGGAGTGGGAAAGGAAACAGGGGAGATGTAGAAGGGAGAATACCAGGGAGAGGAGTGGGCAAGGGGTCAGGGGGGATGTAGAAGGGGGAATATCAGGCAGAGGAGTGGGAAAGGGGGTGGGGGGTGTAGAAGGGGGCATACCAGGCAGAGGAGGGGGAAAGGGGACAGGGGGGATGTAGAAGGGGGAATACCAGGGAGAGGAGTGGGAAAGGGAACAGGGGGGATGTAGAAGGGGGCCATACCAGGCAGAGGAGGGGGAAATGGGACAGGGGGGATGTAGAAGGGGGAATACCAGGGAGAGGAGTGGGAAAGGGAACAGGGGGGATGTAGAAGGGGGAATACCAGGAAGAGGAGTGGGAAAGGGGACAGTGGGGATGTAGAAGGGGGCCATACCAGGCAGAGGAGGGGGAAAGGGAACAGGGGGGATGTAGAAGGGGGCATACCAGGCAGATGAGTGGGAAAGGGGACAGTGGGGATGTAGAAGGGGGGATACCAGACAGAGGAATGGGAAAGGGGGTGGGGGATGTAGAGGGGGACATACCAGGCAGAGGAGGGGGAAAGGGGTCATGGGGGATGTAGAAGGGGGCATACCAGGCAGAGGAGTGGGAAAAGGAACAGGGGGGATGTAGAAGGGGGCATACCAGACAGAGGAGTGGGAAAGGGGGTGGGGGATGTAGAAGGGGGCATACCAGGCAGAGGAGGGGGAAAGGGGGTGGGGGATGTAGAAGGGGCATACCAGGCAGAGGAGTGGGAAAGGGAACAGTGGGGATGTAGAAGGGGGCATGCCAGGCAGAGGAGGGGGAAAGGGGTTGGGGGATGTAGAGGGGGGTATACCAGGGAGAGGAGTAGGAAAGGGGTCATGGGGGATGTAGAAGGGGGCATACCAGGCAGAGGAGTGGGAAAGGGGGTGGGGGATTTAGAAGGGGGCATACCAGGCAGAGGAGTGGGAAAGGGGTCATGGGGGATGTAGAAGGGGGCATACCAGGCAGAGGAGTGGGAAAGGGAACAGGGGGGATCTAGAAGGGGGCATACCAGGCAGAGGAGTGGGAAAGGGAACAGGGGAGATGTAGAAGGGGGCACACCAGGCACAGGAGGGGGAAAGGGAACACAGGGGATGTAGAAGGGGGCATACCAGGCAGAGGAGTGGGAAAGGGAACAGGGGGGCTGTAGAACGGGGCATACCTGGCAGAGGAGTGGGAAAGGGAACAGGGTGTCATGATGCCTACCCCCGGAGCACCAGGCCAGGCCCAGCACCCCCCGGAGCAGGCATCATGCCCCCGGGTAAAAGCCCAGCGGCCCCTTATAGGGGCTCTTTGGACTCTGTCCCTGCGCCGTTGGCGCCAGGCTCATAAAGGACATGAGTCCTGGCGCCATAGGCGCCAGGCTCATAAAGGAAGGTGTTTTGTGCACTTACCTGATGCAGACCATGCTGCAAGATTCAGGCCTCCCTGAGACCTGAAGGGAATATTTTTTCATTGGGACTATTTCGCCACTCGGGCGTGGCCAGGGAAGGATACTTACCTGGAACTACTTTGGGGGCTATTTAAGCCACGCCCAGACAGTAGCTCACGCTTCGCGTTGTTCTGCATCCAAGCAGCTGAACGCTCACCGTGTCTGCTCCTGCATCTGTTCTCCAGCCACGCCCGCCTCGATCCTGGAACACCTGTAAGGAAAGAAGAGAAGAGAAAGGTGAAAACCAAGAATTTTATCAAACTTCTTACCTGCATCCGGAACCTTCACGCCAGCGTTCCTGAGAAAAGACTTTAATTTAAAAGCACTGCGTTGCTCGCTGCAGCGCCGCGCTTCACTCACCTGTCCTCGGGAGTTCTTCTGGCTCCACCGCGACTGTCTGCTCCGGTCGCCACATCTCTGCGCCTAGGGTAGAGAAGAAGAGACAAAAGGTGAGCAGAAGGAACATATGAGGAAAGCCTAATTTTCCGCCATAACACTTACCGGTCTTCTGTTGGTGGACCATTCCTCATTTCGAGTCGGCGCCGATTCGTTGGCTGGTACCGCACCCCGGCCCCTATGGGGAAAGGACAAAAGACATTACTGGAGGAATATAAGACATTAAGAGGGGTCGCCCCCATCGCTAACTCACCTGAGTTTACCATCGGCTATTCAATCCCTCAACGCATCGCCTTCATTCTGCACCTGAAATAAAGGACAGATCACAGGTTAGGAAGGCAACAGAAAAGGAGGCTCAACACTTGAACTTTTGTAATCTTCATACTTACGGCGTTCCGCTCGGAAAAGTCAAGTGGATTTTGCCAGCGCCATTCTGAAAACCAGTGAAGTAACTGGACAAACACGCGCCCCTGCACAGAAGCAGGATGGAGAGTTCATCCTTTCAAACCATAAGGTGAGCTTCAACTGGGGATTTCGGAGGAAGTTAGAGAAGAACGAAGGGGGGAAGGGGGGAGCAAGCACACTATTCTGCAGACTGTTAATCCCCTTTCTCATCTGCAGAAGGATATTCCTACGGGCCAGACAAGCAAGATTTGAAGGTCCTGTTCAGTCGGTGTTGCGAGTTCTGCGCATCACGCTCGAAGAGGCCACAGCAACCCAGACTAGACCAGCGCCTCCGTGGGAGTCAGGTGAGCGTTACACAGGGGGGATGTGGAAGGGGGCATACCTGGCAGAGGAGGGGGAAAGTGGTCATGGGGGATGAAGAAGGGGGCATACCAGGCAGAGGAGTGGGAAAGGGAACAGGGGGGGATGTAGAAGGGGGCACACCTGGCAGAGGAGGGGGAAAGGGAACAGGGGGGATGTAGAAGGGGGCACACCTGCAGAGGAGGGGGAAAATGGTCAGGGGGGATGTAGAAGGGGGCATACCAGACAGAGGAGTGGGAAAGGGAACAGGGGGGATGTAGAAGGGGGCATACCAGGCAGAGGAGGGGGAAGGGAACAGGGGGGGTGCAGATGGGGGAATACCAGGCAGAGGAGTGGGAAAGGGGTCATGGGGGATGTAGAAGGGGGCATACCAGGCAGAGTAGTGGGGAAGGGGGTGGGAGATGTAGAGGGGGCACACCAGGCAGAGGAGGGGAAAAAGGTGTCAGGGGGGATGTAGAAGAGGGAATACCAGGCAGAGGAGTGGGAAAGGGAACAGGGGGGATGTAGAAGGGGGCATACCAGGCAGAGGAGTGGGAAAGGGGGTGGGGAATGTAGAGGGGGGCATACCAGGCAGAGGAGTGCGAAAGGGGGTGGGGGATGTAGAGGGGAGCATACCAGGCAGAGGAGTGGGAAAGGGGGTGGGGGATGTAGAAGGGGGCATACCAGGCAGAGGAGTGGGAAAGGGGGTGGGGGACGTAGAACGGGGTATACCAGGCAGAGGAGTGGGAAGGGGGACAGTGGGGATGTAGAAGGGGGCCATACCAGGTAGAGGAGTGGGAAAGGGAACATGGGGGATGTAGAAGGGGGCATACCAGGCATAGGAGGGGGAAAGGTGTCAGGGGGATGTAGAAGGGGGCATACCAGGCCGAGGAGTGGGAAAGGGGGTGGGGGATGTAGAAGGAGGCACACCTGGCAGAGGAGGGGGAAAGGGAACAGGGGGGATGTAGAAGGGGGCACACCTGCAGAGGAGGGGGAAAATGGTTAGGGGGGATGTAGAAGGGGGCATACCAGGCAGAGGAGTGGGAAAAGGAACAGGGGGGATGAAGAAGGGGGCATACCAGGCAGAGGAGGAGGAAAGGGGGTGGGGGATGTAGAAGGGGGCACACCAGGCAGAGGAGGGGGAAAGGGAACAGGGGGATGTAGAAGGGGGCATAGCAGGCAGAGGAGTGGGAAAGGGAACAGGGGGGATGTAGAAGGGGGCATACCAGGCAGAGGAGGGGGAAAGGGAACAGGGGGGATGTGGAAGGGGGCATACCAGGCAGAAGAGGGGGAAAGGGAACAGGGGGGGATGTAGAAGTGGGCATACCTGGCAGAGGAGGGGGAAAGTGGTCAGGGGGGATGTAGAAGTGGGCATACCTGGCAGAGGAGTGGGAAAGGGAACAGGGTGTCATGATGCCTACCCCCGGAGCACCAGGCCAGGCCCAGCACCCCCGGGAGCAGGCATCATGCCCCCGGGTAAAAGCCCAGCGGCCCCTTATAGGGGCTCTTTGGACTCTGTCCCTGCGCCGTTGGCACCAGGCTCATGTTGGACATGAGTCCTGGCGCCATAGGCGCCAGGCTCATAACAGAAGGTGTTTTGTGCACTTACCTGATGCAGACCATGCTGCAAGATTCAGGCCTCCCTGAGACCTGAAGGGAATATTTTTTCATTGGGACTATTTCGCCACTCGGGCGTGGCCAGGGAAGGATACTTACCTGGAACTACTTTGGGGGCTATTTAAGCCACGCCCAGACAGTAGCTCACGCTTCGCGTTGTTCTGCATCCAAGCAGCTGAACGCTCACCGTGTCTGCTCCTGCATCTGTTCTCCAGCCACGCCCGCCTCGATCCTGGAACACCTGTAAGGAAAGAAGAGAAGAGAAAGGTGAAAACCAAGAATTTTATCAAACTTCTTACCTGCATCCGGAACCTTCACGGCAGCGTTCCTGAGAAAAGACTTTAATTTAAAAGCACTGCGTTGCTCGCTGCAGCGCCGCGCTTCACTCACCTGTCCTCGGGAGTTCTTCTGGCTCCACCGCGACTGTCTGCTCCGGTCGCCACATCTCTGCGCCTAGGGGAGAGAAGAAGAGACAAAAGGTGAGCAGAAGGAACATATGAGGAAAGCCTAATTTTCCGCCATAACACTTACCGGTCTTCTGTTGGTGGACCATTCCTCATTTCGAGTCGGCGCCGATTCGTTGGCTGGTACCGCACCCCGGCCCCTATGGGGAAAGGACAAAAGACATTACTGGAGGAATATAAGACATTAAGAGGGGTCGCCCCCATCGCTAACTCACCTGAGTTTACCATCGGCTATTCAATCCCTCAACGCATCGCCTTCATTCTGCACCTGAAATAAAGGACAGATCACAGGTTAGGAAGGCAACAGAAAAGGAGGCTCAACACTTGAACTTTTGTAATCTTCATACTTACGGCGTTCCGCTCGGAAAAGTCAAGTGGATTTTGCCAGCGCCATTCTGAAAACCAGTGAAGTAACTGGACAAACACGCGCCCCTGCACAGAAGCAGGATGGAGAGTTCATCCTTTCAAACCATAAGGTGAGCTTCAACTGGGGATTTCGGAGGAAGTTAGAGAAGAACGAAGGGGGGAAGGGGGGAGCAAGCACACTATTCTGCAGACTGTTAATCCCCTTTCTCATCTGCAGAAGGATATTCCTACGGGCCAGACAAGCAAGATTTGAAGGTCCTGTTCAGTCGGTGTTGCGAGTTCTGCGCATCACGCTCGAAGAGGCCACAGCAACCCAGACTAGACCAGCGCCTCCGTGGGAGTCAGGTGAGCGTTACACAGGGGGGGATGTGGAAGGGGGCATACCTGGCAGAGGAGGGGGAAAGTGGTCATGGGGGATGAAGAAGGGGGCATACCAGGCAGAGGAGTGGGAAAGGGAACAGGGGGGGATGTAGAAGGGGGCACACCTGGCAGAGGAGGGGGAAAGGGAACAGGGGGGATGTAGAAGGGGGCACACCTGCAGAGGAGGGGGAAAATGGTCAGGGGGGATGTAGAAGGGGGCATACCAGACAGAGGAGTGGGAAAGGGAACAGGGGGGATGTAGAAGGGGGCATACCAGGCAGAGGAGGGGGAAGGGAACAGGGGGGGTGCAGATGGGGGAATACCAGGCAGAGGAGTGGGAAAGGGGTCATGGGGGATGTAGAAGGGGGCATACCAGGCAGAGTAGTGGGGAAGGGGTGGGAGATGTAGAGGGGGCACACCAGGCAGAGGAGGGGAAAAAGGTGTCAGGGGGGATGTAGAAGAGGGAATACCAGGCAGAGGAGGGGGAAAGGGAACAGGGGGGATGTAGAAGGGGGCACACCTGCAGAGGAGGGGGGAAATGGTCAGGGGGGATGTAGAAGGGGGCATACCAGACAGAGGAGTGGGAAAGGGAACAGGGGGGATGTAGAAGGGGGCATACCAGGCAGAGGAGGGGGAAGGGAACAGGGGGGGTGCAGATGGGGGAATACCAGGCAGAGGAGTGGGAAAGGGGTCATGGGGGATGTAGAAGGGGGCATACCAGGCAGAGTAGTGGGGAAGGGGGTGGGAGATGTAGAGGGGGCACACCAGGCAGAGGAGGGGAAAAAGGTGTCAGGGGGGATGTAGAAGAGGGAATACCAGACAGAGGAGTGGGAAAGGGAACAGGGGGGATGTAGAAGGGGGCATACCAGGCAGAGGAGTGGGAAAGGGGGTGGGGAATGTAGAGGGGGGCATACCAGGCAGAGGAGTGCGAAAGGGGGTGGGGGATGTAGAGGGGAGCATACCAGGCAGAGGAGTGGGAAAGGGGGTGGGGGATGTAGAAGGGGGCATACCAGGCAGAGGAGTGGGAAAGGGGGTGGGGGACGTAGAACGGGGTATACCAGGCAGAGGAGTGGGAAGGGGGACAGTGGGGATGTAGAAGGGGGCCATACCAGGTAGAGGAGTGGGAAAGGGAACATGGGGGATGTAGAAGGGGGCATACCAGGCATAGGAGGGGGAAAGGTGTCAGGGGGATGTAGAAGGGGGCATACCAGGCCGAGGAGTGGGAAAGGGGGTGGGGGATGTAGAAGGAGGCACACCTGGCAGAGGAGGGGGAAAGGGAACAGGGGGGATGTAGAAGGGGGCACACCTGCAGAGGAGGGGGAAAATGGTTAGGGGGGATGTAGAAGGGGGCATACCAGGCAGAGGAGTGGGAAAAGGAACAGGGGGGATGAAGAAGGGGGCATACCAGGCAGAGGAGGAGGAAAGGGGGTGGGGGATGTAGAAGGGGGCACACCAGGCAGAGGAGGGGGAAAGGGAACAGGGGGATGTAGAAGGGGGCATAGCAGGCAGAGGAGTGGGAAAGGGAACAGGGGGGATGTAGAAGGGGGCATACCAGGCAGAGGAGGGGGAAAGGGAACAGGGGGGATGTGGAAGGGGGCATACCAGGCAGAAGAGGGGGAAAGGGAACAGGGGGGGATGTAGAAGTGGGCATACCTGGCAGAGGAGGGGGAAAGTGGTCAGGGGGGATGTAGAAGTGGGCATACCTGGCAGAGGAGTGGGAAAGGGAACAGGGTGTCATGATGCCTACCCCCGGAGCACCAGGCCAGGCCCAGCACCCCCGGGAGCAGGCATCATGCCCCCGGGTAAAAGCCCAGCGGCCCCTTATAGGGGCTCTTTGGACTCTGTCCCTGCGCCGTTGGCACCAGGCTCATGTTGGACATGAGTCCTGGCGCCATAGGCGCCAGGCTCATAACAGAAGGTGTTTTGTGCACTTACCTGATGCAGACCATGCTGCAAGATTCAGGCCTCCCTGAGACCTGAAGGGAATATTTTTTCATTGGGACTATTTCGCCACTCGGGCGTGGCCAGGGAAGGATACTTACCTGGAACTACTTTGGGGGCTATTTAAGCCACGCCCAGACAGTAGCTCACGCTTCGCGTTGTTCTGCATCCAAGCAGCTGAACGCTCACCGTGTCTGCTCCTGCATCTGTTCTCCAGCCACGCCCGCCTCGATCCTGGAACACCTGTAAGGAAAGAAGAGAAGAGAAAGGTGAAAACCAAGAATTTTATCAAACTTCTTACCTGCATCCGGAACCTTCACGGCAGCGTTCCTGAGAAAAGACTTTAATTTAAAAGCACTGCGTTGCTCGCTGCAGCGCCGCGCTTCACTCACCTGTCCTCGGGAGTTCTTCTGGCTCCACCGCGACTGTCTGCTCCGGTCGCCACATCTCTGCGCCTAGGGGAGAGAAGAAGAGACAAAAGGTGAGCAGAAGGAACATATGAGGAAAGCCTAATTTTCCGCCATAACACTTACCGGTCTTCTGTTGGTGGACCATTCCTCATTTCGAGTCGGCGCCGATTCGTTGGCTGGTACCGCACCCCGGCCCCTATGGGGAAAGGACAAAAGACATTACTGGAGGAATATAAGACATTAAGAGGGGTCGCCCCCATCGCTAACTCACCTGAGTTTACCATCGGCTATTCAATCCCTCAACGCATCGCCTTCATTCTGCACCTGAAATAAAGGACAGATCACAGGTTAGGAAGGCAACAGAAAAGGAGGCTCAACACTTCAACTTTTGTAATCTTCATACTTACGGCGTTCCGCTCGGAAAAGTCAAGTGGATTTTGCCAGCGCCATTCTGAAAACCAGTGAAGTAACTGGACAAACACGCGCCCCTGCACAGAAGCAGGATGGAGAGTTCATCCTTTCAAACCATAAGGTGAGCTTCAACTGGGGATTTCGGAGGAAGTTAGAGAAGACCGAAGGGGGGAAGGGGGGAGCAAGCACACTATTCTGCAGACTGTTAATCCCCTTTCTCATCTGCAGAAGGATATTCCTACGGGCCAGACAAGCAAGATTTGAAGGTCCTGTTCAGTCGGTGTTGCGAGTTCTGCGCATCACGCTCGAAGAGGCCACAGCAACCCAGACTAGACCAGCGCCTCCGTGGGAGTCAGGTGAGCGTTACACAGGGGGGGATGTGGAAGGGGGCATACCTGGCAGAGGAGGGGGAAAGTGGTCATGGGGGATGAAGAAGGGGGCATACCAGGCAGAGGAGTGGGAAAGGGAACAGGGGGGGATGTAGAAGGGGGCACACCTGGCAGAGGAGGGGGAAAGGGAACAGGGGGGATGTAGAAGGGGGCACACCTGCAGAGGAGGGGGAAAATGGTCAGGGGGGATGTAGAAGGGGGCATACCAGACAGAGGAGTGGGAAAGGGAACAGGGGGGATGTAGAAGGGGGCATACCAGGCAGAGGAGGGGGAAGGGAACAGGGGGGGTGCAGATGGGGGAATACCAGGCAGAGGAGTGGGAAAGGGGTCATGGGGGATGTAGAAGGGGGCATACCAGGCAGAGTAGTGGGGAAGGGGTGGGAGATGTAGAGGGGGCACACCAGGCAGAGGAGGGGAAAAAGGTGTCAGGGGGGATGTAGAAGAGGGAATACCAGGCAGAGGAGGGGGAAAGGGAACAGGGGGGATGTAGAAGGGGGCACACCTGCAGAGGAGGGGGAAAATGGTCAGGGGGGATGTAGAAGGGGGCATACCAGACAGAGGAGTGGGAAAGGGAACAGGGGGGATGTAGAAGGGGGCATACAAGGCAGAGGAGGGGGAAGGGAACAGGGGGGGTGCAGATGGGGGAATACCAGGCAGAGGAGTGGGAAAGGGGTCATGGGGGATGTAGAAGGGGGCATACCAGGCAGAGTAGTGGGGAAGGGGGTGGGAGATGTAGAGGGGGCACACCAGGCAGAGGAGGGGAAAAAGGTGTCAGGGGGGATGTAGAAGAGGGAATACCAGGCAGAGGAGTGGGAAAGGGAACAGGGGGGATGTAGAAGGGGGCATACCAGGCAGAGGAGTGGGAAAGGGGGTGGGGAATGTAGAGGGGGGCATACCAGGCAGAGGAGTGCGAAAGGGGGTGGGGGATGTAGAGGGGAGCATACCAGGCAGAGGAGTGGGAAAGGGGGTGGGGGACGTAGAACGGGGTATACCAGGCAGAGGAGTGGGAAGGGGGACAGTGGGGATGTAGAAGGGGGCCATACCAGGTAGAGGAGTGGGAAAGGGAACATGGGGGATGTAGAAGGGGGCATACCAGGCATAGGAGGGGGAAAGGTGTCAGGGGGATGTAGAAGGGGGCATACCAGGCCGAGGAGTGGGAAAGGGGGTGGGGGATGTAGAAGGAGGCACACCTGGCAGAGGAGGGGGAAAGGGAACAGGGGGGATGTAGAAGGGGGCACACCTGCAGAGGAGGGGTAAAATGGTTAGGGGGGATGTAGAAGGGGGCATACCAGGCAGAGGAGTGGGAAAAGGAACAGGGGGGATGAAGAAGGGGGCATACCAGGCAGAGGAGGAGGAAAGGGGGTGGGGGATGTAGAAGGGGGCACACCAGGCAGAGGAGGGGGAAAGGGAACAGGGGGATGTAGAAGGGGGCATAGCAGGCAGAGGAGTGGGAAAGGGAACAGGGGGGATGTAGAAGGGGGCATACCAGGCAGAGGAGGGGGAAAGGGAACAGGGGGGATGTGGAAGGGGGCATACCAGGCAGAAGAGGGGGAAAGGGAACAGGGGGGGATGTAGAAGTGGGCATACCTGGCAGAGGAGGGGGAAAGTGGTCAGGGGGGATGTAGAAGTGGGCATACCTGGCAGAGGAGTGGGAAAGGGAACAGGGTGTCATGATGCCTACCCCCGGAGCACCAGGCCAGGCCCAGCACCCCCGGGAGCAGGCATCATGCCCCCGGGTAAAAGCCCAGCGGCCCCTTATAGGGGCTCTTTGGACTCTGTCCCTGCGCCGTTGGCACCAGGCTCATGTTGGACATCAGTCCTGGCGCCATAGGCGCCAGGCTCATAAAGGAAGGTGTTTTGTGCACTTACCTGATGCAGACCATGCTGCAAGATTCAGGCCTCCCTGAGACCTGAAGGGACTATTTTTTCATTGGGACTATTTTGCCACTCGGGCGTGGCCAGGGAAGGATACTTACCTGGAACTACTTTGGGGGCTATTTAAGCCACGCCCAGACAGTAGCTCACGCTTCGCGTTGTTCTGCATCCAAGCAGCTGAACGCTCACCGTGTCTGCTCCTGCATCGGTTCTCCAGCCACGCCCGCCTCGATCCTGGAACACCTGTAAGGAAAGAAGAGAAGAGAAAGGTGAAAACCAAGAATTTTATCAAACTTCTTACCTGCATCCGGAACCTTCACGCCAGCGTTCCTGAGAAAAGACTTTAATTTAAAAGCACCGCGCTGCTCGCTGCAGCGCCGCGCTTCACTCACCTGTCCTCGGGAGTTCTTCTGGCTCCACCGCGACTGTCTGCTCCGGTCGCCACATCTCTGCGCCTAGGGGAGAGAAGAAGAGACAAAAGGTGAGCAGAAGGAACATATGAGGAAAGCCTAATTTTCCGCCATAACACTTACCGGTCTTCTGTTGGTGGACCATTCCTCATTTCGGGTCGGCGCCGCTTCGTTGGCTGGTACCGCACCCTGGCCCCTATGGGGAAAGGACAAAAGACATTACTGGAGGAATATAAGACATTAAGAGGGGTCGCCCCCATCGCTAACTCACCTGAGTTTACCATCAGCAATTCAATCCCTCAACGCATCGCCTTCATTCTGCACCGAAATAAAGGACAGATCACAGGTTAGGAAGGCAACAGAAAAGGAGGCTCAACACTTGAACTTTTGTAATCTTCATAGTTACGGCGTTCCGCTCGGAAAAGTCAAGTGGATTTTGCCAGCGCCATTCTGAAAACCAGTGAAGTAACTGGACAAACACGCGCCCCTGCACCAGAAGCAGGATGGAGAGTTCATCCTTTCAAACCATAAGGTTTGAAAACTTCAACCGGGGATTTCGGAGGAAGTTAGAGAAGAACGAAGGGGGGAAGGGGAGAGCAAGCACACTATTCTGCAGACTGTTAATCCCCTTTCTCATCTGCAGAAGGATATTCCTACGGGCCAGACAAGCAAGATTTGAGGGTCCTGTTCAGTCGGTGTTCCGAGTTCTGCGCATCACGCTCGAAGAGGCCACAGCAACCCAGACTAGACCAGCACCTCCGTGGGAGTCAGGTGAGCGTTACACAGGGGGGATGTGGAAGGGGGCATACCTGGCAGAGGAGGGGGGAAGTGGTCATGGGGGATGAAGAAGGGGGCATACCAGGCAGAGGAGTGGGAAAGGGAACAGGGGGGATGTAGAAGGGGGAACACCTGGCAGAGGAGGGGGAAAGGGAACAGGGGGGATGTAGAAGGGGGCACACCTGCAGAGGAGGGGGAACATGGTCAGGGGGGATGTAGAAGGGGGCATACCAGACAGAGGAGTGGGAAAGGGAACAGGGGGGATGTAGAAGGGGGCATACCAGGCAGAGGAGTGGGGAAGGGGGTGGGGGATGTAGAGGGGGCACACCAGACAGAGGAGTGGGAAAGGGAACAGGGGGGATGTAGAAGGGGGCATACCAGGCAGAGGAGTGGGAAAGGGGGTGGGGGATGTAGAGGGGGGCATACCAGGCACAGGAGTGGGAAAGGGGGCAGGGGGATGTAGAGGGGAGCATACCAGGCAGAGGAGTGGGAAAGGGGGTGGGGGATGTAGAAGGAGGCATACCAGGCAGAGGAGTGGGAAAGGGGGTGGGGGATGTAGAAGGGGGCATACCAGGCAGAGGAGTGGGAAAGGGGACAGTGGGGATGCAAAAGGGGGCCATACCAGGCAGAGGAGTGGGAAAGGGAACATGGGGGATGTAGAAGGGGGCATACCAGGCATAGGAGGGGCAAAGGTGTCAGGGGATGTAGAAGGGGGCATACCAGGCAGAGGAGTGGGAAAGGGGGTGGGGGATGTAGAGGGGGGCATACCAGGCAGAGGAGTGGGAAAGGGGGTGGGGGATGTAGAGGAGGGCATACCAGGCAGAGGAGTGGGAAAGGGGGTGGGGGATGTAGAAGGGGGCATACCAGGCAGAGGAGTGGGAAAGGGGTTGGTGGATGTAGAGGGGGGCATACCAGGCAGAGGAGTGGGAAAGGGAATGGGGGGTGTAGAGGGGGGCATACCAGGCAGAGGGGTGGGGGATGTAGAGGGGGGCATACCAGTCAGAGAAGTGGGAAAGGGAACATGGGGGATGTAGAAGGGGATATACCAGGCAGAGGAGGGGGAAAGTGGTCAGGGGGGATGTAGAAGGGGGCATACCAGGCAGAGGAGTGGGAAAGGGAACAGTGGGAATGTAGAAGGGGGCATACCAGGCAGAGGAGTGGGAAAGGGAACAGGGGGGATGTGGAAGGGGGCATACCAGGGAGAGGAGTGGGAAAGGGAACAGGGGGATGTAGAAGGGGGCATACCAGGCAGAGGAGTGGGAAAGGGGGTGGGGGGATGTAGAAGGGGGCATACCAGACAGAGGAGTGGGAAAGAGGTCAGGTGGGATGTAGAAGGGGGAATACCAGGGAGAGGAGTGGGAAAGGGGGTGGGTGATGTTGAAGGGGGCATACCAGGCAGAGGAGGGGGAAAGGGGGTGGGGGGATGTAGAAGGGGGCCATACCAGGCAGAGGAGTGGGAAAGGGAACAGGGGGGATGTAGAAGGAAGCACACCAGGCAGAGGAGGGGGAAAGGGAAGAGGGGGGATGTAGAAGCGGGCATATCAGGCAGAGGAGTGGGAAAGGGGGTGGGGGATGTAGAAGGGGGCCATACCAGGCAGAGGAGTGGGAAAGGGGGTGGGGGATGTAGAAGGGGGCATACCAGGCAGAGTCATGGGAAAGGGAACAGGGGGGATGTAGAAGGGGGCATACCAGACAGAGGAGTGGGAAAGGGGTGGGGATGTAGAAGGGGGCATACCAGGCAGAGGAGGGGGGAAAGGGGTCAGGGGGATGTAGAAGGGGGCACACCAGGCAGAGGAGGGGGAAAGGGGTCAGGGGGGATGTAGAACGGGGCATACCAGGCAGAGGAGGGGGAAAGGGAACAGGGGAGATGTAGAAGGGGGCATACCAGGCAGAGAAGGGGGAAAGCGGTCAGTGGGATGTAGAAGGGGGCATACCAGGCAGAGGAGTGGGAAAGGGGGTGGGGATGTAGAAGGGGGCATACCAGGCAGAGGAGTGGGAAAGGGGGTGGGGGGTGTAGAAGGGGGGATACCAGGCATAGGAGTGGGAAAGGGAACATGGGGGATGTAGAAGTGGGCATACCAGGCAGAGGAGTGGGAAAGGGGGTGGGGGATGTAGAAGGGGGCATACCAGGCAGAGGAGTGGGAAAGGGAACAGGGGGGATGTAGAAGGGGGCATACCAGGCAGAGGAGGGGGAAAGGGGTCAGGGGGATGTAGAAGGGGGAATACCAGGCAGAGGAGTGGGAAAGGGAACAGGGGGATGTAGAAGGGGGCATACCAGGCAGAGGATGGGGAAAGGGGTCAGGGGGATGTAGAAGGGGGCACACCAGCCAGAGGAGTGGGAAAGGGAACAGGGGGGATTAAGAAGAGGGCATACCAGGCAGAGGAGTGGGGAAGGGAACAGGGGGGATGTAGAAGGGGGCATACCAGGCAGAGGAGAGGGAAAGGGGTCAGGGGGATGTAGAAGGGGGCATACCAGGCAGAGGAGTGGGAAAGGGAACAGGGGGGATGTAGAAGGGGACATGCCAGGCAGAGGAGTAGGAAAGGGAACAGGAGGGATGTAGAAGGGGGCATACCAGGCAGAGGAGTGGGAAAGGGAACAGGGGGGATGTAGAAGGGGGCATACCAGGCAGAGGAGTGGGAAAGGGAACAGGGGGGATGTAGAAGGGGACATGCCAGGCAGAGGAGTAGGAAAGGGAACAGGGTGGATGTAGAAGGGGGCATACCAGGCAGAGGAGTGGGAAAGGGGGTGGGGGATGTAGAGGGGGGCATACCAGGCAGAAGAGTGGGAAAGGGAACAGGGGGGATGTAGAAGAGGGCATACCAGGCAGAGGAGTGGGAAAGGGAACCGGGGGGGGGTGTAGAAGGGGGCATACCAGGCAGAGGAGCGGTAAAGGGAACAGGGGGATGTAGAAGGGGGCATACCAGGCAGAGGAGTGGGAAAGGGGGTGGGGGATGTAGAGGGGGGCATACCAGGCACAGGAGTGGGAAAGGGGGCAGGGGGATGTAGAGGGGAGCATACCAGGCAGAGGAGTGGGAAAGGGGGTGGGGGATGTAGAAGGAGGCATACCAGGCAGAGGAGTGGGAAAGGGGGTGGGGGATGTAGAAGGGGGCATACCAGGCAGAGGAGTGGGAAAGGGGACAGTGGGGATGTAGAAGGGGGCCATACCAGGCAGAGGAGTGGGAAAGGGAACATGGGGGATGTAAAAGGGGGCATACCAGGCATAGGAGGGGCAAAGGTGTCAGGGGATGTAGAAGGGGGCATACCAGGCAGAGGAGTGGGAAAGGGGGTGGGGGATGTAGAGGGGGGCATACCAGGCAGAGGAGTGGGGAAGGGGGTGGGGGATGTAGAGGAGGGCATACCAGGCAGAGGAGTGGGAAAGGGGGTGGGGGATGTAGAAGGGGGCATACCAGGCAGAGGAGTGGGAAAGGGGTTGGTGGATGTAGAGGGGGGCATACCAGGCAGAGGAGTGGGAAAGGGGGTGGGGGGTGTAGAGGGGGGCATACCAGGCAGAGGGGTGGGGGATGTAGAGGGGGGCATACCAGTCAGAGAAGTGGGAAAGGGAACATGGGGGATGTAGAAGGGGACTAACCAGGCAGAGGAGGGGGAAAGTGGTCAGGGGGGATGTAGAAGGGGACATACCAGGCAGAGGAGTGAGAAAGGGAACAGTGGGAATGTAGAAGGGGGCCTACCAGGCAGAGGAGTGGGAAAGGGAACAGGGGGGATGTGGAAGGGGGCATACCAGGGAGAGGAGTGGGAAAGGGAACAGGGGGATGTGGAAGGGGGCATACCAGGCAGAGGAGTGGGAAAGGGGGTGGGGGGATGTAGAAGGGGGCATACCAGACAGAGGAGTGGGAAAGAGGTCAGGGGGGATGTAGAAGGGGGAATACCAGGGAGAGGAGTGGGAAAGGAAACAGGGGAGATGTAGAAGGGGGAATACCAGGCAGAGGAGTGGGAAAGGGGGTGGGGGATGTTGAAGGGGGCATACCAGGCAGAGGAGGGGGAAATGGGGTGGGGGGATGTAGAAGGGGGCCATACCAGGCAGAGGAGTGGGAAAGGGAACAGGGGGGATGTAGAAGGAAGCACACCAGGCAGAGGAGGGGGAAAGGGAAGAGGGGGGATGTAGAAGGGGGCATATCAGGCAGAGGAGTGGGAAAGGGGGTGGGGAATGTAGAAGGGGGCCATACCAGGCAGAGGAGTGGGAAAGGGGGTGGGGGATGTAGAAGGGGGCATACCAGACAGAGGAGTGGGAAAGGGGGTGGGGATGTAGAAGGGGGCATACCAGGCAGAGGAGGGGGGAAAGGGGTCAGGGGGATGTAGAAGGGGGCACACCAGGCAGAGGAGGGGGAAAGGGGTCAGGGGGGATGTAGAACGGGGCATATCAGGCAGAGGAGGGGGAAAGGGAACAGGGGAGATGTAGAAGGGGGCATACCAGGCAGAGAAGGGGGAAAGTGGTCAGTGGGATGTAGAAGGGGGCATACCAGGCAGAGGAGTGGGAAAGGGGGTGGGGATGTAGAAGGGGGCATACCAGGCAGAGGAGTGGGAAAGGGGGTGGGGGGTGTAGAAGGGGGGATACCAGGCATAGGACTGGGAAAGGGAACATGGGGGATGTAGAAGGGGGCATACCAGGGAGAGGAGTGGGAAAGGGGGTGGGGGGTGTAGAAGGGGGCATACCAGGCAGAGGAGTGGGAAAGGGAACAGGGGGGATGTAGAAGGGGGCATACCAGGCAGAGGAGGGGGAAAGGGGTCAGGGGGATGTAGAAGGGGGAATACCAGGCAGAGGAGTGGGAAAGGGAACAGGGGGATGTAGAAGGGGGCATACCAGGCAGAGGAGGGGGAAAGGGGTCAGGGGGATGTAGAAGGGGGCACACCAGCCAGAGGAGTGGGAAAGGGAACAGGGGGGATTAAGAAGAGGGCATACCAGGCAGAGGAGTGGGGAAGGGAACAGGGGGGATGTAGAAGGTGCCATACCAGGCAGAGGAGGGGAAAGGGGTCAGGGGGATGTAGAAGGGGGCATACCAGGCAGAGGAGTGGGAAAGGGAACAGGGGGGATGTAGAAGGGGACATTCCAGGCAGAGGAGTAGGAAAGGGAACAGGAGGGATGTATAAGGGGGCATACCAGGCAGAGGAGTGGGAAAGGGAACAGGGGGATGTAGAAGGGGGCATACCAGGCAGAGGAGTGGGAAAGGGAACAGGGGGGATGTAGAAGGGGACATGCCAGGCAGAGGAGTAGGAAAGGGAACAGGGTGGATGTAGAAGGGGGCATACCAGGCAGAGAAGTGGGAAAGGGGGTGGGGGTGTCAAGGGGGGCAAACCAGGCAGAAGAGTGGGAAAGGGAACAGGGGGGATGTAGAAGAGGGCATACCAGGCAGAGGAGTGGGAAAGGGAACCGGGGGGGTGTAGAAGGGGGCATACCAGGCAGAGGAGCGGTAAAGGGAACAGGGGGATATAGAAGGGGGTATACCAGGCAGAGGAGTGGGAAAGGGAACAGGGGGGATGTAGACGGGGGCATACCAGGCAGAGGAGGGGGAAAGGGGTCAGGGGGGATGTAGAAGGGGGCATACCAGGCAGAGGAGTGGGAAAGGGAACAGGGGGGATGTAGAAGGGGGCATACCAGGCAGAGGAGGGGGAAAGGGGTCAGGGGGATGTAGAAGGGGGCATACCAGGCAGAGGAGTGGGAAAGGGAACAGGGGGGATGTAGAAGGAAGCACACCAGGCAGATTAGGGGTAAAGGGAACAGGGGGGATGTAGAAGGGGGCATACCAGGCAGAGGAGGGGGAAAGGGGTCAGGGGGGATGTAGAAGGGGGCATACCAGGCAGAGGAGTGGGAAAGGGGTCAGGGGGGATGTAGAAGGGGGAATACCAGGGAGAGGAGTGGGAAAGGGGTCAGGGGGGATGTAGAAGGCGGAATACCAGGGAGAGGAGTGGGAAAGGGGTCAGGGGGGGTGTAGAAGGGGGAATACCAGGCAGAGGAGGGGGAAAGGGGTCAGGAGGGATGTAGAAGAGGGAATACCAGGCAGAGGAGTGGGAAAGGGGGTGGGGGATGTAGAGGGGGGCATACCAGGCAGAGGAGTGGGAAAGGGGGTGGGGGATGTAGAGGGGCGCATACCAGGCAGAGGAGTGGGAAAGGGGGTGGGGGATGTAGAAGGGGGCATACCAGGCAGAGGAGTGGGAAAGGGGGTGGGGGATGTAGAAGGGGGCCATACCAGGCAGAGGAGTGGGAAAGGGAACAGGGGGGGTGTAGAAGGAAGCACACCAGGCAGAGGAGGGGGAAAGGGAACAGGGGGGATGTAGAAGGGGGCATATCAGGCAGAGGAGTGGGAAAGGGGGTGGGGGATGTAGAAGGGGGAATACCAGGCAGAGTCATGGGAAAGGGAACAGGGGGGATGTAGAAGGGGGCATACCAGACAGAGGAGTGGGAAAGGGGGTGGGGAAGTAGAAGGGGGCATACCAGGCAGAGGAGGGGGAAAGGGGTCAGGGGGATGTAGAAGGCGGCACACCAGGCAGAGGAGGGGGAAAGGGGTCAGGGGGGATGTAGAACGGGGCATACCAGGCAGAGGAGGGGGAAAGGGAAGAGGGGAGATGTAGAAGGGGGCATACCAGGCAGAGAAGGGGGAAAGCGGTCAGTGGGATGTAGAAGGGGGCATACCAGGCAGAGGAGTGGGAAAGAGGGTGGGGATGTAGAAGGGGGCATACCAGGCAGAGGAGTGGGAAAGGGGGTGGGGGGTGTAGAAGGGGGCATACCAGGCATAGGAGTGGGAAAGGGAACATGGGGGATGTAGAAGGGGGCATACCAGGCAGAGGAGTAGGAAAGGGGGTGGGGGATGTAGAAGGGGGCATACCAGGCAGAGGAGTGGGAAAGGGAACAGGGGGGATGTAGAAGGGGGCATACCAGGCAGAGGAGGGGGAAAGGGGTCAGGGGGATGTAGAAGGGGGAATACCAGGCAGAGGAGTGGGAAAGGGAACAGGGGGGATGTAGAAGGGGGCATACCAGGCAGAGGAGAGGGAAAGGGGTCAGGGGGATGTAGAAGGGGGCACACCAGCCAGAGGAGTGGGAAAGGGACCAGAGGGGGATTAAGAAGGGGGCATACCAGGCAGAGGAGTGGGAAAGGGAACAGGGGGGATGTAGAAGGGGGCATACCAGGCAGAGGAGGGGGAAAGGGGTCAGGGGGATGCAGAAGGGGGCATACCAGGCAGAGGAGTGGGAAAGGGAACAGGGGGGATGTAGAAGGGGACATGCCAGGCAGAGGAGTAAGAAAGGGAACAGGGGGGATGTAGAAGGGGGCATACCAGGCAGAGGAGTGGGAAAGGGAACAGGGGGGATGTAGAAGGGGGCATACCAGGCAGAGGAGTGGGAAAGGAAACAGGTGGGATGTAGAAGGGGACATGCCAGGCAGAGGAGTAGGAAAGGGAATAGGGGGGATGTAGAAGGGGGCATACCAGGCAGAGGAGTGGGAAAGGGGGTGGGGGATGTAGAGGGGGGCATACCAGGCAGAAGAGTGGGAAAGGGAACAGGGGGGATGTAGAAGAGGGCATACCATGCAGAGGAGTGGGAAAGGGAACCGGGGGGGTGTAGAAGGGGGCATACCAGGGAGAGGAGTGGTAAAGGGAACAGGGGGATATAGAAGGGGGCATACCAGGCAGAGGAGTGGGAAAAGGAACAGGGGGGATGTAGAAGGGGGCATACCAGGCAGAGGGGGGGAAAGGGGTCAGGGGAGATGTAGAAAGGGGCATACCAGGCAGAGGAGTGGGAAAGGGAACAGGGGGGTTGTAGAAGGGGGCATACCAGGCAGAGGAGGGGGAAAGGGGTCAGGGGGATGTAGAAGGGGGCATACCATGCAGAGGAGTGGGAAAGGGAACAGGGGGGATGTAGAAGGAAGCACACAAGGCAGAGGAGGGGGAAAGGGAACAGGGGGGGTGTAGAAGGGGGAATACAAGGGAGAGGAGTGGGAAAGGGGTCAGGGGGGATGTAGAAGGGGGAATACCAGGGAGAGGAGTGGGAAAGGGAACAGGGGAGATGTAGAAGGGAGAATACCATGGAGAGGAGTGGGAATGGGGTCAGGGGGGATATAGAAGGGGGAATACCAGGCAGGGGAGTGGGAAAGGGGGTGGGGGGATGTAGAAGGGGGCATACCAGTCAGAGGTGTGGGGAAGGGGGTGGGGGGACATAGAAGGGGGCATACCAGGGAGAGGAGTGGGAAAGGGGTCAGGGGGGATGTAGAAGGGGGCATACCAGGGAGAGGAGTGGGAAATGGGTCAGGGGGGTGTAGAAGGGGGAATACCAGGCAGAGGAGTGGGAAAGGGGTCAGGGGGGATGTAGAAGGGGGAATACCAGGGAGAGGAGTGGGAAAGGGGTCAGGGGGGTGTAGAAGGGAGAATACCAGGGAGAGGAATGGGAATGGGGTCAGGGGGGATGTAGAAGGGGGAATACCAGGCAGAGGAGTGGGAAAGGGGGTGGGGGGATGTAGAAGGGGGCATACCAGTCAGGGGTGTGGGGAAGGGGGTGGGGGGACATAGAAGGGGGCATACCAGGGAGAGGAGTGGGAAAGGGGTCAGGAGGGATGTAGAAGGGGGAATACCAGGGAGAGGAGTGGGAAAGGGGGTGGGGGGATGTAGACGGGGGCATACCAGGCAGAGGAGGGGGAAAGGTGTCAGGGGGGATGTAGAAGGGGGCAAACCTGGTAGAGGAGTGGGAAAGGGAACAGGGGGATGTAGAAGGGGGAATACCAGGCATAGGAGTGGGAAAGGGGACAGTGGGGATGTAGAAGGGGGTCATACCAGGCAGAGGAAGGGGAAAGGGAACAGGGGGGGTGTAGAAGGGGGCATACCAGGCAGAGGAGTGGGAAAGGGGACAGTGGGGATGTAGAAGGGGGCATACCAGACAGAGGAGTGGGAAAGGGGGTGGGGGATGTAGAGGGGGGCATACCAGGGAGAGGAGTGGGAAAGGGGTCGGGGGATTGTAGAAGGGGGCATACCAGGCAGAGGAGTGGGAAAGGGAACAGGGGGATGTAGAAGGGGGCATGCCAGGCAGAGGGGTGGAAACGGGAACAGGGGGGATGTAGAAGGGGGCATTCCAGGCAGAGGAGGGGGAAAGTGGTCAGGGGGGATGTAGAAGGGGGCATACCAGGCAGAGGAGTGGGAAAGGGAACCGGGGGAATGTAGAAGGGGGCATACCAGGCAGAGGAGTGGGAAAGGGAACAGGGGGGATGTAGAAGGGGGCATACCAGGCAGGGGAGTGAGAAAGGGGTCAGGGGGATGTAGAAGGGGGCATACCAGGCAGAGGAGTGGGAAAGGGAACAGGGGGGATGTAGAAGGAAGCACACCAGGCAGAGGAGGGGGAAAGGGAACAGGGGGGGATGTAGAAGGGGGCATACCAGGCAGAGGAAGGGGAAAGGGGTCAGGGGGGGTGTAGAAGGGGGCATACCAGGCAGAGGAGGGGGAAAGGGAACAGGGGGGATGTAGAAGTGGGCATACCAGGCAGAGGTGTGGGGAAGGGGGTGGGGGGACATAGAAGGTGGCATACCAGGGAGAGGAGTGGGAAAGGGGTCAGGGGGGATGTAGAAGGGGGCATAACAGGGAGAGGAGTGGGAAAGGGGTCAGGGGGGATGTAGAAGGGGGAATACCAGGGAGAGGAGTGGTAAAGTGGTCAGGGTGGATGTAGAAGGCGGAATACCAGGGAGAGGAGTGGGAAAGGGGTCAGGGGGGATGTATAAGGGGGCATACCAGGCAGAGGAGGGGGAAGGGGAACAGGGGGGGTGTAGAAGGGGACATACCAGGCAGATGAGTGGGAAAGGGAACAGGCGGGATGTAGAAGGGGGCATACCAGGGAGAGGAGTGGGAAATGGGTCAGGGGGGATGTAGAAGGGGGATTACCAGGCAGAGGAGTGGGAAAGGGGTCAGGGGGGATGTAGAAGGGGGAATACCACGGAGAGGAGTGGGAAAGGGGTCAGGGGGGATGTAGAAGGGGGCATACCAGGCAGAGGAGTGGGAAAGGGAACAGGGGGGGGTGTAGAAGGGGGAATACAAGGGAGAGGAGTGGGAAAGGGGTCAGGGGGGATGTAGAAGGGGGAATAGCAGGAAGAGGAGTGGGAAAGGGAACAGGGGAGATGTAGAAGGGAGAATACCATGGAGAGGAGTGGGAATGGGGTCAGGGGGGATATAGAAGGGGGAATACCAGGCAGAGGAGTGGGAAAGGGGGTAGGGGGATGTAGAAGGGGGCATACCAGTCAGAGGTGTGGGGAAGGGGGTGGGGGGACATAGAAGGGGGCATACCAGGGAGAGGAGTGGGAAAGGGATCAGGGGGGATGTAGAAGGGGGCATACCAGGGAGAGGAGTGGGAAATGGGGCAGGGGGGTGTAGAAGGGGGAATACCAGGCAGAGGAGTGGGAAAGGGGTCAGGGGGGATGTAGAAGGGGGAATACCAGGGAGAGGAGTGGGAAAGGGGTCAGGGGGGGTGTAGAAGGGAGAATACCAGGGAGAGGAGTGGGAATGGGGTCAGGGGGGATGTAGAAGGGGGAATACCAGGCAGAGGAGTGGGAAAGGGGGTGGGGGGATGTAGAAGGGGGCATACCAGTCAGGGGTGTGGGGAAGGGGGTGGGGGGACATAGAAGGGGGCATACCAGGGAGAGGAGTGGGAAAGGGGTCAGGAGGGATGTAGAAGGGGGAATACCAGGGAGAGGAGTGGGAAAGGGGTTGGGTGGATGTAGACGGGGGCATACCAGGCAGAGGAGGGGGAAAGGTGTCAGGGGGGATATAGAAGGGGGCACACCTGGTAGAGGAGTGGGAAAGGGAACAGGGGGATGTAGAAGGGGGAATACCAGGGAGAGGAGTGGGAAAGGGAACAGGGGGGATGTAGAAGGGGCATACCAGGCAGAGGAGTGGGAAAGGGGACAGTGGGGATGCAGAAGGGGGCATACCAGACAGAGGAGTGGGAAAGGGGGTGGGGGATGTAGAGGGGGGCATACCAGGGAGAGGAGTGGGAAAGGGGTCAGGGGGATTGTAGAAGGGGGCATACCAGGCAGGGGAGTGAGAAAGGGGTCAGGGGGATGTAGAAGGGGGCATACCAGGCAGAGGAGTGGGAAAGGGAACAGGGGGGATGTAGAAGGGGGCATACCAGGCAGAGGAGTGGGAAAGGGAACAGGGGGGATGTAGAAGGAAGCACACCAGGCAGAGGAGGGGAAAAGGGAACAGGGGGGATGTAGAAGGGGGCATACCAGGCAGAGGAAGGGGAAAGGGGTCGGGGGGGTGTAGAAGGGGGCATACCAGGCAGAGGAGGGGGAAAGGGAACAGGGGGGATGTAGAAGGGGGCATACCAGGCAGAGGTGTGGGGAAGGGGGTGGGGGGACATAGAAGGTGGCATACCAGGGAGAGGAGTGGGAAAGGGGTCAGGGGGGATGTAGAAGGGGGCATAACAGGGAGAGGAGTGGGAAAGGGGTCAGGGGGGATGTAGAAGGGGGAATACCAGGGAGAGGAGTGGTAAAGTGGTCAGGGGGGATGTAGAAGGCGGAATACCAGGGAGAGGAGTGGGAAAGGGGTCAGGGGGATGTAGAAGGGGGCATACCAGGCAGAGGAGGGGGAAAGGGAACAGGGGGGGTGTAGAAGGGGACATACCAGGCAGATGAGTGGGAAAGGGAACAGGCGGGATGTAGAAGGGGGCATACCAGGGAGAGGAGTGGGAAATGGGTCAGGGGGGATGTAGAAGGGGGAATAACAGGCAGAGGAGTGGGAAAGGGGTCAGGGGGGATGTAGAAGGGGAAATACCACGGAGAGGAGTGGGAAAGGGGTCAGGGGGATGTAGAAGGGGGCATACCAGGCAGAGGAGTGGGAAAGGGAACAGGGGGGGTGTAGAAGGGGGAATACAAGGGAGAGGAGTGGGAAAGGGGTCAGGGGGGATGTAGAAGGGGGAATACCAGGGAGAGGAGTGGGAAAGGGAACAGGGGAGATGTAGAAGGGAGAATACCATGGAGAGGAGTGGGAATGGGGTCAGGGGGGATATAGAAGGGGGAATACCAGGCAGAGGAGTGGGAAAGGGGGTGGGGGGATGTAGAAGGGGGCATACCAGTCAGAGGTGTGGGGAAGGGGGTGGGGGGACATAGAAGGGGGCATACCAGGGAGAGGAGTGGGAAAGGGATCAGGGGGATGTAGAAGGGGGCATACCAGGGAGAGGAGTGGGAAAGGGGTTGGGTGGATGTAGACGGGGGCATACCAGGCAGAGGAGGGGGAAAGGTGTAAGGGGGGAAATAGAAGGGGGTACACCTGGTAGAGGAGTGGGAAAGGGAACAGGGGGATGTAGAAGGGGGAATACCAGGGAGAGGAGTGGGAAAGGGAACAGGGGGGATGTAGAAGGGGCATACCAGGCAGAGGAGTGGCAAAGGGGACAGTGGGTATGTAGAAGGGGGAATAACAGGCAGAGGAAGGGGAAAGGGAACAGGGGGGTGTAGAAGGGGGCATACCAGGCAGAGGAGTGGGAAAGGGGACAGTGGGGATGTAGAAGGGGGCATACCAGACAGAGGAGTGGGAAAGGGGGTGGGGGATGTAGAGGGGGGCATAACAGGGAGAGGAGTGGGAAAGGGGTCAGGGGGATTGTAGAAGGGGGCATACCAGGCAGAGGAGTGGGAAAGGGAACAGGGGGATGTAGAAGGGGGCATGCCAGGCAGAGGAGTGGGAAAGGGAACAGGGGAGATGTAGAAGGGAGAATACCATGGAGAGGAGTGGGAATGGGGTCAGGGGGGATATAGAAGGGGGAATACCAGGCAGAGGAGTGGGAAAGGGGGTGGGGGGATGTAGAAGGGGGCATACCAGTCAGAGGTGTGGGGAAGGGGGTGGGGGGACATAGAAGGGGGCATACCAGGGAGAGGAGTGGGAAAGGGATCAGGGGGATGTAGAAGGGGGCATACCAGGGAGAGGAGTGGGAAAGGGGTTGGGTGGATGTAGACGGGGGCATACCAGGCAGAGGAGGGGGAAAGGTGTCAGGGGGGATATAGAAGGGGGCACACCTGGTAGAGGAGTGGGAAAGGGAACAGGGGGATGTAGAAGGGGGAATACCAGGGAGAGGAGTGGGAAAGGGAACAGGGGGGATGTAGAAGGGGCATACCAGGCAGAGGAGTGGCAAAGGGGACAGTGGGTATGTAGAAGGGGGAATAACAGGCAGAGGAAGGAGAAAGGGAACAGGGGGGGTGTAGAAGGGGGCATACCAGGCAGAGGAGTGGGAAAGGGGACAGTGGGGATGTAGAAGGGGGCATACCAGACAGAGGAGTGGGAAAGGGGGTGGGGGATGTAGAGGGGGGCATAACAGGGAGAGGAGTGGGAAAGGGGTCAGGGGGATTGTAGAAGGGGGCATACCAGGCAGAGGAGTGGGAAAGGGAACAGGGGGATGTAGAAGGGGGCATGCCAGGCAGAGGGGTGGGAACGGGAACTGGGGGGATGTAGAAGGGGGCATTCCAGGCAGAGGAGGGGGAAAGTGGTCAGGGGGGATGTAGAAGGGGGCATACCAGGCAGAGGAGTGGGAAAGGGAACCGGGGGAATGTAGAAGGGGGCATACCAGGCAGAGGAGTGGGAAAGGGAACAGGGGGGATGTAGAAGGGGGCATACCAGGCAGAGGAGTGGGAAAGGGAACAGGGGGGATGTAGAAGGAAGCACACCAGGCAGAGGAGGGGGAAAGGGAACAGGGGGGGATGTAGAAGGGGGCATACCAGGCAGAGGAGTGGGAAAGGGGATGCGGGATGTAGAAGGAAGCACACCAGGCAGAGGAAGGGGAAAGGGGTCAGGGGGGGTGTAGAAGGGGGCATACCAGGCAGAGGATGGGGAAAGGGAACAGGGGGGATGTAGAAGGGGGCATACCAGGCAGAGGTGTGGGGAAGGGGGTGGGGGGACATAGAAGGTGGCATACCAGGGAGAGGAGTGGGAAAGGGGTCAGGGGGGATGTAGAAGGGGGCATAACAGGGAGAGGAGTGGGAAAGGGGTCAGGGGGGATGTAGAAGGGGGAATACCAGGGAGAGGAGTGGTAAAGTGGTCAGGGGGGATGTAGAAGGCGGAATACCAGGGAGAGGAGTGGGAAAGGGGTCAGGGGGGATGTAGAAGGGGGCATACCAGGCAGAGGAGGGGGAAAGGGAACAGGGGGGGGTGTAGAAGGGGGCATACCAGGCAGAGGCGTGGGAAAGGGAACAGGGGGGATGTAGAAGGAGGCATACCAGGCAGAGGAGTGGGAAAGGGAACAGGGGGGATGTAGAAGGGGGCATACCAGGCAGAGGAGTAGGAAAGGGAACAGGGGGGTGTAGAAGGGGGCATACCAGGCAGAGGAGTGGGAAAGGGAACAGGAGGGATGTAGAAGGGGACATACCAGGCAGATGAGTGGGAAAGGGAACAGGGGGGATGTAGAAGGGGGCATACCAGGCAGAGGAGTGGGAAAGGGGGTGGGGGATGTAGAAGGGGGCATACCAGGCAGAGGAGGGGGAAAGGGGTCAGGGGGGATGTAGAAGGGTGCATACCAGGCAGAGGAGTGGGAAAGGGAACAGGGGGGATTTAGAAGGGGGCATACCAGGCAGAGGAGGGGGAAAGGGGTCAGGGGGATGTAGAAGGGGGCATACCAGGCAGAGGAGTGGGAAAGGGAACAGGGGGGATGTAGAAAGAAGCACACCAGGCAGAGGAGGGGGAAAGAGAACAGGGTGGATGTAGAAGGGGGCATACCAGGCAGAGGAGTGGGAACGGGGGTGGGGGATGTAGAGGGGGCATAGCAGGCAGAGGAGTGGGAAAGGGGGTGGGGGATCTAGAAGGGGGCATACCAAGCAGAGGAGGGGGAAAGGGGTCAGGGGGGATGTAGAAGGGGGCATACCAGGCAGAGGAGTGGGAAAGGGAACAGGGGGGATGTAGAAAGAAGCACACCAGGCAGAGGAGGGGGGAAGAGAACAGGGGGGATGTAGAAGGGGGCATACCAGGTAGAGGAGGGGGAAAGGGAACAGGGGGGATGTAGAAGGGGGCATACCAGGAAGAGGTGTGGGGAAGGGGTCAGGGGGGATGTAGAAGGGGGCATACCAGGCAGAGGAGGGGGAAAGGGGTCAGGGGGGATGTAGAAGGGGGAATACCAGGGAGAGGAGTGGGAAAGGGGTCAGGGGGATGTAGAAGGAAGAATACCAGGGAGAGGAGTGGGAAAGGGGTCAGGGGAGATGTAGAAGGGAGAATATCATGGAGAGGAGTGGGAATGGGGTCAGGGGGATGTAGAAGGGGGAATACCAGGCAGAGGAGTGGGAAAGGGGTGGGGGGATGTAGAAGGGGGCATACCAGTCAGAGTTGTGGGGAAGGGGGTGGGGGGACATAGAAGGGGGCATACCAGGGAGAGGAGTGGGAAAGGGGTCAGGGGGGATGTAGAAGGGGGCATACCAGGGAGAGGAGTGGGAAATTGGTCAGGGGGTATGTAGAAGGGGGAATACCAGGCAGAGGAGTGGGAAAGGGGTCAGGGGGGATGTAGAAGGGGGAATACCAGGGAGAGGAGTGGGAAAGGGGTCAGGGGGATATAGAAGGGGGCATACCAGGCAGAGGAGTGGGAAAGGGAACAGGGGAGGTGTAGAAGGGGGAATACCAGGGAGAGGAGTGGGAAAGGGGTCAGGGGGGATGTAGAAGGGGGAATACCAGGGAGAGGAGTGGGAAGGGAACAGGGGAGATGTAGAAGGGAGAATACCAGGGAGAGGAGTGGGAATGGGGTCAGGGGGGATGTAGAAGGGGGAATATCAGGGATATGAGTGGGAAAGGGGTCCGGGCGGATGTAGAAGGGGGAATACCAGGCAGAGGAGGGGAAAGGGGGTCAGGGGATGTAGAAGGGGGCATACCAGGCAGAGGAGGGGAAAGGGGTCAGGGGGGATGTAGAAGGGGGCACACCTGATAGAGGAGTGGGGGAGGGGACAGGGGGGATGTAGAAGGGGGAATACCAGGGAGAGGAGTGGGAAAGGGAACAGGGGGATGTAGAAGGGGGAATACCATGGAGAGAAGTGGTAAAGGGAAAAGGGGGGTGTAGAAGGGGGCATACCAGGAAGAGGAAGGGGAAAGGGGGTGGGGGATGTAGAGTTGGGCATAGCAGGCAGAGGAGGGGGAAAGAGGGTGGGGGATGTAGAAGGGGGCATACCAGTCAGAGGAGGGGGAAAGGGGTCAGGGGGGATGTAGAAGGGAGCATACCAGGCAGAGGAGTGTTAAAGGGAACAGGGGGGATGTAGAAGGGGGCATACCAGGCAGAGGAGGGGGAAAGGAGACAGCGGGGATGTAGAAGGGGGCATACCAGACAGAGGAGTGGGAAAGGGGGTGGGGGATGTAGAGGGGGGCATACCAGGGAGAGGAGTGGGAAAGGGGTCAGGGGGATTGTAGAAGGGGGCATACCAGGCAGAGGAGTTGGAAAGGGAACAGGGGGATGTAGAAGGGGGAATACCAGGCAGAGGAGTGGGAAAGGGAACAGGGGGAATGTAGAAGGGGGCATACCAGGCAGAGGAGTGGGAAAGGGAACAGGGGGGATGTAGAGGGGGGCACACCAGGCAGAGGAGTGGGAAAGGGAACAGGGGGGATGTAGAAGGGGGCATACCAGGCAGAGGAGTGGGAAAGGGAACAGGGGGGATGTAGAAGGGGAAATACCAGGCAGAGGAGTAGGAAAGGGAACAGGGGGGATGTAGAAGGGGGCATACCAGGAAGAGGAGTGGGAAAGGGGGTGGGGGATGTAGAGGTGGGCATAGCAGGCAGAGGAGGGGGAAAGAGGGTGGGGGATGTAGAAGGGGGCATACCAGTCAGAGGAGGGGGAAAGGGGTCAGGGGGGATGTAGAAGGGGGCATACCAGGCAGAGGAGTGGGAAAGGGAAAAGGGGGGGTGTAGAAGGAGGCATACCAGGCAGAGGAGGGGGAAACGGGTCAGGGGGATGTAGAAGGGGGCATACCAGGCAGAGGAGTGGGAAAGGGGGTGGGGGATGTAGAAGGGGGCATACCAGGCAGAGGAGTCGGAAAGGGGGTGGGGGATGTAGAAGGGGGCATACCAGGCAGAGTCGTGGGAAAGGGAACAGGGGGGATGTAGGAGGAAGCACGCCAGGCAGAGGAGGGGAAAGGGAACAGGGGGGATGTAGAAGGGGGCATACCAGGCAGAGGAGTGGGAAAGGGGGTGGGGGATGTAGAAGGGGGCCATACCAGGCAGAGGAGTGGGAAAGGGAACAGGGGGGATGTAGAAGGAAGCACACCAGGCAGAGGAGGGGGAAAGGGGTCAGGGGGGATGTAGAACGGGGCATACCATGCAGAGGAGGGGGAAAGGGAACAGGGGGATGTAGAAGGGGGCATACCAGGCAGAGGAGGGGGAAAGGGGTCAGAGGGATGTAGAAGGGGGCATACCAGGCAGAGGAGTGGGAAAGGGGGTGGGGGATGTAGAAGGGGGCATACCAGGCAGAGGAGTGGGAAAGGGGGTGGGGGATGTAGAGGGGGGCATACCAGGCAGAGGAGTGGGAAAGGGAACAGGGGGGATGTGGAAGGGGGCATACCAGGCAGAGGAGTGGGAAAGTGGTCAGGGGGGATGTAGAAGGGGGCATACGAGGCTGAGGGGTGGGAAAGGGAACATGGGGGATGTAGAAGGGGGCATACCAGGCAGAGGAGTGGGAAAGGGAACAGGGGGGATGTAGAAGGGGGCATACCAGGCAGAGGAGGGGGAAAGTGGTCAGGGGGGATGTAGAAGGGGGCATACCAGGCAGAGGAGTGGGAAAGGGGGTGGGGGATGTAGAAGGGGGCATACCAGCCTGAGGAGTGGGAAAGGAAACAGGGGGGATGTAGAAGGGGGCATACCAGGCAGAGGAGTGGGAAAGCGAACAGGGGGGGGGGTGTAGAAGGGGGAATACCAGGCAGAGGAGTGGGAAAGGGGTCAGGGGGGATGTAGAAGGGGGAATACCAGGGAGAGGAGTGGGAAAGGGGTCAGGGGGATATAGAAGGGGGCATACCAGGCAGAGGAGTGGGAAAGGGAACAGGGGAGGTGTAGAAGGGGGAATACCAGGGAGAGGAGTGGGAAAGGGGTCAGGGGGGATGTAGAAGGGGGAATACCAGGGAGAGGAGTGGGAAGGGAACAGGGGAGATGTAGAAGGGAGAATACCAGGGAGAGGAGTGGGAATGGGGTCAGGGGGGATGTAGAAGGGGGAATATCAGGGATATGAGTGGGAAAGGGGTCCGGGCGGATGTAGAAGGGGGAATACCAGGCAGAGGAGGGGAAAGGGGGTCAGGGGATGTAGAAGGGGGCATACCAGGCAGAGGAGGGGAAAGGGGTCAGGGGGGATGTAGAAGGGGGCACACCTGATAGAGGAGTGGGGGAGGGGACAGGGGGGATGTAGAAGGGGGAATACCAGGGAGAGGAGTGGGAAAGGGAACAGGGGGATGTAGAAGGGGGAATACCATGGAGAGAAGTGGTAAAGGGAACAGGGGGGTGTAGAAGGGGGCATACCAGGAAGAGGAAGGGGAAAGGGGGTGGGGGATGTAGAGTTGGGCATAGCAGGCAGAGGAGGGGGAAAGAGGGTGGGGGATGTAGAAGGGGGCATACCAGTCAGAGGAGGGGGAAAGGGGTCAGGGGGGATGTAGAAGGGAGCATACCAGGCAGAGGAGTGTTAAAGGGAACAGGGGGGATGTAGAAGGGGGCATACCAGGCAGAGTAGGGGGAAAGGAGACAGCGGGGATGTAGAAGGGGGCATACCAGACAGAGGAGTGGGAAAGGGGGTGGGGGATGTAGAGGGGGGCATACCAGGGAGAGGAGTGGGAAAGGGGTCAGGGGGATTGTAGAAGGGGGCATACCAGGCAGAGGAGTTGGAAAGGGAACAGGGGGATGTAGAAGGGGGAATACCAGGCAGAGGAGTGGGAAAGGGAACAGGGGGAATGTAGAAGGGGGCATACCAGGCAAAGGAGTGGGAAAGGGAACAGGGGGGATGTAGAGGGGGGCACACCAGGCAGAGGAGTGGGAAAGGGAACAGGGGGGATGTAGAAGGGGGCATACCAGGCAGAGGAGTGGGAAAGGGAACAGGGGGGATGTAGAAGGGGAAATACCAGGCAGAGGAGTAGGAAAGGGAACAGGGGGGATGTAGAAGGGGGCATACCAGGAAGAGGAGTGGGAAAGGGGGTGGGGGATGTAGAGGTGGGCATAGCAGGCAGAGGAGGGGGAAAGAGGGTGGGGGATGTAGAAGGGGGCATACCAGTCAGAGGAGGGGGAAAGGGGTCAGGGGGGATGTAGAAGGGGGCATACCAGGCAGAGGAGTGGGAAAGGGAAAAGGGGGGGTGTAGAAGGAGGCATACCAGGCAGAGGAGGGGGAAACGGGTCAGGGGGATGTAGAAGGGGGCATACCAGGCAGAGGAGTGGGAAAGGGGGTGGGGGATGTAGAAGGGGGCATACCAGGCAGAGGAGTGGGAAAGGGGGTGGGGGATGTAGAAGGGGGCATACCAGGCAGAGTCGTGGGAAAGGGAACAGGGGGGATGTAGGAGGAAGCACGCCAGGCAGAGGAGGGGAAAGGGAACAGGGGGGATGTAGAAGGGGGCATACCAGGCAGAGGAGTGGGAAAGGGGGTGGGGGATGTAGAAGGGGGCCATACCAGGCAGAGGAGTGGGAAAGGGAACAGGGGGGATGTAGAAGGAAGCACACCAGGCAGAGGAGGGGGAAAGGGGTCAGGGGGGATGTAGAACGGGGCATACCATGCAGAGGAGGGGGAAAGGGAACAGGGGGATGTAGAAGGGGGCATACCAGGCAGAGGAGGGGGAAAGGGGTCAGAGGGATGTAGAAGGGGGCATACCAGGCAGAGGAGTGGGAAAGGGGGTGGGGGATGTAGAAGGGGGCATACCAGGCAGAGGAGTGGGAAAGGGGGTGGGGGATGTAGAGGGGGGCATACCAGGCAGAGGAGTGGGAAAGGGAACAGGGGGGATGTGGAAGGGGGCATACCAGGCAGAGGAGTGGGAAAGTGGTCAGGGGGGATGTAGAAGGGGGCATACGAGGCTGAGGAGTGGGAAAGGGAACATGGGGGATGTAGAAGGGGGCATACCAGGCAGAGGAGTGGGAAAGGGAACAGGGGGGATGTAGAAGGGGGCATACCAGGCAGAGGAGGGGGAAAGTGGTCAGGGGGGATGTAGAAGGGGGCATACCAGGCAGAGGAGTGGGAAAGGGGGTGGGGGATGTAGAAGGGGGCATACCAGCCTGAGGAGTGGGAAAGGAAACAGGGGGGATGTAGAAGGGGGCATACCAGGCAGAGGAGTGGGAAAGGGAACAGGGGGGGGGTGTAGAAGGGGGCATACCAGGCAGAGGAGTGGGAAAGGGAACAGGGGGATGTAGAAGGGGAAATACCAGACAGAGGAGTAGGAAAGGGAACAGGGGGGATGTAGAAGGGGGCATACCAGGCAGAAGAGTGGGAAAGGGAACAGGGGGGATGTAGAAAGGGGCATACCTGGCAGAGGAGGGGGAAAGGGGTCAGGGGGATGTAGAAGGGGACATACCAAGCAGAGGAGTGGGAAAGGGGGTGGGGGATGTAGAAGGGGGCCTACCAGGCAGAGGAGGGGGACAGGGGGTGGGGGATGTAGAAGGGGGCCATACCAGGCAGAGGAGTGGGAAAGGGAACAGGGGGGATGTAGAAGGAAGCACACCAGGCAGAGGAGGGGGAAAGGGAACAGGGGGGATGTAGAAGGGGGCATACCAGGCAGAGGAGGGGGAAAGGGGGTCAGGGGTGTGTAGAAGGGGGCATACCAGGCAGAGGAGTGGGAAAGGGGGTGGGGGATGTAGAAGGGGGCATACCAGGCAGAGGAGTGGGAAAGGGGGTGGGGGATGTAGAGGGGGGCATACCAGGCATAGGAGTGGGAAAAGGAACATGGGGGATGTAGAAGGGGGCATACCAGGCAGAGGAGTGGGAAAGGGGGTGGGGGATGTAGAGGGGGGCATACCAGGCATAGGAGTGGGAAAAGGAACATGGGGGATGTAGAAGGGGGCATACCAGGCAGAGAAGTGGGAAAGGGGGTGGGGGATGTAGAAGGGGCATACCAGGCAGAGGAGTGGGAAAGGGGGTGGAGGTGTAGAAGGGGGTATACCAGGCATAGGAGTGGGAAAAGGAACATGGGGATGTAGAAGGGGGCATACCAGGCAGAGAAGTGGGAAAGGGAACAGGGGGGATGTAGAAGGGGGCATACCAGGCAGAGGAGTGGGAAAGGGAACAGGGGGGATTAAGAAGGGGGCATACCAGGAAGAGGAGTGGGAAAGGGGGTGGGGGATGTAGAGGGGGGCATAGCAGGTAGAGGCGTGGGAAAGGGGGTGAGGGATGTAGAAGGGGGCACACCAGGCAGAGGAGGGGGAAAGGGGTCAGGGGGATGTAGAAGGGGTGCATACCAGGCAGAGGAGTGGGAAAGGGAACAGGGGGGATGTAGAAGGGGGCATACCAGGCAGAGGAGTGGGAAAGGGAACAGGGGGGATGTAGAAGGGGACATACCAAGCAGAGGAGTAGGAAAGGGAACAGGGGGGATGTAGAAGGGGTCATACCAGGAAGAGGAGTGGGAAAGGGGGTGGGGATGTAGAGGGGGGCATAGCAGTTAGAGGAGTGGGAAAGGGGGAGAGGGATGTAGAAGGGGGCACACCAGGCAGAGGAGGGGGAAAGGGGTCAGGGGGATGTAGAAGGGGGCATACCAGGCAGAGGAGTGGGAAAGGGAACAGGGGGGATGTAGAAGGGGACATACCAGGCAGAGGAGTGGGAAAGGGAACAGGGGGGATGTAGAGGGGGGCATACCAGGCAGAGGAGGGGCAAAGGGGTCAGGGGGATGTAGAAGGGGGCATACCAGGCAGAGGAGTGGGAAAGGGGGTGGGGGATGTAGAACGGGGCATACCAGGCAGAGGAGGGGGAAAGGGGTCAGGGGGGATGTAGAACGGGGCATACCAGGCAGAGGAGTTGGAAGGGGGTGGGGGAAGTAGAGGGGGGCATACCAGGCAGAGGAGCGGGAAAGGGGGTGGGGGATCTAGAATGGGGCATACCAGGCAGAGGAGTGGGAAAGGGGGTGGGGGATGTAGAGGGGGGCATACCAGGCAGAGGAGTGGGAAAGGGGGTGGGGGGTGTAGAAGGGTGCATACCAGGCAGAGGAGGGGGAAAGGGAACATGGGGGATGTAGAAGGGGGCATATCAGGCAGAGGAGTGGGAAAGGGGGTGGGGGATGTAGAAGGGGGCATACCAGGCAGAGGAGTGGGAAAGGGGGTGGGGGATGTAGAAGGGGGCATACCAGGCAGAGGAGTGGGAAAGGGAACAGGCGGGATATAGAAGGAAGCACACCAGGCAGAGGAGGGGGAAAGGGGTCAGGGGGGATGTAGAACGGGGCATACCAGGCAGAGGAGGGGGAAAGGGAACAGGGGGGATGTAGAAGGGGGCATACCAGGCAGAGGAGGGGGAAAGGGGTCAGGGGGGTGTAGAAGGGGGCATACCAGGCAGAGGAGTGGGAAAGGGGGTGGGGGATGTAGAGGGGGGCATACCAGGCAGAGGAGTGGGAAAGGGGGTGGGGGATGTAGAAGGGGCATACCAGGCAGAGGAGTGGGAAAGGGGGTGGGGGATGTAGAGGGGGGCATACCAGGCAGAGGAGTGGGAAAGGGGTGGAGGTGTAGAAGGGGGCATACCAGGCATAGGAGTGGGAAAAGGAACATGGGGGATGTAGAAGGGGGCATACCAGGCAGAGAAGTGGGAAAGGGGGTGGGGGATGTAGAAGGGGGCATACCAGGCAGAGGAGTGGGAAAGGGAACAGGGGGGATGTAGAAGGGGGCATACCAGGCAGAGGAGTGGGAAAGAGAACAGGGGGGATGAAGAAGGGGGCATACCAGGAAGAGGAGTGGGAAAGGGGGTGGGGGATGTAGAGGGGGGCTTAGCAGGTAGAGGAGTGGGAAAGGGGGTGAGGGATGTAGAAGGGGGCACACCAGGCAGAGGAGGGGGAAAGGGGTCAGGGGGATGTAGAAGGGGGCATACCAGGCAGAGGAGTGGGAAAGGGAACAGGGGGGATGTAGAAGGGGACATACCAAGCAGAGGAGTAGGAAAGGGAACAGGGGGGATGTAGAAGGGGTCATACCAGGAAGAGGAGTGGGAAAGGGGGTGGGGGATGTAGAGGGGGGCATAGCAGGTAGAGGAGTGGGAAAGGGGGTGAGGGATGTAGAAGGGGGCACACCAGGCAGAGGAGGGGGAAAGGGGTCAGGGGGATGTAGAAGGGGGCATACCAGGCAGAGGAGTGGGAAAGGGAACAGGGGGATGTAGAAGGGGGCATACCAGGCAGAGGAGGGGCAAAGGGGTCAGGGGGGATGTAGAAGGGGACATACCAGGCAGAGGAGTGGGAAAGGGAACAGGGGGGATGTAGAGGGGGGCATACCTGGCAGAGGAGGGGCAAAGGGGTCAGGGGGATGTAGAAGGGGGCATACCAGGCAGAGGAGTGGGAAAGGGGGTGGGGGGTGTAGAACGGGGCATACCAGGCAGAGGAGGGGGAAAGGGGTCAAGGGGGATGTAGAACGGGGCATACCAGGTAGAGGAGTTGGAAGGGGGTGGGGGAAGTAGAGGGGGCATACCAGGCAGAGGAGTGGGAAAGGGGGTGGGGGATCTAGAATGGGGCATACCAGGCAGAGGAGTGGGAAAGGGGGTGGGGGATGTAGAGGGGGGCATACCAGGCAGAGGAGTGGGAAAGGGGGTGGGGGTGTAGAAGGGGGCATACCAGGCAGAGGAGGGGGAAAGGGAACATGGGGGATGTAGAAGGGGGCATACCAGGCAGAGGAGTGGGAAAGGGGGTGGGGGATATAGAAGGGGGCATACCAGGCAGAGGAGGGGGAAAGTGGTCAGGGGGGATTTAGAAGGGGGCATACCAGGCAGAGGAGTGGGAAAGGGAACAGGGGGGTGTAGAAGGGGGCATACCAGGCAGAGGAGTGGGAAAGGGAACAGGGGGGTGTAGAAGGGGGCATACCAGACAGAGGAGTGGGAAAGGGGTGGGGGATGTAGAGGGGGGCATAGCAGGCAGAGGAGTGGAAAAGGGGGTGGGGATGTAGAAGGGGGCATACCAGGCAGAGGAGGGGGAAAGGGGTCAGGGGGGATGTAGAAGGGGGCATACCAGACAGAGGAGTGGGAAAGGGGTGGGGGATGTAGAGGGGGGCATAGCAGGCAGAGGAGTGGGAAAGGGGGTGGGGATGTAGAAGGGGGCATACCAGGCAGAGGAGGGGGAAAAGGGTCAGGGGGGATGTAGAAGGGGGCATACCAGGCAGAGGAGTGGGAAAGGGAACAGGGGGGATGTAGAAGGGGGCATACCAGGCAGAGGAGGGGGAAAGGGGTCAGGGGGATGTAGAAGGGGGCATACCAGGCAGAGGAGTGGGAAAGGGAACAGGGGGGATGTAGAAGGAAGCACACCAGGCAGAGGAGGGGGAAAGGGAACAGCGGGGATGTAGAAGGGGGCATACCAGGCAGAGGTGTGGGGAAGGGGGTGGGGATGTAGAAGGGGGCATAGCAGGGAGAGGAGTGGGAAAGGGGTCATGGGGGATGTAGAAGGGGGCATAGCAGGGAGAGGAGTGGGAAAGGGGTCAGGGGGGATGTAGAAGGGGGAATACCAGGGAGAGGAGTGGGAAAGGGGTCATGGGGGATGTTGAAGGCGGAATACCAGGGAGAGGAGTGGGAAAGGGGTCAGGGGGATGTAGAAGGGGGCATACCAGGCAGAGGAGGGGGAAAGGGAACAGGGGGGGTGTAGAAGGGGGAATACCAGGCAGAGGAGTGGGAAAGGGAACAGGGGGGATGTAGAAGGGGGCATACCAGGCAGAGGAGTGGGAAAGGGAACAGGGGGGATGTAGAAGGGGGCATACCAGGCAGAGGAGTGGGAAAGGGGGTGGGGAATGTAGAAGGTGGCATACCAGGGAGAGGAGTGGGAAAGGGGTCAGGGGGGATGTAGAAGGGGGCATACCAGGCAGAGGAGTGGGGAAGGGGGTGGGGGATGTAGAAGGGGGCATACCAGGCAGAGGAGTGGGAAAGGGGGTGGGGGATCTAGAATGGGGCATACCAGGCAGAGGAGTGGGAAAGGGGGTGGGAGATGTAGAGGGGGGCATACCAGGCAGAGGAGTGGGAAAGGGGGTGGGGGTGTAGAAGGGGGCATACCAGGCAGAGGAGGGGGAAAGGGAACATGGGGGATGTAGAAGGGGGCATACCAGGCCGAGGAGTGGGAAAGGGGGTGGGGGATGTAGAAGGGGGCATACCAGGCAGAGGAGGGGGAAGGGGGTGGGGATGTAGAAGGGGGCATAGCAGGGAGAGGAGTGGGAAAGGGGTCAGGGGGGATGTAGAAGGGGGCATAGCAGGGAGAGGAGTGGGAAAGGGGTCAGGGGGGATGTAGAAGGGGGAATACCAGGGAGAGGAGTGGGAAAGGGGTCATGGGGGATGTTGAAGGCGGAATACCAGGGAGAGGAGTGGGAAAGGGGTCAGGGGGATGTAGAAGGGGGCATACCAGGCAGAGGAGGGGGAAAGGGAACAGAGGGGGTGTAGAAGGGGGAATACCAGGCAGAGGAGTGGGAAAGGGAACAGGGGGGATGTAGAAGGGGGCATACCAGGCAGAGGAGTGGGAAAGGGAACAGGGGGGATGTAGAAGGGGGCATACCAGGCAGAGGAGTGGGAAAGGGGGTGGGGAATGTAGAAGGTGGCATACCAGGGAGAGGAGTGGGAAAGGGGTCAGGGGGGATGTAGAAGGGGGCACACCAGGCAGAGGAGTGGGGAAGGGGGTGGGGGATGTAGAAGGGGGCATACCAGGCAGAGGAGTGGGAAAGGGGGTGGGGGATCTAGAATGGGGCATACCAGGCAGAGGAGTGGGAAAGGGGGTGGGAGATATAGAGGGGGGCATACCAGGCAGAGGAGTGGGAAAGGGGGTGGGGGTGTAGAAGGGGGCATACCAGGCAGAGGAGGGGGAAAGGGAACATGGGGGATGTAGAAGGGGGCATACCAGGCAGAGGAGTGGGAAAGGGGGTGGGGGATATAGAAGGGGGCATACCAGGCAGAGGAGGGGGAAAGTGGTCAGGGGGGATTTAGAAGGGGGCATAGCAGGCAGAGGAGTGGGAAAGGGAACAGGGGGGTGTAGAAGGGGGCATACCAGGCAGAGGAGTGGGAAAGGGAACAGGGGGGATGCAGAAGGGGGCATACCAGACAGAGGAGTGGGAAAGGGGTGGGGGATGTAGAGGGGGGCATAGCAGGCAGAGGAGTGGAAAAGGGGGTGGGGATGTAGAAGGGGGCATACCAGGCAGAGGAGGGGGAAAGGGGTCAGGGGGGATGTAGAAGGGGGCATACCAGACAGAGGAGTGGGAAAGGGGTGGGGGATGTAGAGGGGGGCATAGCAGGCAGAGGAGTGGGAAAGGGGGTGGGGATGTAGAAGGGGGCATACCAGGCAGAGGAGGGGGAAAAGGGTCAGGGGGGATGTAGAAGGGGGCATACCAGGCAGAAGAGTGGGAAAGGGAACAGGGGGGATGTAGAAGGGGGCATACCAGGCAGAGGAGGGGGAAAGGGGTCAGGGGGATGTAGAAGGGGGCATACCAGGCAGAGGAGTGGGAAAGGGAACAGGGGGGATGTAGAAGGAAGCACACCAGGCAGAGGAGGGGGAAAGGGAACAGCGGGGATGTAGAAGGGGGCATACCAGGCAGAGGTGTGGGGAAGGGGGTGGGGATGTAGAAGGGGGCATAGCAGGGAGAGGAGTGGGAAAGGGGTCAGGGGGGATGTAGAAGGGGGCATAGCAGGGAGAGGAGTGGGAAAGGGGTAAGGGGGGATGTAGAAGGGGGAATACCAGGGAGAGGAGTGGGAAAGGGGTCATGGGGGATGTTGAAGGCGGAATACCAGGGAGAGGAGTGGGAAAGGGGTCAGGGGGATGTAGAAGGGGGCATACCAGGCAGAGGAGGGGGAAAGGGAACAGGGGGGATGTAGAAGGGGGCATACCAGGCAGAGGAGTGGGAAAGGGGGTGGGGAATGTAGAAGGTGGCATACCAGGCAGAGGAGTGGGGAAGGGGGTGGGGGATGTAGAAGGGGGCATACCAGGCAGAGGAGTGGGAAAGGGAACAGGGGGGATGTAGAAGGGGACATACCAGGCAGAGGAGTAGGACAGGGAACAGGGGGATGTAGAAGGGGGCATACCAGACAGAGGAGTGGGAAAGGGGGTGGGGGATGTAGAGGGGGACATAGCAGGCAGAGGAGCGGGAAAGGGGGTGGAGGTGTAGAAGGGGGCATACCAGGCATAGGAGTGGGAAAAGGAACATGGGGGATGTAGAAGGGGGCATACCAGGCAGAGAAGTGGGAAAGGGGGTGGGGATGTAGAAGGGGGCATACCAGGCAGAGGAGTGGTAAAGGGAACAGTGGGGATGTAGAAGGGGGCATACCAGGCAGAGGAGTGGGAAAGAGAACAGGGGGGATGAAGAAGGGGGCATACCAGGAAGAGGAGTGGGAAAGGGGGTGGGGGATGTAGAGGAGGGCGGGGGATGTAGAAGGGGGCATACCAGGCAGAGGAGTGGGAAAGGGGTTGGTGGATGTAGAGGGGGGCATACCAGGCAGAGGAGTGGGAAAGGGGGTGGGGGGTGTAGAGGGGGGCATACCAGGCAGAGGGGTGGGGGATGTAGAGGGGGGCATACCAGTCAGAGAAGTGGGAAAGGGAACATGGGGGATGTAGAAGGGGACATACCAGGCAGAGGAGTGGGAAAGGGAACAGGGGGGATGTGGAAGGGGGCATACCAGGGAGAGGAGTGGGAAAGGGAACAGGGGATGTAGAAGGGGGCATACCAGGCAGAGGAGTGGGAAAGGGGGTGGGGGGATGTAGAAGGGGGCATACCAGACAGAGGAGTGGGAAAGGGGTCAGGGGGGATGTAGAAGGGGGAATACCAGGGAGAGGAGTGGGAAAGGAAACAGGGGAGATGTAGAAGGGGGAATACCAGGCAGAGGAGTGGGAAAGGGGGTGGGGGATGTAGAAGGGGGCATACCAGGGAGAGGAGTGGGAAAGGGGTCATGGGGGATGTAGAAGGGGGCATACCAGGGAGAGGAGTGGGAAAGGGAACAGGGGGATGTAGAAGGGGGCATACCAGGGAGAGGAGTGGGAAAGGGAACAGGGGGAATGTAGAAGGGGGCATACCAGGCAGAGGAGTGGGAAAGGGAACAGGGGGAATGTAGAAGGGGACATACCAGGAAGAGGAGTGGGAAAGGGGGTGGGGGATGTAGAGGGGGGCATAGCAGGCAGAGGAGTGGGAAAGGGGGTGAGGGATGTAGAAGGGGGCACACCAGGCAGAGGAGGGGGAAAGGGGTCAGGGGGATGTAGGAGGGGGCATACCAGGCAGAGGAGGGGGAAAGGGGGTGGGGGGATGTAGAAGGGGGCCATACCAGGCAGAGGAGGGGGAAAGGGAACAGGGGGGATGTAGAAGGGGGCATATCAGGCAGAGGAGTGGGAAAGGGGGTGGGGGATGTAGAAGGGGGCCATACCAGGCAGAGGTGTGGGAAAGGGGGTGGGGGATGTAGAAGGGGGAATACCAGGGAGAGGAGTGGGAAAGGGGTCAGGGGGATGTAGAAGGGGCAATACCAGGGAGAGGAGTGGGAAAGGGAACAGGGGAGATGTAGAAGGGAGAATACCATGGAGAGGAGTGGGAATCGGGTCAGGGGGGATATAGAAGGGGGAATACCAGGCAGAGGAGTGGGAAAGGGGGTGGGGGGGTGTAGAAGGGGGCATACCAGTCAGAGGTGTGGGGAAGAGGGTGGTGGGACATAGAAGGAGGCATACCAGGGAGAGGAGTGGGGAATGGGTCAGGGGGGATGTAGAACGGGGCATACCAGGCAGAGGAGTGGGAAATGGGTCAGGGGGGATGTAGAAGGGGGAATACCAGGCAGAGGAGTGGGAAAGGGGTCAGGGGGGATGTAGAAGGGGGAATACCACGGAGAGGAGTGGGAAAGGGGTCAGGGGGATGTAGAAGGGGGCATACCAGGCAGAGGAGTGGGAAAGGGAACAGGGGGGGTGTAGAAGGGGGAATACAAGGGAGAGGAGTGGGAAAGGGGTCAGGGGGGATGTAGAAGGGGGAATACCAGGGAGAGGAGTGGGAAAGGGAACAGGGGAGATGTAGAAGGGAGAATACCATGGAGAGGAGTGGGAATGGGGTCAGGGAGGATATAGAAGGGGGAATACCAGGCAGAGGCGTGGGAAAGGGGGTGGGGGGATGTAGAAGGGGGCATACCAGTCAGAGGTGTGGGAAAGGGGTCAGGGTGGATGTAGAAGGGGGCCTACCAGGGAGAGGAGTGGGAAATGGGTCAGGGGTGTAGAAGGGGGAATACCAGGCAGAGGAGTGGGAAAGGGGTCAGGGGGGATGTAGAAGGGGGAATACCAGGGAGAGGAGTGGGAAAGGGGTCAGGGGGGGTGTAGAAGGGAGAATACCAGGGAGAGGAGTGGGAATGGGGTCAGGGGGGATGTAGAAGGGGGAATACCAGGCAGAGGAGTGGGAAAGGGGGTGGGGGGATGTAGAAGGGGGCATACCAGTCAGGGGTGTGGGGAAGCGGGTGGGGGGACATAGAAGGGGGCATACCAGGGAGAGGAGTGGGAAAGGGGTCAGGAGGGATGTAGAAGGGGGAATACCAGGGAGAGGAGTGGGAAAGGGGGTGGGGGGATGTAGACGGGGGCATACCAGGCAGAGGAGGGGGAAAGGTGTCAGGGGGGATGTAGAAGGGGGCACACCTGGTAGAGGAGTGGCAAAGGGAACAGGGGGATGTAGAAGGGGGAATACCAGGGAGAGGAGTGGGAAAGGGAACAGGGGGGATGTAGAAGGGGGAATACCAGGCAGAGGAGTGGGAAAGGGGACAGTGGGGATGTAGAAGGGGGTCATACCAGGCAGAGGAAGGGAAAGGTAACAGGGGGGGTGTAGAAGGGGGCATACCAGGCAGAGGAGTGGGAAAGGGGGCAGTGGGGATGTAGAAGGGGGCATACCAGACAGAGGAGTGGGAAAGGGGGTGGGAGATGTAGAGGAGGGCATACCAGGGAGAGGAGTGGGAAAGGGGTCTGGGGGATTGTAGAAGGGGGCATACCAGGCAGAGGAGTGGGAAAGGGAACAGGGGGATGTAGAAGGGGGCATGCCAGGCAGAGGGGTGGGAACGGGAACAGGGGGGATGTAGAAGGGGGCATTCCAGGCAGAGGAGGGGGAAAGTGGTCAGGGGGGATGTAGAAGGGGGCATACCAGGCAGAGGAGTGGGAAAGGGAACCGGGGGAATGTAGAAGGGGGCATACCAGGCAGAGGAGTGGGAAAGGGAACAGGGGGGGTGTAGAAGGGGGCATACCAGGCAGGGGAGTGAGAAAGGGGTCAGGGGGATGTAGAAGGGGGCATACCAGGCAGAGGAGTGGGAAAGGGAACAGGGGGGATGTAGAAGGAAGCACACCAGGCAGAGGAGGGGGGAAAGGGAACAGGGGGGGATGTAGAAGGGAGTATACCAGGCAGAGGAGTGGGAAAGGGGGTGGGGGATGTAGAAGGAAGCACACCAGGCAGAGGAAGGGGAAAGGGGTCAGGGGGGGTGTAGAAGGGGGCATACCAGGCAGAGGAGGGGGAAAGGGAACAGGGGGGTTGTAGAAGGGGGCATACCAGGCAGAGGTGTGGGGAAGGGGGTGGGGGGACATAGAAGGTGGCATACCAGGGAGAGGAGTGGGAAAGGGGTCAGGGGGGATGTAGAAGGGGGCAGAACAGGCAGAGGAGTGGGAAAGGGGTCAGGGGGGATGTAGAAGGGGAGATACCAGGGAGAGGAGTGGTAAAGTGGTCAGGGGGGATGTAGAAGGCGGAATACCAGGGAGAGGAGTGGAAAAGGGGTCAGGGGGGATGTAGAAGGGGGCATACCAGGCAGAGGAGGGGGAAAGGGAACAGGGGGGGTGTAGAAGGGGACATACCAGGCAGATGAGTGGGAAAGGGAACAGGCGGGATGTAGAAGGGGGCATACCAGGGAGAGGAGTGGGAAATGGGTCAGGGGGGGTGTAGAAGGGGGAATACCAGGCACAGGAGTGGGAAAGGGGTCAGGGGGATGTAGAAGGGGGAATACCACGGAGAGGAGTGGGAAAGGGTTCAGGGGGGATGTAGAAGGGGGCATAACAGGCAGAGGAGTGGGACAGAGAACAGGGGGGGTGTAGAAGGGGGAATACAAAGGAGAGGAGTGGGAAAGGGGTCAGGGGGGATGTAGAAGGGGGAATACCAGGGAGAGGAGTGGGAAAGGGAACAGGGGAGATATAGAAGGGAGAATACCATGGAGAGGAGTTGGAAAGGGGTCAGGGGGGATGTAGAAGGGGGAATACCAGGGAGAGGAGTGGTAAAGTGGTCAGGGGGGATGTAGAAGGCGGAATACCAGGGAGAGGAGTGGGAAAGGGGTCAGGGGGGATGTAGAAGGGGGCATACCAGGCAGAGGAGGGGGAAAGGGAACAGGGGGGGGTGTAGAAGGGGGCATACCAGGCAGAGGCGTGGGAAAGGGAACAGGGGGGATGTAGAAGGGGGCATACCAGGCAGAGGAGTGGGAAAGGGAGCAGGGGGGATGTAGAAGGGGGCATACCAGGCAGAGGAGTAGGAAAGGGAACAGGGGGGTGTAGAAGGGGGCATACCAGGCAGAGGAGTGGGAAAGGGAACAGGGGGGATGTAGAAGGGGACATACCAGGCAGATGAGTGGGAAAGGGAACAGGGGGGATGTAGAAGGGGGCATACCAGGCAGAGGAGTGGTAAAGGGGGTGGGGGATGTAGAAGGGGGCATACCAGGCAGAGGAGGGGGAAATGGGGTCAGGGGGGATGTAGAAGGGTGCATACCAGGCAGAGGAGTGGGAAAGGGAACAGGGGGGATTTAGAAGGGGGCATACCAGGCAGAGAAGGGGGAAAGGGGTCAGGGGGATGTAGAAGGGGGCATACCATTCAGAGGAGTGGGAAAGGGAACAGGGGGGATGTAGAAAGAAGCACACCAGGCAGAGGAGGGGGAAAGAGAACAGGGTGGATGTAGAAGGGGGCATACCAGGCAGAGGAGTGGGAACGGGGTGGGGGGATGTAGAAGGGGGCATACCAGGCAGAGGAGTGGGAAAGGGAACAGGGGGGATGTAGAAAGAAGCACACCAGGCAGAGGAGGGGGAAAGAGAACAGGGGGGATGTAGAAGGGGGCATACCAGGTAGAGGAGGGGGAAAGGGAATAGGGGGGATGTAGAAGGGGGCATACCAGGCAGAGGTATGGGGAAGGGGTCAGGGGGATGTAGAAGGGGGCATACCAGGCAGAGGAGTGGGAAAGGGAACAGGGGGGATGTAGAAGGGGACATACCAGGCAGATGAGTGGGAAATGGAACAGGGGGGATGTAGAAGGGGGCATACCAGGGAGAGGAGTGGGAAAGGGGTCATGGGGGATGTAGAAGGGGGCATACCAGGGAGAGGAGTGGGAAAGGGAACAGGGGGATGTAGAAGGGGGCATACCAGGGAGAGGAGTGGGAAAGGGAACAGTGGGAATGTAGAAGGGGGCATACCAGGGAGAGGAGTGGGAAAGGGAACAGGGGGAATGTAGAAGGGGACATACCAGGCAGAGGAGTGGGAAAGTGAACAGGGGGGGTGTAGAAGGGGGCATACCAGGAAGAGGAGTGGGAAAGGGGGTGGGGGATGTAGAGGGGGGCATAGCAGGCAGAGGAGTGGGAAAGGGGGTGAGGGATGTAGAAGGGGGCACACCAGGCAGAGGAGGGGGAAAGGGGTCAGGGGGATGTAGGAGGGGGCATACCAGGCAGAGGAGGGGGAAAGGGGGTGGGGGGATGTAGAAGGGGGCCATACCAGGCAGAGGAGGGGGAAAGGGTACAGGGGGGATGTAGAAGGGAGAATACCATGGAGAGGAGTGGGAATCGGGTCAGGGGGGATATAGAAGGGGGAATACCAGGCAGAGGAGTGGGAAAGGGGGTGGGGGGGTGTAGAAGGGGGCATACCAGTCAGAGGTGTGGGGAAGAGGGTGGGGGGACATAGAAGGAGGCATACCAGGGAGAGGAGTGGGGAATGGGTCAGGGGGGATGTAGAAGGGGGCATACCAGGCAGAGGAGTGGGAAATGGGTCAGGGGGGATGTAGAAGGGGGAATACCAGGCAGAGGAGTGGGAAAGGGGTCAGGGGGGATGTAGAAGGGGGAATACCACGGAGAGGAGTGGGAAAGGGGTCAGGGGGGATGTAGAAGGGGGCATACCAGGCAGAGGAGTGGGAAAGGGAACGGGGGGGTGTAGAAGGGGGAATACAAGGGAGAGGAGTGGGAAAGGGGTCAGGGGGGATGTAGAAGGGGGAATACCAGGGAGAGGAGTGGGAAAGGGAACAGGGGAGATGTAGAAGGGAGAATACCATGGAGAGGAGTCGGAATGGGGTCAGGGAGGATATAGAAGGGGGAATACCAGGCAGAGGAGTGGGAAAGGGGGTGGGGGGATGTAGAAGGGGGCATACCAGTCAGAGGTGTGGGGAAGGGGGTGGGGGGACATAGAAAGGGGCATACCAGGGAGAGGAGTGGGAAAGGGGTCAGGGGGGATGTAGAAGGGGGCCTACCAGGGAGAGGAGTGGGAAATGGGTCAGGGGTGTAGAAGGGGGAATACCAGGCAGAGGAGTGGGAAAGGGGTCAGGGGGGATGTAGAAGGGGGAATACCAGGGAGAGGAGTGGGAAAGGGAACAGGGGAGATGTAGAAGGGAGAATACCATGGAGAGGAGTCGGAATGGGGTCAGGGAGGATATAGAAGGGGGAATACCAGGCAGAGGAGTGGGAAAGGGGGTGGGGGGATGTAGAAGGGGGCATACCAGTCAGAGGTGTGGGGAAGGGGGTGGGGGGACATAGAAAGGGGCATACCAGGGAGAGGAGTGGGAAAGGGGTCAGGGGGGATGTAGAAGGGGGCCTACCAGGGAGAGGAGTGGGAAATGGGTCAGGGGTGTAGAAGGGGGAATACCAGGCAGAGGAGTGGGAAAGGGGTCAGGGGGGATGTAGAAGGGGGAATACCAGGGAGAGGAGTGGGAAAGGGGTCAGGGGGGTGTAGAAGGGAGAATACCAGGGAGAGGAGTGGGAATGGGGTCAGGGGGGATGTAGAAGGGGGAATACCAGGCAGAGGAGTGGGAAAGGGGGTGGGGGGATGTAGAAGGGGGCATACCAGTCAGGGGTGTGGGGAAGGGGGTGGGGGGACATAGAAGGGGGCATACCAGGGAGAGGAGTGGGAAAGGGGTCAGGAGGGATATAGAAGGGGGAATACCAGGGAGAGGAGTGGGAAAGGGGGTGGGGGGATGTAGACGGGGGCATACCAGGCAGAGGAGGGGGAAAGGTGTCAGGGGCATGTAGAAGGGGGCACACCTGGTAGAGGAGTGGCAAAGGGAACAGGGGGATGTAGAAGGGGGAATACCAGGGAGAGGAGTGGGAAAGGGAACAGGGGGGATGTAGAAGGGGGAATACCAGGCAGAGGAGTGGGAAAGGGGACAGTGGGGATGTAGAAGGGGGTCATACCAGGCAGAGAAAGGGAAAGGTAACAGGGGGGGTGTAGAAGGGGGCATACCAGGCAGAGGAGTGGGAAAGGGGGCAGTGGGGATGTAGAAGGGGGCATACCAGACAGAGGAGTGGGAAAGGGGGTGGGAGATGTAGAGGAGGGCATACCAGGGAGAGGAGTGGTAAAGGGGTCAGGGGGATTGTAGAAGGGGGCATACCAGGCAGAGGAGTGGGAAAGGGAACAGGGGGATGTAGAAGGGGGCATGCCAGGCAGAGGGGTGGGAACGGGAACAGGGGGGATGTAGAAGGGGGCATTCCAGGCAGAGGAGGGGGAAAGTGGTCAGGGGGGATGTAGAAGGGGGCATACCAGGCAGAGGAGTGGGAAAGGGAACCGGGGGAATGTAGAAGGGGGCATACCAGGCAGAGGAGTGGGAAAGGGAACAGGGGGGATGTAGAAGGGGGCATACCAGGCAGGGGAGTGAGAAAGGGGTCAGGGGGATGTAGAAGGGGGTATACCAGGCAGAGGAGTGGGAAAGGGAACAGGGGGGATGTAGAAGGAAGCACACCAGGCAGAGGAGGGGGGAAAGGGAACAGGGGGGGGTGTAGAAGGGAGTATACCAGGCAGAGGAGTGGGAAAGGGGGTGGGGGATGTAGAAGGAAGCACACCAGGCAGAGGAAGGGGAAAGGGGTCAGGGGGGGTGTAGAAGGGGGCATACCAGGCAGAGGAGGGGGAAAGGGAACAGGGGGGTTGTAGAAGGGGGCATACCAGGCAGAGGTGTGGGGAAGGGGGTGGGGGGACATAGAAGGTGGCATACCAGGGAGAGGAGTGGGAAAGGGGTCAGGGGGGATGTAGAAGGGGGCATAACAGGCAGAGGAGTGGGAAAGGGGTCAGGGGGGATGTAGAAGGGGAGATACCAGGGAGAGGAGTGGTAAAGTGGTCAGGGGGGATGTAGAAGGCGGAATACCAGGGAGAGGAGTGGAAAAGGGGTCAGGGGGGATGTAGAAGGGGGCATACCAGGCAGAGGAGGGGGAAAGGGAACAGGGGGGGTGTAGAAGGGGACATACCAGGCAGATGAGTGGGAAAGGGAACAGGCGGGATGTAGAAGGGGGCATACCAGGGAGAGGAGTGGGAAATGGGTCAGGGGGATGTAGAAGGGGGAATACCAGGCACAGGAGTGGGAAAGGGGTCAGGGGGATGTAGAAGGGGGAATACCACGGAGAGGAGTGGGAAAGGGTTCAGGGGGGATGTAGAAGGGGGCATAACAGGCAGAGGAGTGGGACAGAGAACAGGGGGGGTGTAGAAGGGGGAATACAAAGGAGAGGAGTGGGAAAGGGGTCAGGGGGGATGTAGAAGGGGGAATACCAGGGAGAGGAGTGGGAAAGGGAACAGGGGAGATATAGAAGGGAGAATACCATGGAGAGGAGTTGGAAAGGGGTCAGGGGGGATGTAGAAGGGGGAATACCAGGGAGAGGAGTGGTAAAGTGGTCAGGGGGGATGTAGAAGGCGGAATACCAGGGAGAGGAGTGGGAAAGGGGTCAGGGGGGATGTAGAAGGGGGCATACCAGGCAGAGGAGGGGGAAAGGGAACAGGGGGGGGTGTAGAAGGGGGCATACCAGGCAGAGGCGTGGGAAAGGGAACAGGGGGGATGTAGAAGGGGGCATACCAGGCAGAGGAGTGGGAAAGGGAGCAGGGGGGATGTAGAAGGGGGCATACCAGGCAGAGGAGTAGGAAAGGGAACAGGGGGGTGTAGAAGGGGGCATACCAGGCAGAGGAGTGGGAAAGGGAACAGGGGGGATGTAGAAGGGGACATACCAGGCAGATGAGTGGGAAAGGGAACAGGGGGGATGTAGAAGGGGGCATACCAGGCAGAGGAGTGGTAAAGGGGGTGGGGGATGTAGAATGGGGCATACCAGGCAGAGGAGGGGGAAATGGGGTCAGGGGGGATGTAGAAGGGTGCATACCAGGCAGAGGAGTGGGAAAGGGAACAGGGGGGATTTAGAAGGGGGCATACCAGGCAGAGGAGGGGGAAAGGGGTCAGGGGGATGTAGAAGGGGGCATACCATTCAGAGGAGTGGGAAAGGGAACAGGGGGGATGTAGAAAGAAGCACACCAGGCAGAGGAGGGGGAAAGAGAACAGGGTGGATGTAGAAGGGGGCATACCAGGCAGAGGAGTGGGAACGGGGGTGGGGGGATGTAGAAGGGGGCATACCAGGCAGAGGAGTGGGAAAGGGAACAGGGGGGATGTAGAAAGAAGCACACCAGGCAGAGGAGGGGGAAAGAGAACAGGGGGGATGTAGAAGGGGGCATACCAGGTAGAGGAGGGGGAAAGGGAACAGGGGGGATGTAGAAGGGGGCATACCAGGCAGAGGTATGGGGAAGGGGTCAGGGGGATGTAGAAGGGGGCATACCAGGCAGAGGAGGGGGAAAGGGGTCAGGGGGGATGTAGAAGGGGGAATACCAGGGAGAGGAGTGGGAAAGGGGTCAGGGGGATGTAGAAGGGGGAATACCAGGGAGAGGAGTGGGAAAGGGGTCAGGGGAGATGTAGAAGGGAGAATACCATGGAGAGGAGTGGGAATGGGGTCAGGGGGGATGTAGAAGGGGGAATACCAGGCAGAGGAGTGGGAAAGGGGGTGGGGGGATGTAGAAGGGGGCATACCAGTCAGAGTTGTGGGGAAGGGGGTGGGGGGACATAGAAGGGGGCATACCAGGGAGAGGAGTGGGAAAGGGGTCAGGGGGGATGTAGAAGGGGGGATACCAGGGAGAGGAGTGGGAAATTCGTCAGGGGGGATGTAGAAGGGGGAATACCAGGCAGAGGAGTGGGAAAGGGGTCAGGGGGGATGTAGAAGGGGGAATACCAGGGAGAGGAGTGGGAAAGGGGTCAGGGGGATATAGAAGGGGGCATACCAGGCAGAGGAGTGGGAAAGGGAACAGTGGAGGTGTAGAAGGGGGAATACCAGGGAGAGGAATGGGAAAGGGGTCAGGGGGGATGTAGAAGGGGGAATACCAGGGAGAGGAGTGGGAAAGGGAACAGGGGAGATGTAGAAGGGAGAATACCAGGGAGAGGAGTGGGAATGGGGTCAGGGGGGATGTAGAAGGGGGAATATCAGGGATATCAGTGGGAAAGGGGTCAGGGCGGATGTAGAAGGGGGAATAGCAGGCAGAGGAGTGGGAAAGGGGGTGAGGGGATGTAGAAGGGGGAATACCAGGCAGAGGAGGGGAAAGGGGTCAGGGGGGATATAGAAGGGGGCATACCAGGCAGAGGAGGGGGAAAGGGGTCAGGGGGATGTAGAAGGGGGCACACCTGATAGAGGAGTGGGGGAGGGGACAGGGGGGATGTAGAAGGGGGAATACCAGGGAGAGGAGTGGGAAAGGGAACAGGGGGATGTAGAAGGGGGAATACCATGGAGAGGAGTGGGAAAGGGAACAGGGGGATGTAGAAGGGGGAATACCAGGCAGAGGAAGGGGAGAGGGAACAGGGGGATGTAGAAGGGGGCATACCAGACAGAGGAGTGGGAAAGGGGGTGGGGGATGTAGAGGGGGGCATACCAGGCAGAGGAGGGGGAAAGTGGTCAGGGGGGATGTAGAAGGGGGCATACCAGGCAGAGGAGTGGGAAAGGGAACAGGGGGGATGTAGAAGGGGGCATACCAGGCAGAGGACTGGGAAAGGGAACAGGAGGGATGTAGAAGGGGGCATACCAGGCAGAGGAGTGGGAAAGGGAACAGGGGGAATGTAGAAGGGGGCATACCAGGCAGAGGAGTGGGAAAGGGAACAGGGGGGATGTAGAAGGGGAAATACCAGGCAGAGGAGTAGGAAAGGGAACAGGGGGGATGTAGAAGGGGAAATACCAGGAAGAGGAAGGGGAAAGGGGGTGGGGGATGTAGAGTTGGGCATAGCAGGCAGAGGAGGGGGAAAGGGGTCAGGGGGGATGTAGAAGGGGGCATACCAGGCAGAGGAGTGTTAAAGGGAACAGGGGGGATGTAGAAGGGGGCATACCAGGCAGAGGAGGGGGAAAGGAGACAGCGGGGATGTAAAAGGGGGCATACCAGACAGAGGAGTGGGAAAGGGGTCAGGGGGATTGTAGAAGGGGCATACCAGGCAGAGGAGTGGGAAAGGGAACAGGGGGATGTAGAAGGGGGCATACCAGGCAGAGGAAGGGGAAAGGGAACAGGGGGGGTGTAGAAGGGGGCATACCAGGTAGAGGAGTGGGAAAGGGGACAGTGGGGATGTAGAAGGGGGCATACCAGACAGAGGAGTGGGAAAGGGGGTGGGAGATGTAGAGGGGGGCATACCAGGGAGAGGAGTGGGAAAGGGGTCAAGGGGATTGTAGAAGGGGGCATTCCAGGCAGAGGAGGGGGAAAGTGGTCAGGGGGGATGTAGAAGGGGGCATACCAGGCAGAGGAGTGGGAAAGGGAACCGGGGGAATGTAGAAGGGGGCATACCAGGCAGAGGAGTGGAAAAGGGAACAGGGGGGATGTAGAAGGGGGCATACCAGGCAGGGGAGTGAGAAAGGGGTCAGGGGGATGTAGAAGGGGGCATACCAGGCAGAGGAGTGGGAAAGGGAACAGGGGGGATGTAGAAGGAAGCACACCAGGCAGAGGAGGGGGAAAGGGAACAGGGGGGGATGTAGAAGGGGGTATACCAGGCAGAGGAGTGGGAAAGGGGGTGGGGGATGTAGAAGGAAGCACACCAGGCAGAGGAAGGAGAAAGGGGTCAGGGGGGGTGTAGAAGGGGGCATACCAGGCAGAGGAGGGGGAAAGGGAACAGGGGGGTTTTAGAAGGGGGCATACCAGGCAGAGGAGGGGGAAAGGGGTCAGGGGGGATGTAGAAGGGGGCATAACAGGGAGAGGAGTGGGAAAGGGGTCAGGGGGGATGTAGAAGGGGGAATACCAGGGAGAGGAGTGGTAAAGTGGTCAGGGGGGATGTAGAAGGCGGAATACCAGGGAGAGGAGTGGGAAAGGGGTCAGGGGGGATGTAGAAGGGGGCATACCAGGCAGAGGAGGGGGAAAGGGAACAGGGGGGGGTGTAGAAGGGGACATACCAGGCAGATGAGTGGGAAAGGGAACAGGCGGGGTGTAGAAGGGGGCATACCAGGGAGAGGAGTGGGAAATGGGTCAGGGGGGATGTAGAAGGGGGAATACCAGGCAGATGAGTGGGAAAGGGGTCAGGGGGATGTAGAAGGGGGAATACCACGGAGAGAAGTGGGAAAGGGGTCAGGGGGGATGTAGAAGGGGGCATAACAGGCAGAGGAGTGGGAAAGGGAACAGGGGGGGTGTAGAAGGGGGAATACCAGGGAGAGGAGCGGGAAAGGGGGTGGGGGATGTAGAGGGGGGCATAGCAGGTAGAGGAGTGGGAAAGGGGGTGAGGGATGTAGAAGGGGGCACACCAGGCAGAGGAGGGGGAAAAGGGTCAGGGGGATGTAGAAGGGGGCATACCAGGCAGAGGAGTGGGAAAGGGAACAGGGGGATGTAGAAGGGGGCATACCAGGCAGAGGAGGGGCAAAGGGGTCAGGGGGGATGTAGAAGGGGACATACCAGGCAGAGGAGTGGGAAAGGGAACAGGGGGGATGTAGAGGGGGGCATACCTGGCAGAGGAGGGGCAAAGGGGTCAGGGGGATGTAGAAGGGGGCATACCAGGCAGAGGAGTGGGAAAGGGGGTGGGGGGTGTAGAACGGGGCATACCAGGCAGAGGAGGGGGAAAGGGGTCAAGGGGGATGTAGAACGGGGCATACCAGGTAGAGTTGTTGGAAGGGGGTGGGGGAAGTAGAGGGGGCATACCAGGCAGAGGAGTGGGAAAGGGGGTGGGGGATCTAGAATGGGGCATACCAGGCAGAGGAGTGGGAAAGGGGGTGGGGGATGTAGAGGGGGGCATACCAGGCAGAGGAGTGGGAAAGGGGGTGGGGGTGTAGAAGGGGGCATACCAGGCAGAGGAGGGGGAAAGGGAACATGGGGGATGTAGAAGGGGGCATACCAGGCAGAGGAGTGGGAAAGGGGGTGGGGGATATAGAAGGGGGCATACCAGGCAGAGGAGGGGGAAAGTGGTCAGGGGGGATTTAGAAGGGGGCATACCAGGCAGAGGAGTGGGAAAGGGAACAGGGGGGTGTAGAAGGGGGCATACCAGGCAGAGGAGTGGGAAAGGGAACAGGGGGGATGCAGAAGGGGGCATACCAGACAGAGGAGTGGGAAAGGGGTGGGGGATGTAGAGGGGGGCATAGCAGGCAGAGGAGTGGAAAAGGGGGTGGGGATGTAGAAGGGGGCATACCAGGCAGAGGAGGGGGAAAGGGGTCAGGGGGGATGTAGAAGGGGGCATACCAGACAGAGGAGTGGGAAAGGGGTGGGGGATGTAGAGGGGGGCATAGCAAGCAGAGGAGTGGGAAAGGGGGTGGGGATATAGAAGGGGGCATACCAGGCAGAGGAGGGGGAAAAGGGTCAGGGGGGATGTAGAAGGGGGCATACCAGGCAGAGGAGTGGGAAAGGGAACAGGGGGGATGTAGAAGGGGGCATACCAGGCAGAGGAGGGGGAAAGGGGTCAGGGGGATGTAGAAGGGGGCATACCAGGCAGAGGAGTGGGAAAGGGAACAGGGGGGATGTAGAAGGAAGCACACCAGGCAGAGGAGGGGGAAAGGGAACAGCGGGGATGTAGAAGGGGGCATACCAGGCAGAGGTGTGGGGAAGGGGGTGGGGATGTAGAAGGGGGCATAGCAGGGAGAGGAGTGGGAAAGGGGTCAGGGGGGATGTAGAAGGGGGCATAGCAGGGAGAGGAGTGGGAAAGGGGTCAGGGGGGATGTAGAAGGGGGAATACCAGGGAGAGGAGTGGGAAAGGGGTCATGGGGGATGTTGAAGGCGGAATACCAGGGAGAGGAGTGGGAAAGGGGTCAGGGGGATGTAGAAGGGGGCATACCAGGCAGAGGAGGGGGAAAGGGAACAGGGGGGGTGTAGAAGGGGGAATACCAGGCAGAGGAGTGGGAAAGGGAACAGGGGGGATGTAGAAGGGGGCATACCAGGCAGAGGAGTGGGAAAGGGAACAGGGGGGATGTAGAAGGGGGCATACCAGGCAGAGGAGTGGGAAAGGGGGTGGGGAATGTAGAAGGTGGCATACCAGGGAGAGGAGTGGGAAAGGGGTCAGGGGGGATGTAGAAGGGGGCATACCAGGCAGAGGAGTGGGGAAGGGGGTGGGGGATGTAGAAGGGGGCATACCAGGCAGAGGAGTGGGAAAGGGGGTGGGGGATCTAGAATGGGGCATACCAGGCAGAGGAGTGGGAAAGGGGGTGGGAGATGTAGAGGGGGGCATACCAGGCAGAGGAGTGGGAAAGGGGGTGGGGGTGTAGAAGGGGGCATACCAGGCAGAGGAGGGGGAAAGGGAACATGGGGGATGTAGAAGGGGGCATACCAGGCAGAGGAGTGGGAAAGGGGGTGGGGGATATAGAAGGGGGCATACCAGGCAGAGGAGGGGGAAAGTGGTCAGGGGGGAATTAGAAGGGGGCATACCAGGCAGAGGAGTGGGAAAGGGAACAGGGAGGTGTAGAAGGGGGCATACCAGGCAGAGGAGTGGGAAAGGGAACAGGGGGGATGCAGAAGGGGGCATACCAGACAGAGGAGTGGGAAAGGGGTGGGGGATGTAGAGGGAGCATAGCAGGCAGAGGAGTGGAAAAGGGGGTGGGGATGTAGAAGGGGGCATACCAGGCAGAGGAGGGGGAAAGGGGTCAGGGGGGATGTAGAAGGGGGCATACCAGACAGAGGAGTGGGAAAGGGGTGGGGGATGTAGAGGGGGGCATAGCAGGCAGAGGAGTGGGAAAGGGGGTGGGGATGTAGAAGGGGGCATACCAGGCAGAGGAGGGGGAAAAGGGTCAGGGGGGATGTAGAAGGGGGCATACCAGGCAGAGGAGTGGGAAAGGGAACAGGGGGGGTGTAGAAGGGGGCATACCAGGCAGAGGAGGGGAAAAGGGGTCAGGGGGATGTAGAAGGGGGCATACCAGGCAGAGGAGTGGGAAAGGGAACAGGGGGGATGTAGAAGGAAGCACACCAGGCAGAGGAGGGGGAAAGGGAACAGCGGGGATGTAGAAGGGGGCATACCAGGCAGAGGTGTGGGGAAGGGGGTGGGGATGTAGAAGGGGGCATAGCAGGGAGAGGAGTGGGAAAGGGGTCAGGGGGGATGTAGAAGGGGGCATAGCAGGGAGAGGAGTGGGAAAGGGGTGAGGGGGGATGTAGAAGGGGGAATACCAGGGAGAGGAGTGGGAAAGGGGTCATGGGGGATGTTGAAGGCGGAATACCAGGGAGAGGAGTGGGAAAGGGGTCAGGGGGATGTAGAAGGGGGCATACCAGGCAGAGGAGGGGGAAAGGGAACAGGGGGGGTGTAGAAGGGGGAATACCAGGCAGAGGAGTGGGAAAGGGAACAGGGGGGATGTAGAAGGGGGCATACCAGGCAGAGGAGTGGGAAAGGGAACAGGGGGGATGTAGAAGGGGGCATACCAGGCAGAGGAGTGGGAAAGGGGGTGGGGAATGTAGAAGGTGGCATACCAGGGAGAGGAGTGGGAAAGGGGTCAGGGGGGATGTAGAAGGGGGCATACCAGGCAGAGGAGTGGGGAAGGGGGTGGGGGATGTAGAAGGGGGCATACCAGGCAGAGGAGTGGGAAAGGGAACAGGGGGGATGTAGAAGGGGACATACCAGGCAGAGGAGTAGGACAGGGAACAGGGGGATGTAGAAGGGGGCATACCAGACAGAGGAGTGGGAAAGGGGGTGGGGGATGTAGAGGGGGGCATAGCAGGCAGAGGAGCGGGAAAGGGGGTGGAGGTGTAGAAGGGGGCATACCAGGCATAGGAGTGGGAAAAGGAACATGGGGGATGTAGAAGGGGGCATACCAGGCAGAGAAGTGGGAAAGGGGGTGGGGATGTAGAAGGGGGCATACCAGGCAGAGGAGTGGTAAAGGGAACAGTGGGGATGTAGAAGGGGGCATACCAGGCAGAGGAGTGGGAAAGAGAACAGGGGGGATGAAGAAGGGGGCATACCAGGAAGAGGAGTGGGAAAGGGGGTGGTGGATGTAGAGGAGGGCGGGGGATGTAGAAGGGGGCATACCAGGCAGAGGAGTGGGAAAGGGGTTGGTGGATGTAAAGGGGGGCATACCAGGCAGAGGAGTGGGAAAGGGGGTGGGGGGTGTAGAGGGGGGCATACCAGGCAGAGGGGTGGGGGATGTAGAGGGGGGCATACCAGTCAGAGAAGTGGGAAAGGGAACATGGGGGATGTAGAAGGGGACATACCAGGCAGAGGAGTGGGAAAGGGAATAGGGGGGATGTGGAAGGGGGCATACCAGGGAGAGGAGTGGGAAAGGGAACAGGGGATGTAGAAGGGGGCATACCAGGCAGAGGAGTGGGAAAGGGGGTGGGGGGATGTAGAAGGGGGCATACCAGACAGAGGAGTGGGAAAGGGGTCAGGGGGGACGTAGAAGGGGGAATACCAGGGAGAGGAGTGGGAAAGGAAACAGGGGAGATGTAGAAGGGGGAATACCAGGCAGAGGAGTGGGAAAGGGGGTGGGGGATGTAGAAGGGGGCATACCAGGGAGAGGAGTGGGAAAGGGGTCATGGGGGATGTAGAAGGGGGCATACCAGGCAGAGGAGTGGGAAAGGGAACAGGGGGGGTGTAGAAGGGGGAATACCAGGAAGAGGAGTGGGAAAGGGGGTGGGGGATGTAGAGGGGGGCATAGCAGGCAGAGGAGTGGGAAAGGGGGTGAGGGATGTAGAAGGGGCACACCAGGCAGAGGAGGGGGAAAGGGGTCAGGGGGATGTAGGAGGGGGCATACCAGGCAGAGGAGGGGGAAAGGGGGTGGGGGGATGTAGAAGGGGGCCATACCAGACAGAGGAGGGGGAAAGGGAACAGGGGGATGTAGAAGGGGGCATATCAGGCAGAGGAGTGGGAAAGGGGGTGGGGGATGTAGAAGGGGGCCATACCAGGCAGAGGTGTGGGAAAGGGGGTGGGGGATGTAGAAGGGGGAATACCAGGGAGAGGAGTGGGAAAGGGGTCAGGGGGGATGTAGAAGGGGCAATACCAGGGAGAGGAGTGGGAAAGGGAACAGGGGAGATGTAGAAGGGAGAATACCATGGAGAGGAGTGGGAATCGGGTCAGGGGGGATATAGAAGGGGGTATACCAGGCAGAGGAGTGGGAAAGGGGGTGGGGGGGTGTAGAAGGGGGCATACCAGTCAGAGGTGTGGGGAAGAGGGTGGGGGGACATAGAAGGAGGCATACCAGGGAGAGGAGTGGGGAATGGGTCAGGGGGGATGTAGAAGGGGGCATACCAGGGAGAGGAGTGGGAAATGGGTCAGGGGGGATGTAGAAGGGGGAATACCAGGCAGAGGAGTGGGAAAGGGGTCAGGGGGGATGTAGAAGGGGGAATACAAGGGAGAGGAGTGGGAAAGGGGTCAGGGGGGATGTAGAAGGGGGAATACCAGGGAGAGGAGTGGGAAAGGGAACAGGGGAGATGTAGAAGGGAGAATACCATGGAGAGGAGTGGGAATGGGGTCAGGGAGGATATAGAAGGGGGAATACCAGGCAGAGGAGTGGGAAAGGGGGTGGGGGGATGTAGAAGGGGGCATACCAGTCAGAGGTGTGGGGAAGGGGGTGGGGGACATAGAAAGGGGCATACCAGGGAGAGGAGTGGGAAAGGGGTCAGGGGGGATGTAGAAGGGGGCCTACCAGGGAGAGGAGTGGGAAATGGGTCAGGGGTGTAGAAGGGGGAATACCAGGCAGAGGAGTGGGAAAGGGGTCAGGGGGGATGTAGAAGGGGGAATACCAGGGAGAGGAGTGGGAAAGGGGTCAGGGGGGGTGTAGAAGGGAGAATACCAGGGAGAGGAGTGGGAATGGGGTCAGGGGGGATGTAGAAGGGGGAATACCAGGCAGAGGAGTGGGAAAGGGGGTGGGGGGATGTAGAAGGGGGCATACCAGTCAGGGGTGTGGGGAAGGGGGTGGGGGGACATAGAAGGGGGCATACCAGGGAGAGGAGTGGGAAAGGGGTCAGGAGGGATGTAGAAGGGGGAATACCAGGGAGAGGAGTGGGAAAGGGGGTGGGGGGATGTAGACAGGGGCATACCAGGCAGAGGAGGGGGAAAGGTGTCAGGGGGGATGTAGAAGGGGGCACACCTGGTAGAGGAGTGGCAAAGGGAACAGGGGGATGTAGAAGGGGGAATACCAGGGAGAGGAGTGGGAAAGGGAACAGGGGGGATGTAGAAGGGGGAATACCAGGCAGAGGAGTGGGAAAGGGGACAGTGGGGATGTAGAAGGGGGTCATACCAGGCAGAGGAAGGTAAAGGGAACAGGGGGGGTGTAGAAGGGGGCATACCAGGCAGAGCAGTGGGAAAGGGGGCAGTGGGGATGTAGAAGGGGGCATACCAGACAGAGGAGTGGGAAAGGGGGTGGGAGATGTAGAGGAGGGCATACCAGGGAGAGGAGTGGGAAAGGGGTCAGGGGGATTGTAGAAGGGGGCATACCAGGCAGAGGAGTGGGAAAGGGAACAGGGGGATGTAGAAGGGGGCATGCCAGGCAGAGGGGTGGGAACGGGAACAGGGGGGATGTAGAAGGGGGCATTCCAGGCAGAGGAGGGGGAAAGTGGTCAGGGGGGATGTAGAAGGGGGCATACCAGGCAGAGGAGTGGGAAAGGGAACCGGGTAAATGTATAAGGGGGCATACCAGGCAGAGGAGTGGGAAAGGGAACAGGGGGGATGTAGAAGGGGGCATACCAGGCAGGGGAGTGAGAAAGGGGCCAGGGGGATGTAGAAGGGGGCATACCAGGCAGAGGAGTGGGAAAGGGAACAGGGGGGATGTAGAAGGAAGCACACCAGGCAGAGGAGGGGGAAAGGGAACAGGGGGGGATGTAGAAGGGAGTATACCAGGCAGAGGAGTGGGAAAGGGGGTGGGGGATGTAGAAGGAAGCACACCAGGCAGAGGAAGGGGAAAGGGGTCAGGGGGGGTGTAGAAGGTGGCATACCAGGCAGAGGAGGGGGAAAGGGAACAGGGGGGTTGTAGAAGGGGGCATACCAGGCAGAGGTGTGGGGAAGGGGGTGGGGGGACATAGAAGGTGGCATACCAGGGAGAGGAGTGGGAAAGGGGTCAGGGGGGATGTAGAAGGGGGCATAACAGGCAGAGGAGTGGGAAAGAGGTCAGGGGGGATGTAGAAGGGGAGATACCAGGGAGAGGAGTGGTAAAGTGGTCAGGGGGGATGTAGAAGGCGGAATACCAGGGAGAGGAGTGGAAAAGGGGTCAGGGGGGATGTAGAAGGGGGCATACCAGGCAGAGGAGGGGGAAAGGGAACAGGGGGGGTGTAGAAGGGGACATACCAGGCAGATGAGTGGGAAAGGGAACAGGCGGGATGTAGAAGGGGGCATACCAGGGAGAGGAGTGGGAAATGGGTCAGGGGGGATGTAGAAGGGGGAATACCAGGCACAGGAGTGGGAAAGGGGTCAGGGGGATGTAGAAGGGGGAATACCACGGAGAGGAGTGGGAAAGGGTGCAGGGGGGATGTAGAAGGGGGCATAACAGGGAGAGGAGTGGGAAAGGGAACAGGGGGAATGTAGAAGGGGACATACCAGGCAGATGAGTGGGAAAGGGAACAGGGGGGATGTAGAAGGGGGCATACCAGGCAGAGGATAGGTAAAGGGGGTGGGGGATGTAGAAGGGGGCATACCAGGCAGAGGAGGGGGAAATGGGGTCAGGGGGGATGTAGAAGGGTGCATACCAGGCAGAGGAGTGGGAAAGGGAACAGGGGGGATTTAGAAGGGGGCATACCAGGCAGAGAAGGGGGAAAGGGGTCAGGGGGATGTAGAAGGGGGCATACCATTCAGAGGAGTGGGAAAGGGAACAGGGGGGATGTAGAAAGAAGCACACCAGGCAGAGGAGGGGGAAAGAGAACAGGGTGGATGTAGAAGGGGGCATACCAGGCAGAGGAGTGGGAACGGGGGTGGGGGGATGTAGAAGGGGGCATACCAGGCAGAGGAGTGGGAAAGGGAACAGGGGGGATGTAGAAAGAAGCACACCAGGCAGAGGAGGGGGAAAGAGAACAGGGGGGATGTAGAAGGGGGCATACCAGGTAGAGGAGGGGGAAAGGGAACAGGGGGGATGTAGAAGGGGGCATACCAGGCAGAGGTATGGGGAAGGGGTCAGGGGGATGTAGAAGGGGGCATACCAGGCAGAGGAGTGGGAAAGGGAACAGGGGGGATGTAGAAGGGGACATACCAGGCAGATGAGTGGGAAATGGAACAGGGGGGATGTAGAAGGGGGCATACCAGGGAGAGGAGTGGGAAAGGGGTCATGGGGGATGTAGAAGGGGGCATACCAGGGAGAGGAGTGGGAAAGGGAACAGGGGGATGTAGAAGGGGGCATACCAGGGAGAGGAGTGGGAAAGGGAACAGTGGGAATGTAGAAGGGGGCATACCAGGGAGAGGAGTGGGAAAGGGAACAGGGGGAATGTAGAAGGGGACATACCAGGCAGAGGAGTGGGAAAGTGAACAGGGGGGGTGTAGAAGGGGGCATACCAGGAAGAGGAGTGGGAAAGGGGGTGGGGGATGTAGAGGGGGGCATAGCAGGCAGAGGAGTGGGAAAGGGGGTGAGGGATGTAGAAGGGGGCACACCAGGCAGAGGAGGGGGAAAGGGGTCAGGGGGATGTAGGAGGGGGCATACCAGGCAGAGGAGGGGGAAAGGGGGTGGGGGGATGTAGAAGGGGGCCATACCAGGCAGAGGAGGGGGAAAGGGTACAGGGGGGATGTAGAAGGGAGAATACCATGGAGAGGAGTGGGAATCGGGTCAGGGGGGATATAGAAGGGGGAATACCAGGCAGAGGAGTGGGAAAGGGGGTGGGGGGGTGTAGAAGGGGGCATACCAGTCAGAGGTGTGGGGAAGAGGGTGGGGGGACATAGAAGGAGGCATACCAGGGAGAGGAGTGGGGAATGGGTCAGGGGGGATGTAGAAGGGGGCATACCAGGCAGAGGAGTGGGAAATGGGTCAGGGGGGATGTAGAAGGGGGAATACCAGGCAGAGGAGTGGGAAAGGGGTCAGGGGGGATGTAGAAGGGGGAATACCACGGAGAGGAGTGGGAAAGGGGTCAGGGGGGATGTAGAAGGGGGCATACCAGGCAGAGGAGTGGGAAAGGGAACGGGGGGGTGTAGAAGGGGGAATACAAGGGAGAGGAGTGGGAATGGGGTCAGGGGGGATGTAGAAGGGGGAATACCAGGGAGAGGAGTGGGAAAGGGAACAGGGGAGATGTAGAAGGGAGAATACCATGGAGAGGAGTCGGAATGGGGTCAGGGAGGATATAGAAGGGGGAATACCAGGCAGAGGAGTGGGAAAGGGGGTGGGGGGATGTAGAAGGGGGCATACCAGTCAGAGGTGTGGGGAAGGGGGTGGGGGGACATAGAAAGGGGCATACCAGGGAGAGGAGTGGGAAAGGGGTCAGGGGGGATGTAGAAGGGGGCCTACCAGGGAGAGGAGTGGGAAATGGGTCAGGGGTGTAGAAGGGGGAATACCAGGCAGAGGAGTGGGAAAGGGGTCAGGGGGGATGTAGAAGGGGGAATACCAGGGAGAGGAGTGGGAAAGGGGTCAGGGGGGTGTAGAAGGGAGAATACCAGGGAGAGGAGTGGGAATGGGGTCAGGGGGGATGTAGAAGGGGGAATACCAGGCAGAGGAGTGGGAAAGGGGGTGGGGGGATGTAGAAGGGGGCATACCAGTCAGGGGTGTGGGGAAGGGGGTGGGGGGACATAGAAGGGGGCATACCAGGGAGAGGAGTGGGAAAGGGGTCAGGAGGGATATAGAAGGGGGAATACCAGGGAGAGGAGTGGGAAAGGGGGTGGGGGGATGTAGACGGGGGCATACCAGGCAGAGGAGGGGGAAAGGTGTCAGGGGCATGTAGAAGGGGGCAAACCTGGTAGAGGAGTGGCAAAGGGAACAGGGGGATGTAGAAGGGGGAATACCAGGGAGAGGAGTGGGAAAGGGAACAGGGGGGATGTAGAAGGGGGAATACCAGGCAGAGGAGTGGGAAAGGGGACAGTGGGGATGTAGAAGGGGGTCATACCAGGCAGAGGAAGGGAAAGGTAACAGGGGGGGTGTAGAAGGGGGCATACCAGGCAGAGGAGTGGGAAAGGGGGCAGTGGGGATGTAGAAGGGGGCATACCAGACAGAGGAGTGGGAAAGGGGGTGGGAGATGTAGAGGAGGGCATACCAGGGAGAGGAGTGGGAAAGGGGTCAGGGGGATTGTAGAAGGGGGCATACCAGGCAGAGGAGTGGGAAAGGGAACAGGGGGATGTAGAAGGGGGCATGCCAGGCAGAGGGGTGGGAACGGGAACAGGGGGGATGTAGAAGGGGGCATTCCAGGCAGAGGAGGGGGAAAGTGGTCAGGGGGGATGTAGAAGGGGCATACCAGGCAGAGGAGTGGGAAAGGGAACCGGGGGAATGTAGAAGGGGGCATACCAGGCAGAGGAGTGGGAAAGGGAACAGGGGGGATGTAGAAGGGGGCATACCAGGCAGGGGAGTGAGAAAGGGGTCAGGGGGATGTAGAAGGGGGTATACCAGGCAGAGGAGTGGGAAAGGGAACAGGGGGGATGTAGAAGGAAGCACACCAGGCAGAGGAGGGGGGAAAGGGAACAGGGGGGGATGTAGAAGGGAGTATACCAGGCAGAGGAGTGGGAAAGGGGGTGGGGGATGTAGAAGGAAGCACACCAGGCAGAGGAAGGGGAAAGGGGTCAGGGGGGGTGTAGAAGGGGGCATACCAGGCAGAGGAGGGGGAAAGGGAACAGGGGGGTTGTAGAAGGGGGCATACCAGGCAGAGGTGTGGGGAAGGGGGTGGGGGGACATAGAAGGTGGCATACCAGGGAGAGGAGTGGGAAAGGGGTCAGGGGGGATGTAGAAGGGGGCATAACAGGCAGAGGAGTGGGAAAGGGGTCAGGGGGGATGTAGAAGGGGAGATACCAGGGAGAGGAGTGGTAAAGTGGTCAGGGGGATGTAGAAGGCGGAATACCAGGGAGAGGAGTGGAAAAGGGGTCAGGGGGGATGTAGAAGGGGGCATACCAGGCAGAGGAGGGGGAAAGGGAACAGGGGGGGTGTAGAAGGGGACATACCAGGCAGATGAGTGGGAAAGGGAACAGGCGGGATGTAGAAGGGGGCATACCAGGGAGAGGAGTGGGAAATGGGTCAGGGGGATGTAGAAGGGGGAATACCAGGCACAGGAGTGGGAAAGGGGTCAGGGGGATGTAGAAGGGGGAATACCACGGAGAGGAGTGGGAAAGGGTTCAGGGGGGATGTAGAAGGGGGCATAACAGGCAGAGGAGTGGGACAGAGAACAGGGGGGGTGTAGAAGGGGGAATACAAAGGAGAGGAGTGGGAAAGGGGTCAGGGGGGATGTAGAAGGGGGAATACCAGGGAGAGGAGTGGGAAAGGGAACAGGGGAGATATAGAAGGGAGAATACCATGGAGAGGAGTTGGAAAGGGGTCAGGGGGGATGTAGAAGGGGGAATACCAGGGAGAGGAGTGGTAAAGTGGTCAGGGGGGATGTAGAAGGCGGAATACCAGGGAGAGGAGTGGGAAAGGGGTCAGGGGGGATGTAGAAGGGGGCATACCAGGCAGAGGAGGGGGAAAGGGAACAGGGGGGGGTGTAGAAGGGGGCATACCAGGCAGAGGCGTGGGAAAGGGAACAGGGGGGATGTAGAAGGGGGCATACCAGGCAGAGGAGTGGGAAAGGGAGCAGGGGGGATGTAGAAGGGGGCATACCAGGCAGAGGAGTAGGAAAGGGAACAGGGGGGTGTAGAAGGGGGCATACCAGGCAGAGGAGTGGGAAAGGGAACAGGGGGGATGTAGAAGGGGACATACCAGGCAGATGAGTGGGAAAGGGAACAGGGGGGATGTAGAAGGGGGCATACCAGGCAGAGGAGTGGTAAAGGGGGTGGGGGATGTAGAAGGGGGCATACCAGGCAGAGGAGGGGGAAATGGGGTCAGGGGGGATGTAGAAGGGTGCATACCAGGCAGAGGAGTGGGAAAGGGAACAGGGGGGATTTAGAAGGGGGCATACCAGGCAGAGGAGGGGGAAAGGGGTCAGGGGGATGTAGAAGGGGGCATACCATTCAGAGGAGTGGGAAAGGGAACAGGGGGGATGTAGAAAGAAGCACACCAGGCAGAGGAGGGGGAAAGAGAACAGGGTGGATGTAGAAGGGGGCATACCAGGCAGAGGAGTGGGAACGGGGGTGGGGGGATGTAGAAGGGGGCATACCAGGCAGAGGAGTGGGAAAGGGAACAGGGGGGATGTAGAAAGAAGCACACCAGGCAGAGGAGGGGGAAAGAGAACAGGGGGGATGTAGAAGGGGGCATACCAGGTAGAGGAGGGGGAAAGGGAACAGGGGGGATGTAGAAGGGGGCATACCAGGCAGAGGTATGGGGAAGGGGTCAGGGGGATGTAGAAGGGGGCATACCAGGCAGAGGAGGGGGAAAGGGGTCAGGGGGGATGTAGAAGGGGGAATACCAGGGAGAGGAGTGGGAAAGGGGTCAGGGGGATGTAGAAGGGGGAATACCAGGGAGAGGAGTGGGAAAGGGGTCAGGGGAGATGTAGAAGGGAGAATACCATGGAGAGGAGTGGGAATGGGGTCAGGGGGGATGTAGAAGGGGGAATACCAGGCAGAGGAGTGGGAAAGGGGGTGGGGGGATGTAGAAGGGGGCATACCAGTCAGAGTTGTGGGGAAGGGGGTGGGGGGACATAGAAGGGGGCATACCAGGGAGAGGAGTGGGAAAGGGGTCAGGGGGGATGTAGAAGGGGGGATACCAGGGAGAGGAGTGGGAAATTCGTCAGGGGGGATGTAGAAGGGGGAATACCAGGCAGAGGAGTGGGAAAGGGGTCAGGGGGGATGTAGAAGGGGGAATACCAGGGAGAGGAGTGGGAAAGGGGTCAGGGGGGATATAGAAGGGGGCATACCAGGCAGAGGAGTGGGAAAGGGAACAGGGGAGGTGTAGAAGGGGGAATACCAGGGAGAGGAATGGGAAAGGGGTCAGGGGGGATGTAGAAGGGGGAATACCAGGGAGAGGAGTGGGAAAGGGAACAGGGGAGATGTAGAAGGGAGAATACCAGGGAGAGGAGTGGGAATGGGGTCAGGGGGGATGTAGAAGGGGGAATATCAGGGATATCAGTGGGAAAGGGGTCAGGGCGGATGTAGAAGGGGGAATAGCAGGCAGAGGAGTGGGAAAGGGGGTGAGGGGATGTAGAAGGGGGAATACCAGGCAGAGGAGGGGAAAGGGGTCAGGGGGGATATAGAAGGGGGCATACCAGGCAGAGGAGGGGGAAAGGGGTCAGGGGGATGTAGAAGGGGGCACACCTGATAGAGGAGTGGGGGAGGGGACAGGGGGGATGTAGAAGGGGGAATACCAGGGAGAGTAGTGGGAAAGGGAACAGGGGGATGTAGAAGGGGGAATACCATGGAGAGGAGTGGGAAAGGGAACAGGGGGATGTAGAAGGGGGAATACCAGGCAGAGGAAGGGGAGAGGGAACAGGGGGATGTAGAAGGGGGCATACCAGACAGAGGAGTGGGAAAGGGGGTGGGGGATGTAGAGGGGGGCATACCAGGCAGAGGAGGGGGAAAGTGGTCAGGGGGGATGTAGAAGGGGGCATACCAGGCAGAGGAGTGGGAAAGGGAACAGGGGGGATGTAGAAGGGGGCATACCAGGCAGAGGACTGGGAAAGGGAACAGGAGGGATGTAGAAGGGGGCATACCAGGCAGAGGAGTGGGAAAGGGAACAGGGGGAATGTAGAAGGGGGCATACCAGGCAGAGGAGTGGGAAAGGGAACAGGGGGGATGTAGAAGGGGAAATACCAGGCAGAGGAGTAGGAAAGGGAACAGGGGGGATGTAGAAGGGGAAATACCAGGAAGAGGAAGGGGAAAGGGGGTGGGGGATGTAGAGTTGGGCATAGCAGGCAGAGGAGGGGGAAAGGGGTCAGGGGGGATGTAGAAGGGGGCATACCAGGCAGAGGAGTGTTAAAGGGAACAGGGGGGATGTAGAAGGGGGCATACCAGGCAGAGGAGGGGGAAAGGAGACAGCGGGGATGTAAAAGGGGGCATACCAGACAGAGGAGTGGGAAAGGGGTCAGGGGGATTGTAGAAGGGGCATACCAGGCAGAGGAGTGGGAAAGGGAACAGGGGGATGTAGAAGGGGGCATACCAGGCAGAGGAAGGGGAAAGGGAACAGGGGGGGTGTAGAAGGGGGCATACCAGGTAGAGGAGTGGGAAAGGGGACAGTGGGGATGTAGAAGGGGGCATACCAGACAGAGGAGTGGGAAAGGGGGTGGGAGATGTAGAGGGGGGCATACCAGGGAGAGGAGTGGGAAAGGGGTCAGGGGGATTGTAGAAGGGGGCATACCAGGCAGAGGAGTGGGAAAGGGAACAGGGGGATGTAGAAGGGGGCATGCCAGGCAGAGGGGTGGGAACGGGAACAGGGGGGATGTAGAAGGGGGCATTCCAGGCAGAGGAGGGGGAAAGTGGTCAGGGGGGATGTAGAAGGGGGCATACCAGGCAGAGGAGTGGGAAAGGGAACCGGGGGAATGTAGAAGGGGGCATACCAGGCAGAGGAGTGGAAAAGGGAACAGGGGGGATGTAGAAGGGGGCATACCAGGCAGGGGAGTGAGAAAGGGGTCAGGGGGATGTAGAAGGGGGCATACCAGGCAGAGGAGTGGGAAAGGGAACAGGGGGGATGTAGAAGGAAGCACACCAGGCAGAGGAGGGGGAAAGGGAACAGGGGGGGATGTAGAAGGGGGTATACCAGGCAGAGGAGTGGGAAAGGGGGTGGGGGATGTAGAAGGAAGCACACCAGGCAGAGGAAGGGGAAAGGGGTCAGGGGGGGTGTAGAAGGGGGCATACCAGGCAGAGGAGGGGGAAAGGGAACAGGGGGGTTTTAGAAGGGGGCATACCAGGCAGAGGAGGGGGAAAGGGGTCAGGGGGGATGTAGAAGGGGGCATAACAGGGAGAGGAGTGGGAAAGGGGTCAGGGGGGATGTAGAAGGGGGAATACCAGGGAGAGGAGTGGTAAAGTGGTCAGGGGGGATGTAGAAGGCGGAATACCAGGGAGAGGAGTGGGAAAGGGGTCAGGGGGGATGTAGAAGGGGGCATACCAGGCAGAGGAGGGGGAAAGGGAACAGGGGGGGTGTAGAAGGGGACATACCAGGCAGATGAGTGGGAAAGGGAACAGGCGGGGTGTAGAAGGGGGCATACCAGGGAGAGGAGTGGGAAATGGGTCAGGGGGGATGTAGAAGGGGGAATACCAGGCAGATGAGTGGGAAAGGGGTCAGGGGGATGTAAAAGGGGGAATACCACGGAGAGGAGTGGGAAAGGGGTCAGGGGGGATGTAGAAGGGGGCATAACAGGCAGAGGAGTGGGAAAGGGAACAGGGGGGGTGTAGAAGGGGGAATACCAGGGAGAGGAGCGGGAAAGGGGGTGGGGGATGTAGAGGGGGGCATAGCAGGTAGAGGAGTGGGAAAGGGGGTGAGGGATGTAGAAGGGGGCACACCAGGCAGAGGAGGGGGAAAAGGGTCAGGGGGATGTAGAAGGGGGCATACCAGGCAGAGGAGTGGGAAAGGGAACAGGGGGATGTAGAAGGGGGCATACCAGGCAGAGGAGGGGCAAAGGGGTCAGGGGGGGATGTAGAAGGGGACATACCAGGCAGAGGAGTGGGAAAGGGAACAGGGGGGATGTAGAGGGGGGCATACCTGGCAGAGGAGGGGCAAAGGGGTCAGGGGGATGTAGAAGGGGGCATACCAGGCAGAGGAGTGGGAAAGGGGGTGGGGGGTGTAGAACGGGGCATACCAGGCAGAGGAGGGGGAAAGGGGTCAAGGGGGATGTAGAACGGGGCATACCAGGTAGAGTTGTTGGAAGGGGGTGGGGGAAGTAGAGGGGGCATACCAGGCAGAGGAGTGGGAAAGGGGGTGGGGGATCTAGAATGGGGCATACCAGGCAGAGGAGTGGGAAAGGGGGTGGGGGATGTAGAGGGGGGCATACCAGGCAGAGGAGTGGGAAAGGGGGTGGGGGTGTAGAAGGGGGCATACCAGGCAGAGGAGGGGGAAAGGGAACATGGGGGATGTAGAAGGGGGCATACCAGGCAGAGGAGTGGGAAAGGGGGTGGGGGATATAGAAGGGGGCATACCAGGCAGAGGAGGGGGAAAGTGGTCAGGGGGGATTTAGAAGGGGGCATACCAGGCAGAGGAGTGGGAAAGGGAACAGGGGGGTGTAGAAGGGGGCATACCAGGCAGAGGAGTGGGAAAGGGAACAGGGGGGATGCAGAAGGGGGCATACCAGACAGAGGAGTGGGAAAGGGGTGGGGGATGTAGAGGGGGGCATAGCAGGCAGAGGAGTGGAAAAGGGGGTGGGGATGTAGAAGGGGGCATACCAGGCAGAGGAGGGGGAAAGGGGTCAGGGGGGATGTAGAAGGGGGCATACCAGACAGAGGAGTGGGAAAGGGGTGGGGGATGTAGAGGGGGGCATAGCAAGCAGAGGAGTGGGAAAGGGGGTGGGGATATAGAAAGGGGCATACCAGGCAGAGGAGGGGAAAAGGGTCAGGGGGGATGTAGAAGGGGGCATACCAGGCAGAGGAGTGGGAAAGGGAACAGGGGGGATGTAGAAGGGGGCATACCAGGCAGAGGAGGGGGAAAGGGGTCAGGGGGATGTAGAAGGGGGCATACCAGGCAGAGGAGTGGGAAAGGGAACAGGGGGGATGTAGAAGGAAGCACACCAGGCAGAGGAGGGGGAAAGGGAACAGCGGGGATGTAGAAGGGGGCATACCAGGCAGAGGTGTGGGGAAGGGGGTGGGGATGTAGAAGGGGGCATAGCAGGGAGAGGAGTGGGAAAGGGGTCAGGGGGTATGTAGAAGGGGGCATAGCAGGGAGAGGAGTGGGAAAGGGGTCAGGGGGGATGTAGAAGGGGGAATACCAGGGAGAGGAGTGGGAAAGGGGTCATGGGGGATGTTGAAGGCGGAATACCAGGGAGAGGAGTGGGAAAGGGGTCAGGGGGATGTAGAAGGGGGCATACCAGGCAGAGGAGGGGGAAAGGGAACAGGGGGGGTGTAGAAGGGGGAATACCAGGCAGAGGAGTGGGAAAGGGAACAGGGGGGATGTAGAAGGGGGCATACCAGGCAGAGGAGTGGGAAAGGGAACAGGGGGGATGTAGAAGGGGGCATACCAGGCAGAGGAGTGGGAAAGGGGGTGGGGAATGTAGAAGGTGGCATACCAGGGAGAGGAGTGGGAAAGGGGTCAGGGGGGATGTAGAAGGGGGCATACCAGGCAGAGGAGTGGGGAAGGGGGTGGGGGATGTAGAAGGGGGCATACCAGGCAGAGGAGTGGGAAAGGGGGTGGGGGATCTAGAATGGGGCATACCAGGCAGAGGAGTGGGAAAGGGGGTGGGAGATGTAGAGGGGGGCATACCAGACAGAGGAGTGGGAAAGGGGGTGGGGGATGTAGAGGGGGGCATAGCAGGCAGAGGAGCGGGAAAGGGGGTGGAGGTGTAGAAGGGGGCATACCAGGCATAGGAGTGGGAAAAGGAACATGGGGGATGTAGAAGGGGGCATACCAGGCAGAGAAGTGGGAAAGGGGGTGGGGATGTAGAAGGGGGCATACCAGGCAGAGGAGTGGTAAAGGGAACAGTGGGGATGTAGAAGGGGGCATACCAGGCAGAGGAGTGGGAAAGAGAACAGGGGGGATGAAGAAGGGGGCATACCAGGAAGAGGAGTGGGAAAGGGGGTGGTGGATGTAGAGGAGGGCGGGGGATGTAGAAGGGGGCATACCAGGCAGAGGAGTGGGAAAGGGGTTGGTGGATGTAAAGGGGGGCATACCAGGCAGAGGAGTGGGAAAGGGGGTGGGGGGTGTAGAGGGGGGCATACCAGGCAGAGGGGTGGGGGATGTAGAGGGGGGCATACCAGTCAGAGAAGTGGGAAAGGGAACATGGGGGATGTAGAAGGGGACATACCAGGCAGAGGAGTGGGAAAGGGAATAGGGGGGATGTGGAAGGGGGCATACCAGGGAGAGGAGTGGAAAAGGGAACAGGGGATGTAGACGGGGGCATACCAGGCAGAGGAGTGGGAAAGGGGGTGGGGGGATGTAGAAGGGGGCATACCAGACAGAGGAGTGGGAAAGGGGTCAGGGGGGATGTAGAAGGGGGAATACCAGGGAGAGGAGTGGGAAAGGAAACAGGGGAGATGTAGAAGGGGGAATACCAGGCAGAGGAGTGGATAAGGGGGTGGGGGATGTAGAAGGGGGCATACCAGGGAGAGGAGTGGGAAAGGGGTCATGGGGGATGTAGAAGGGGGCATACCAGGGAGAGGAGTGGGAAAGGGAACAGGGGGAATGTAGAAGGGGACATACCAGGCAGAGGAGTGGGAAAGGGAACAGGGGGGGTATAGAAGGGGGAATACCAGGAAGAGGAGTGGGAAAGGGGGTGGGGGATGTAGAGGGGGCATAGCAGGCAGAGGAGTGGGAAAGGGGGTGAGGGATGTAGAAGGGGCACACCAGGCAGAGGAGGGGGAAAGGGGTCAGGGGGATGTAGGAGGGGGCATACCAGGCAGAGGAGGGGGAAAGGGGGTGGGGGGATGTAGAAGGGGGCCATACCAGACAGAGGAGGGGGAAAGGGAACAGGGGGGATGTAGAAGGGGGCATATCAGGCAGAGGAGTGGGAAAGGGGGTGGGGGATGTAGAAGGGGGCCATACCAGGCAGAGGTGTGGGAAAGGGGGTGGGGGATGTAGAAGGGGGAATACCAGGGAGAGGAGTGGGAAAGGGGTCAGGGGGGATGTAGAAGGGGCAATACCAGGGAGAGGAGTGGGAAAGGGAACAGGGGAGATGTAGAAGGGAGAATACCATGGAGAGGAGTGGGAATCGGGTCAGGGGGGATATAGAAGGGGGTATACCAGGCAGAGGAGTGGGAAAGGGGGTGGGGGGGTGTAGAAGGGGGCATACCAGTCAGAGGTGTGGGGAAGAGGGTGGGGGGACATAGAAGGAGGCATACCAGGGAGAGGAGTGGGGAATGGGTCAGGGGGGATGTAGAAGGGGGCATACCAGGGAGAGGAGTGGGAAATGGGTCAGGGGGGATGTAGAAGGGGGAATACCAGGCAGAGGAGTGGGAAAGGGGTCAGGGGGGATGTAGAAGGGGGCATACCAGGCAGAGGAGTGGGAAAGGGAACAGGGGGGGTGTAGAAGGGGGAATACAAGGGAGAGGAGTGGGAAAGGGGTCAGGGGGGATGTAGAAGGGGGAATACCAGGGAGAGGAGTGGGAAAGGGAACAGGGGAGATGTAGAAGGGAGAATACCATGGAGAGGAGTGGGAATGGGGTCAGGGAGGATATAGAAGGGGGAATACCAGGCAGAGGAGTGGGAAAGGGGGTGGGGGGATGTAGAAGGGGGCATACCAGTCAGAGGTGTGGGGAAGGGGGTGGGGGACATAGAAAGGGGCATACCAGGGAGAGGAGTGGGAAAGGGGTCAGGGGGGATGTAGAAGGGGGCCTACCAGGGAGAGGAGTGGGAAATGGGTCAGGGGTGTAGAAGGGGGAATACCAGGCAGAGGAGTGGGAAAGGGGTCAGGGGGGATGTAGAAGGGGGAATACCAGGGAGAGGAGTGGGAAAGGGGTCAGGGGGGGTGTAGAAGGGAGAATACCAGGGAGAGGAGTGGGAATGGGGTCAGGGGGGATGTAGAAGGGGGAATACCAGGCAGAGGAGTGGGAAAGGGGGTGGGGGGATGTAGAAGGGGGCATACCAGTCAGGGGTGTGGGGAAGGGGGTGGGGGGACATAGAAGGGGGCATACCAGGGAGAGGAGTGGGAAAGGGGTCAGGAGGGATGTAGAAGGGGGAATACCAGGGAGAGGAGTGGGAAAGGGGGTGGGGGGATGTAGACGGGGGCATACCAGGCAGAGGAGGGGGAAAGGTGTCAGGGGGGATGTAGAAGGGGGCACACCTGGTAGAGGAGTGGCAAAGGGAACAGGGGGATGTAGAAGGGGGAATACCAGGGAGAGGAGTGGGAAAGGGAACAGGGGGGATGTAGAAGGGGGAATACCAGGCAGAGGAGTGGGAAAGGGGACAGTGGGGATGTAGAAGGGGGTCATACCAGGCAGAGGAAGGTAAAGGGAACAGGGGGGGTGTAGAAGGGGGCATACCAGGCAGAGGAGTGGGAAAGGGGGCAGTGGGGATGTAGAAGGGGGCATACCAGACAGAGGAGTGGGAAAGGGGGTGGGAGATGTAGAGGAGGGCATACCAGGGAGAGGAGTGGGAAAGGGGTCAGGGGGATTGTAGAAGGGGGCATACCAGGCAGAGGAGTGGGAAAGGGAACAGGGGGATGTAGAAGGGGGCATGCCAGGCAGAGGGGTGGGAACGGGAACAGGGGGATGTAGAAGGGGGCATTCCAGGCAGAGGAGGGGGAAAGTGGTCAGGGGGGATGTAGAAGGGGGCATACCAGGCAGAGGAGTGGGAAAGGGAACCGGGGGAATGTAGAAGGGGGCATACCAGGCAGAGGAGTGGGAAAGGGAACAGGGGGGATGTAGAAGGGGGCATACCAGGCAGGGGAGTGAGAAAGGGGTCAGGGGGATGTAGAAGGGGGCATACCAGGCAGAGGAGTGGGAAAGGGAACAGGGGGGATGTAGAAGGAAGCACACCAGGCAGAGGAGGGGGAAAGGGAACAGGGGGGGATGTAGAAGGGAGTATACCAGGCAGAGGAGTGGGAAAGGGGGTGGGGGATGTAGAAGGAAGCACACCAGGCAGAGGAAGGGGAAAGGGGTCAGGGGGGGTGTAGAAGGTGGCATACCAGGCAGAGGAGGGGGAAAGGGAACAGGGGGGTTGTAGAAGGGGGCATACCAGGCAGAGGTGTGGGGAAGGGGGTGGGGGGACATAGAAGGTGACATACCAGGGAGAGGAGTGGGAAAGGGGTCAGGGGGGATGTAGAAGGGGGCATAACAGGCAGAGGAGTGGGAAAGAGGTCAGGGGGGATGTAGAAGGGGAGATACCAGGGAGAGGAGTGGTAAAGTGGTCAGGGGGGATGTAGAAGGCGGAATACCAGGGAGAGGAGTGGAAAAGGGGTCAGGGGGGATGTAGAAGGGGGCATACCAGGCAGAGGAGGGGGAAAGGGAACAGGGGGGGTGTAGAAGGGGACATACCAGGCAGATGAGTGGGAAAGGGAACAGGCGGGATGTAGAAGGGGGCATACCAGGGAGAGGAGTGGGAAATGGGTCAGGATAATGTAGAAGGGGGAATACCAGGCACAGGAGTGGGAAAGGGGTCAGGGGGATGTAGAAGGGGGAATACCACGGAGAGGAGTGGGAAAGGGTGCAGGGGGGATGTAGAAGGGGGCATAACAGGCAGAGGAGTGGGACAGAGAACAGGGGGGGTGTAGAAGGGGGAATACGAAGGAGAGGAGTGGGAAAGGGGTCAGGGGGGATGTAGAAGGGGGAATACCAGGGAGAGGAGTGGGAAAGGGAACAGGGGAGATGTAGAAGGGAGAATACCATGGAGAGGAGTTGGAAAGGGGTCAGGGGGGATGTAGAAGGGGGAATACCAGGGAGAGGAGTGGTAAAGTGGTCAGGGGGGATGTAGAAGGCGGAATACCAGGGAGAGGAGTGGGAAAGGGGTCAGGGGGGATGTAGAAGGGGGCATACCAGGCAGAGGAGGGGGAAAGGGAACAGGGGGGGGTGTAGAAGGGGGCATACCAGGCAGAGGCGTGGGAAAGGGAACAGGGGGGATGTAGAAGGGGGCATACCAGGCAGAGGAGTGGGAAAGGGAGCAGGGGGGATGTAGAAGGGGGCATACCAGGCAGAGGAGTAGGAAAGGGAACAGGGGGGTGTAGAAGGGGGCATACCAGGCAGAGGAGTGGGAAAGGGAACAGGGGGGATGTAGAAGGGGACATACCAGGCAGATGAGTGGGAAAGGGAACAGGGGGGATGTAGAAGGGGGCATACCAGGCAGAGGAGTGGTAAAGGGGGTGGGGGATGTAGAAGGGGGCATACCAGGCAGAGGAGGGGGAAATGGGGTCAGGGGGGATGTAGAAGGGTGCATACCAGGCGGAGGAGTGGGAAAGGGAACAGGGGGGATTTAGAAGGGGGCATACCAGGCAGAGGAGGGGGAAAGGGGTCAGGGGGATGTAGAAGGGGGCATACCATTCAGAGGAGTGGGAAAGGGAACAGGGGGGATGTAGAAAGAAGCACACCAGGCAGAGGAGGGGGAAAGAGAACAGGGTGGATGTAGAAGGGGGCATACCAGGCAGAGGAGTGGGAACGGGGGTGGGGGGATGTAGAAGGGGGCATACCAGGCAGAGGAGTGGGAAAGGGAACAGGGGGGATGTAGAAAGAAGCACACCAGGCAGAGGAGGGGGAAAGAGAACAGGGGGGATGTAGAAGGGGCATACCAGGTAGAGGAGGGGGAAAGGGAACAGGGGGGATGTAGAAGGGGGCATACCAGGCAGAGGTATGGGGACGGGGGTCAGGGGGATGTAGAAGGGGGCATACCAGGCAGAGGAGGGGGAAAGGGGTCAGGGGGGATGTAGAAGGGGGAATACCAGGGAGAGGAGTGGGAAAGGGGTCAGGGGGATGTAGAAGGGGGAATACCAGGGAGAGGAGTGGGAAAGGGGTCAGGGGAGATGTAGAAGGAAGAATACCATGGAGAGGAGTGGGAATGGGGTCAGGGGGGATGTAGAAGGGGGAATACCGGGCAGAGGAGTGGGAAAGGGGGTGGGGGGATGTAGAAGGGGGCATACCAGTCAGAGTTGTGGGGAAGGGGGTGGGGGGGCATAGAAGGGGGCATACCAGGGAGAGGAGTGGGAAAGGGGTCAGGGGGGATGTAGAAGGGGGGATACCAGGGAGAGGAGTGGGAAATTGGTCAGGGGGGATGTAGAAGGGGGAATACCAGGCAGAGGAGTGGGAAAGGGGTCAGGGGGGATGTAGAAGGGGGAATACCAGGGAGAGGAGTGGGAAAGGGGTCAGGGGGGATATAGAAGGGGGCATACCAGGCAGAGGAGTGGGAAAGGGAACAGGGGAGGTGTAGAAGGGGGAATACCAGGGAGAGGAGTGGGAAAGGGGTCAGGGGGGATGTAGAAGGGGGAATACCAGGGAGAGGAGTGGGAAAGGGAACAGGGGAGATGTAGAAGGGAGAATACCAGGGAGAGGACTGGGAATGGGGTCAGGGGGGATGTAGAAGGGGGAATATCAGGGATATCAGTGGGAAAGGGGTCAGGGCGGATGTAGAAGGGGGAATAGCAGGCAGAGGAGTGGGAAAGGGGGTGAGGGGATGTAGAAGGGGGAATACCAGGCAGAGGAGGGGAAAGGGGTCAGGGGGGATATAGAAGGGGGCATACCAGGCAGAGGAGGGGGAAAGGGGTCAGGGGGATGTAGAAGCGGGCACACCTGATAGAGGAGTGGGGGAGGGGACAGGGGGGATGTAGAAGGGGGAATACCAGGGAGAGGAGTGGGAAAGGGAACAGGGGGATGTAGAAGGGGGAATACCATGGAGAGGAGTGGGAAAGGGAACAGGGGGATGTAGAAGGGGGAATACCAGGCAGAGGAAGGGGAGAGGGAACAGGGGGATGTAGAAGGGGGCATACCAGACAGAGGAGTGGGAAAGGGGGTGGGGGATGTAGAGGGGGGCATACCAGGCAGAGGAGGTGGAAAGTGGTCAGGGGGGATGTAGAAGGGGGCATACCAGGCAGAGGAGTGGGAAAGGGAACAGGGGGGATGTAGAAGGGGGCATGCCAGGCAGAGGACTGGGAAAGGGAACAGGAGGGATGTAGAAGGGGGCATACCAGGCAGAGGAGTGGGAAAGGGAACAGGGGGAATGTAGAAGGGGGCATACCAGGCAGAGGAGTGGGAAAGGGAACAGGGGGGATGTAGAAGGGGAAATACCAGGCAGAGGAGTAGGAAAGGGAACAGGGGGGATGTAGAAGGGGAAATACCAGGAAGAGGAAGGGGAAAGGGGGTGGGGGATGTAGAGTTGGGCATAGCAGGCAGAGGAGGGGGAAAGGGGTCAGGGGGGATGTAGAAGGGGGCATACCAGGCAGAGGAGTGTTAAAGGGAACAGGGGGGATGTAGAAGGGGGCATACCAGGCAGAGGAGGGGGAAAGGAGACAGCGGGATGTAAAAGGGGGCATACCAGACAGAGGAGTGGGAAAGGGGTCAGGGGGATTGTAGAAGGGGCATACCAGGCAGAGGAGTGGGAAAGGGAACAGGGGGATGTAGAAGGGGGCATACCAGGCAGAGGAAGGGGAAAGGGAACAGGGGGGGTGTAGAAGGGGGCATACCAGGTAGAGGAGTGGGAAAGGGGACAGTGGGGATGTAGAAGGGGGCATACCAGACAGAGGAGTGGGAAAGGGGGTGGGAGATGTAGAGGGGGGCATACCAGGGAGAGGAGTGGGAAAGGGGTCAGGGGGATTGTAGAAGGGGGCATACCAGGCAGAGGAGTGGGAAAGGGAACAGGGGGATGTAGAAGGGGGCATGCCAGGCAGAGGGGTGAGAACGGGAACAGGGGGGATGTAGAAGGGGGCATTCCAGGCAGAGGAGGGGGAAAGTGGTCAGGGGGGATGTAGAAGGGGGCATACCAGGCAGAGGAGTGGGGAAGGGAACCGGGGGAATGTAGAAGGGGGCATACCAGGCAGAGGAGTGGAAAAGGGAACAGGGGGGATGTAGAAGGGGGCATACCAGGCAGGGGAGTGAGAAAGTGGTCAGGGGGATGTAGAAGGGGGCATACCAGGCAGAGGAGTGGGAAAGGGAACAGGGGGGATGTAGAAGGAAGCACACCAGGCAGAGGAGGGGGAAAGGGAACAGGGGGGGGATGTAGAAGGGGGTATACCAGGCAGAGGAGTGGGAAAGGGGGTGTGGGATGTAGAAGGAAGCACACCAGGCAGAGGAAGGGGAAAGGGGTCAGGGGGGTGTAGAAGGGGGCATACCAGGCAGAGGAGGGGGAAAGGGAACAGGGGGGTTTTAGAAGGGGGCATACCAGGCAGAGGAGGGGGAAAGGGGTCAGGGGGGATGTAGAAGGGGGCATAACAGGGAGAGGAGTGGGAAAGGGGTCAGGGGGGATGTAGAAGGGGGAATACCAGGGAGAGGAGTGGTAAAGTGGTCAGGGGGGATGTAGAAGGCGGAATACCAGGGAGAGGAGTGGGAAAGGGGTCAGGGGGGATGTAGAAGGGGGCATACCAGGCAGAGGAGGGGGAAAGGGAACAGGGGGGGTGTAGAAGGGGACATACCAGGCAGATGAGTGGGAAAGGGAACAGGCGGGGTGTAGAAGGGGGCATACCAGGGAGAGGAGTAGGAAATGGGTCAGGGGGGATGTAGAAGGGGGAATACCAGGCAGATGAGTGGGAAAGGGGTCAGGGGGATGTAGAAGGGGGAATACCACGGAGAGGAGTGGGAAAGGGGTCAGGGGGGATGTAGAAGGGGGCATAACAGGCAGAGGAGTGGGAAAGGGAACAGAGGGGGTGTAGAAGGGGGAATACCAGGGAGAGGAGTGGGAAAGGGTTCAGGGGGGATGTAGAAGGGGGCATACCAGGCAGAGGAGGGGGAAAGGGAACAGGGGGGGTGTAGAAGGGGGCATACCAGGCAGAGGCGTGGGAAAGGGAACAGGGGGGATGTAGAAGGGGGCATACCAGGCAGAGGAGTGGGAAAGGGAGCTGGGGGGATGTAGAAGGGGGCATACCAGGCAGAGGAGTAGGAAAGGGAACAGGGGGGTGTAGAAGGGGGCATACCAGGCAGAGGAGTGGGAAAGGGAACAGGGGGGATGTAGAAGGGGACATACCAGGCAGATGAGTGGGAAAGGGAACAGGGGGGATGTAGAAGGGGGCATACCAGGCAGAGGAGTGGGAAAGGGGGTGGGGGATGTAGAAGGGGGCATACCAGGCAGAGGAGGGGGAAAGGGGTCAGGGGGGATGTAGAAGGGTGCATACCAGGCAGAGGAGTGGGAAAGGGAACAGGGGGGATTTAGAAGGGGGCATACCAGGCAGAGGAGGGGGAAAGGGGTCAGGGGGATGTAGAAGGGGGCATACCAGGCAGAGGAGTGGGAAAGGGAACAGGGGGGATGTAGAAAGAGGCACACCAGGCAGAGGAGGGGGAAAGAGAACAGGGTGGATGTAGAAGGGGGCATACCAGGCAGAGGAGTGGGAACGGGGGTGGGGGATGTAGAGGGGGCATAGCAGGCAGAGGAGTGGGAAAGGGGGTGGGGGATGTAGAAGGGGGCATACCAGGCAGAGGAGGGGGAAAGGGGTCAGAGGGATGTAGAAGGGGGCATACCAGGCAGAGGAGTGGGAAAGGGAACAGGGGGGATGTAGAAAGAAGCACACCAGGCAGAGGAGGAGGAAAGGGAACAGGGGGGATGTAGAGGGGGGCATACCAGGCAGAGGAGGGGGAAAGGGAACAGGGGGGATGTAGAAGGGGGCATACCAGGCAGAGGTGTGGGGAAGGGGACAGGGGGGATGTAGAAGGGGGCATACCAGGCAGAGGAGGGGGAAAGGGGTCAGGGGGATGTAGAAGGGGGAATGCCAGGGAGAGGAGTGGGAAAGGGGTCAGGGGGATGTAGAAGGGGGAATACCAGGGAGAGGAGTGGGAAAGGGGTCAGGTGAGATGTAGAAGGGAGAATACCATGGAGAGGAGTGGGAATGGGGTCAGGGGGGATGTAGAAGGGGGAATACCAGTCAGAGGAGTGGGAAAGGGGGTGGGGGGATGTAGAAGGGGGCATACCAGTCAGAGTTGTGGGGAAGGGGGTGGGGGGACATAGAAGGGGGCATACCAGGGAGAGGAGTGGGAAAGGGGTCAGGGGGGATGTAGAAGGGGGCATAGCAGGGAGAGGAGTGGGAAATTGGTCAGGGGGGATGTAGAAGGGGGAATACCAGGCAGAGGAGTGGGAAAGGGGTCAGGGGGGATGTAGAAGGGGGAATACCACGGAGAGGAGTGGGAAAGGGGTCAGGGGGGATGTAGAAGGGGGCATAACAGGCAGAGGAGTGGGAAAGGGAACAGGGGGGGTGTAGAAGGGGGAATACCAGGGAGAGGAGTGGGAAAGGGTTCAGGGGGGATGTAGAAGGGGGCATACCAGGCAGAGGAGGGGGAAAGGGAACAGGGGGGGTGTAGAAGGGGGCATACCAGGCAGAGGCGTGGGAAAGGGAACAGGGGGGATGTAGAAGGGGGCATACCAGGCAGAGGAGTGGGAAAGGGAGCAGGGGGGGCAGGGGGGATGTAGAAGGGGGCATACCAGGCAGAGGAGTAGGAAAGGGAACAGGGGGGTGTAGAAGGGGGCATACCAGGCAGAGGAGTGGGAAAGGGAACAGGGGGGATGTAGAAGGGGACATACCAGGCAGATGAGTGGGAAAGGGAACAGGGGGGATGTAGAAGGGGGCATACCAGGCAGAGGAGTGGGAAAGGGGGTGGGGGATGTAGAAGGGGGCATACCAGGCAGAGGAGGGGGAAAGGGGTCAGGGGGGATGTAGAAGGGTGCATACCAGGCAGAGGATTGGGAAAGGGAACAGGGGGGATTTAGAAGGGGGCATACCAGGCATAGGAGGGGGAAAGGGGTCAGGGGGATGTAGAAGGGGGCATACCAGGCAGAGGAGTGGGAAAGGGAACAGGGGGGATGTAGAAAGAAGCACACCAGGCAGAGGAGGGGGAAAGAGAACAGGGTGGATGTAGAAGGGGGCATACCAGGCAGAGGAGTGGGAACGGGGGTGGGGGATGTAGAGGGGGCATAGCAGGCAGAGGAGTGGGAAAGGGGGTGGGGGATGTAGAAGGGGGCATACCAGGCAGAGGAGGGGGAAAAGGGTCAGGGGGGATGTAGAAGGGGGCATACCAGGCAGGGGAGTGAGAAAGGGGTCAGGGGGATGTAGAAGGGGGCATACCAGGCAGAGGAGTGGGAAAGGGAACAGGGGGGATGTAGAAGGAAGCACACCAGGCAGAGGAGGGGGGAAAGGGAACAGGGGGGAATGTAGAAGGGAGTATACCAGGCAGAGGAGTGGGAAAGGGGGTGGGGGATGTAGAAGGAAGCACACCAGTCAGAGGAAGGGGAAAGGGGTCAGGGGGGGTGTAGAAGGGGGCATACCAGGCAGAGGAGGGGGAAAGGGAACAGGGGGGTTGTAGAAGGGGGCATACCAGGCAGAGGTGTGGGGAAGGGGGTGGGGGGACATAGAAGGTGGCATACCAGGGAGAGGAGTGGGAAAGGGGTCAGGGGGGATGTAGAAGGGGGCATAACAGGCAGAGGAGTGGGAAAGGGGTCAGGGGGGATGTAGAAGGGGAGATACCAGGGAGAGGAGTGGTAAAGTGGTCAGGGGGGATGTAGAAGGCGGAATACCAGGGAGAGGAGTGGAAAAGGGGTCAGGGGGGATGTAGAAGGGGGCATACCAGGCAGAGGAGGGGGAAAGGGAATAGGGGGGGTGTAGAAGGGGACATACCAGGCAGATGAGTGGGAAAGGGAACAGGCGGGATGTAGAAGGGGGCATACCAGGGAGAGGAGTGGGAAATGGGTCAGGGGGGATGTAGAAGGGGGAATACCAGGCACAGGAGTGGGAAAGGGGTCAGGGGGATGTAGAAGGGGGAATACCACGGAGAGGAGTGGGAAAGGGTTCAGGGGGGATGTAGAAGGGGGCATAACAGGCAGAGGAGTGGGACAGAGAACAGGGGGGGTGTAGAAGGGGGAATACCAGGGAGAGGAGTGGGAAAGGGAACAGGGGAGATATAGAAGGGAGAATACCATGGAGAGGAGTTGGAAAGGGGTCAGGGGGGGTGTAGAAGGGGGAATACCAGGGAGAGGAGTGGTAAAGTGGTCAGGGGGGATGTAGAAGGCGGAATACCAGGGAGAGGAGTGGGAAAGGGGTCAGGGGGGATGTAGAAGGGGGCATACCAGGCAGAGGAGGGGGAAAGGGAACAGGGGGGGGGTGTAGAAGGGGGCATACCAGGCAGAGGCGTGGGAAAGGGAACAGGGGGGATGTAGAAGGGGGCATACCAGGCAGAGGAGTGGGAAAGGGAGCAGGGGGGATGTAGAAGGGGGCATACCAGGCAGAGGAGTAGGAAAGGGAACAGGGGGGTGTAGAAGGGGGCATACCAGGCAGAGGAGTGGGAAAGGGAACAGGGGGGATGTAGAAGGGGACATACCAGGCAGATGAGTGGGAAAGGGAACAGGGGGGATGTAGAAGGGGGCATACCAGGCAGAGGAGTGGTAAAGGGGGTCAGGGGGATGTAGAAGGGGGCATACCAGGCAGAGGAGGGGGAAATGGGGTCAGGGGGGATGTAGAAGGGTGCATACCAGGCAGAGGAGTGGGAAAGGGAACAGGGGGGATTTAGAAGGGGGCATACCAGGCAGAGGAGGGGGAAAGGGGTCAGGGGGATCTAGAAGGGGGCATACCATTCAGAGGAGTGGGAAAGGGAACAGGGGGGATGTAGAAAGAAGCACACCAGGCAGAGGAGGGGGAAAGAGAACAGGGTGGATGTAGAAGGGGGCATACCAGGCAGAGGAGTGGGAACGGGGGTGGGGGGATGTAGAAGGGGGCATACCAGGCAGAGGAGTGGGAAAGGGAACAGGGGGGATGTAGAAAGAAGCACACCAGGCAGAGGAGGGGGATAGAGAACAGGGGGGATGTGGAAGGGGGCATACCAGGTAGAGGAGGGGGAAAGGGAACAGGGGGGATGTAGAAGGGGGCATACCAGGCAGAGGTATGGGGAAGGGGTCAGGGGGATGTAGAAGGGGGCATACCAGGCAGAGGAGGGGGAAAGGGGTCAGGGGGGATGTAGAAGGGGGAATACCAGGGAGAGGAGTGGGAAAGGGGTCAGGGGGATGTAGAAGGGGGAATACCAGGGAGAGGAGTGGGAAAGGGGTCCGGGGAGATGTAGAAGGGAGAATACCATGGAGAGGAGTGGGAATGGGGTCAGGGGGGATGTAGAAGGGGGAATACCAGGCAGAGGAGTGGGAAAGGGGGTGGGGGGATGTAGAAGGGGGCATACCAGTCAGAGTTGTGGGGAAGGGGGTGGGGGGACATAGAAGGGGGCACACCAGGGAGAGGAGTGGGAAAGGGGTCAGGGGGGATGTAGAAGGGGGGATACCAGGGAGAGGAGTGGGAAATTCGTCAGGGGGGATGTAGAAGGGGGAATACCAGGCAGAGGAGTGGGAAAGGGGTCAGGGGGGATGTAGAAGGGGGAATACCAGGGAGAGGAGTGGGAAAGGGATCAGGGGGGATATAGAAGGGGGCATACCAGGCAGAGGAGTGGGAAAGGGAACAGGGGAGGTGTAGAAGGGGAATACCAGGGAGAGGAATGGGAAAGGGGTCAGGGGGGATGTAGAAGGGGGAATACCAGGGAGAGGAGTGGGAAAGGGAACAGGGGAGATGTAGAAGGGAGAATACCAGGGAGAGGAGTGGGAATGGGGTCAGGGGGGATGTAGAAGGGGGAATATCAGGGATATCAGTGGGAAAGGGGTCAGGGCGGATGTAGAAGGGGGAATAGCAGGCAGAGGAGTGGGAAAGGGGTTGAGGGGATGTAGAAGGGGGAATACCAGGCAGAGGAGGGGAAAGGGGTCAGGGGGGATATAGAAGGGGGCATACCAGGCAGAGGAGGGGGAAAGGGGTCAGGGGGATGTAGAAGGGGGCACACCTGATAGAGGAGTGGGGGAGGGGACAGGGGGGATGTAGAAGGGGGAATACCAGGGAGAGGAGTGGGAAAGGGAACAGGGGGATGTAGAAGGGGGAATACCATGGAGAGGAGTGGGAAAGGGAACAGGGGGATGTAGAAGGGGGAATACCAGGCAGAGGAAGGGGAGAGGGAACAGGGGGATGTAGAAGGGGGCATACCAGACAGAGGAGTGGGAAAGGGGGTGGGGGATGTAGAGGGGGGCATACCAGGCAGAGGAGGGGGAAAGTGGTCAGGGGGGATGTAGAAGGGGGCATACCAGGCAGAGGAGTGGGAAAGGGAACAGGGGGGATGTAGAAGGGGGCATACCAGGCAGAGGACTGGGAAAGGGAACAGGAGGGATGTAGAAGGGGGCATACCAGGCAGAGGAGTGGGAAAGGGAACAGGGGGAATGTAGAAGGGGGCATACCAGGCAGAGGAGTGGGAAAGGGAACAGGGGGGATGTAGAAGGGGAAATACCAGGCAGAGGAGTAGGAAAGGGAACAGGGGGGATGTAGAAGGGGAAATACCAGGAAGAGGAAGGGGAAAGGGGGTGGGGGATGTAGAGTTGGGCATAGCAGGCAGAGGAGGGGGAAAGGGGTCAGGGGGGATGTAGAAGGGGGCATACCAGGCAGAGGAGTGTTAAAGGGAACAGGGGGGATGTAGAAGGGGGCATACCAGGCAGAGGAGGGGGAAAGGAGACAGCGGGGATGTAAAAGGGGGCATACCAGACAGAGGAGTGGGAAAGGGGTCAGGGGGATTGTAGAAGGGGCATACCAGGCAGAGGAGTGGGAAAGGGAACAGGGGGATGTAGAAGGGGGCATACCAGGCAGAGGAAGGGGAAAGGGAAAAGGGGGGGTGTAGAAGGGGGCATACCAGGTAGAGGAGTGGGAAAGGGGACAGTGGGGATGTAGAAGGGGGCATACCAGACAGAGGAGTGGGAAAGGGGGTGGGAGATGTAGAGGGGGGCATACCAGGGAGAGGAGTGGGAAAGGGATCAGGGGGATTGTAGAAGGGGGCATACCAGGCAGAGGAGTGGGAAAGGGAACAGGGGGATGTAGAAGGGGGCATGCCAGGCAGAGGGGTGGGAACGGGAACAGGGGGGATGTAGAAGGGGGCATTCCAGGCAGAGGAGGGGGAAAGTGGTCAGGGGGGATGTAGAAGGGGGCATACCAGGCAGAGGAGTGGGAAAGGGAACCGGGGGAATGTAGAAGGGGGCATACCAGGCAGAGGAGTGGAAAAGGGAACAGGGGGGATGTAGAAGGGGGCATACCAGGCAGGGGAGTGAGAAAGGGGTCAGGGGGATGTAGAAGGGGGCATACCAGGCAGAGGAGTGGGAAAGGGAACAGGGGGGATGTAGAAGGAAGCACACCAGGCAGAGGAGGGGAAAGGGAACAGGGGGGGATGTAGAAGGGGGTATACCAGGCAGAGGAGTGGGAAAGGGGGTGGGGGATGTAGAAGGAAGCACACCAGGCAGAGGAAGGGGAAAGGGGTCAGGGGGGGTGTAGAAGGGGGCATACCAGGCAGAGGAGGGGGAAAGGGAACAGGGGGGTTTTAGAAGGGGGCATACCAGGCAGAGGAGGGGGAAAGGGGTCAGGGGGGATGTAGAAGGGGGCATAACAGGGAGAGGAGTGGGAAAGGGGTCAGGGGGGATGTAGAAGGGGGAATACCAGGGAGAGGAGTGGTAAAGTGGTCAGGGGGATGTAGAAGGCGGAATACCAGGGAGAGGAGTGGGAAAGGGGTCAGGGGGGATGTAGAAGGGGGCATACCAGGCAGAGGAGGGGGAAAGGGAACAGGGGGGGTGTAGAAGGGGACATACCAGGCAGATGAGTGGGAAAGGGAACAGGCGGGGTGTAGAAGGGGGCATACCAGGGAGAGGAGTGGGAAATGGGTCAGGGGGGATGTAGAAGGGGGAATACCAGGCAGATGAGTGGGAAAGGGTTCAGGGGGATGTAGAAGGGGGAATACCACGGAGAGGAGTGGGAAAGGGGTCAGGGGGTTGTAGAAGGGGGCATAACAGGCAGAGGAGTGGGAAAGGGAACAGGGGGGGTGTAGAAGGGGGAATACCAGGGAGAGGAGCGGGAAAGGGGGTGGGGGATGTAGAGGGGGGCATAGCAGGTAGAGGAGTGGGAAAGGGGGTGAGGGATGTAGAAGGGGGCACACCAGGCAGAGGAGGGGGAAAGGGGTCAGGGGGATGTAGAAGGGGCATACCAGGCAGAGGAGTGGGAAAGGGAACAGGGGGATGTAGAAGGGGGCATACCAGGCAGAGGAGGGGCAAAGGGGTCAGGGGGGATGTAGAAGGGGACATACCAGGCAGAGGAGTGGGAAAGGGAACAGGGGGGATGTAGAGGGGGGCATACCTGGCAGAGGAGGGGCAAAGGGGTCAGGGGGATGTAGAAGGGGGCATACCAGGCAGAGGAGTGGGAAAGGGGGTGGGGGTGTAGAACGGGGCATACCAGGCAGAGGAGGGGGAAAGGGGTCAAGGGGGATGTAGAACGGGGCATACCAGGTAGAGTTGTTGGAAGGGGGTGGGGGAAGTAGAGGGGGCATACCAGGCAGAGGAGTGGGAAAGGGGGTGGGGGATCTAGAATGGGGCATACCAGGCAGAGGAGTGGGAAAGGGGGTGGGGGATGTAGAGGGGGGCATACCAGGCAGAGGAGTGGGAAAGGGGGTGGGGGTGTAGAAGGGGGCATACCAGGCAGAGGAGGGGGAAAGGGAACATGGGGGATGTAGAAGGGGGCATACCAGGCAGAGGAGTGGGAAAGGGGGTGGGGGATATAGAAGGGGGCATACCAGGCAGAGGAGGGGGAAAGTGGTCAGGGGGGATTTAGAAGGGGGCATACCAGGCAGAGGAGTGGGAAAGGGAACAGGGGGGTGTAGAAGGGGGCATACCAGGCAGAGGAGTGGGAAAGGGAACAGGGGGGATGCAGAAGGGGGCATACCAGACAGAGGAGTGGGAAAGGGGTGGGGGATGTAGAGGGGGGCATAGCAGGCAGAGGAGTGGAAAAGGGGGTGGGGATGTAGAAGGGGGCATACCAGGCAGAGGAGGGGGAAAGGGGTCAGGGGGGATGTAGAAGGGGGCATACCAGACAGAGGAGTGGGAAAGGGGTGGGGGATGTAGAGGGGGGCATAGCAAGCAGAGGAGTGGGAAAGGGGGTGGGGATGTAGAAGGGGGCATACCAGGCAGAGGAGGGGGAAAAGGGTCAGGGGGGATGTAGAAGGGGGCATACCAGGCAGAGGAGTGGGAAAGGGAACAGGGGGGATGTAGAAGGGGGCATACCAGGCAGAGGAGGGGGAAAGGGGTCAGGGGGATGTAGAAGGGGGCATACCAGGCAGAGGAGTGGGAAAGGGAACAGGGGGGATGTAGAAGGAAGCACACCAGGCAGAGGAGGGGGAAAGGGAACAGCGGGGATGTAGAAGGGGGCATACCAGGCAGAGGTGTGGGGAAGGGGGTGGGGATGTAGAAGGGGGCATAGCAGGGAGAGGAGTGGGAAAGGGGTCAGGGGGGATGTAGAAGGGGGCATAGCAGGGAGAGGAGTGGGAAAGGGGTCAGGGGGGATGTAGAAGGGGGAATACCAGGGAGAGGAGTGGGAAAGGGGTCATGGGGGATGTTGAAGGCGGAATACCAGGGAGAGGAGTGGGAAAGGGGTCAGGGGGATGTAGAAGGGGGCATACCAGGCAGAGGAGGGGGAAAGGGAACAGGGGGGGTGTAGAAGGGGGAATACCAGGCAGAGGAGTGGGAAAGGGAACAGGGGGGATGTAGAAGGGGGCATACCAGGCAGAGGAGTGGGAAAGGGAACAGGGGGGATGTAGAAGGGGGCATACCAGGCAGAGGAGTGGGAAAGGGGGTGGGGAATGTAGAAGGTGGCATACCAGGGAGAGGAGTGGGAAAGGGGTCAGGGGGGATGTAGAAGGGGGCATACCAGGCAGAGGAGTGGGGAAGGGGGTGGGGGATGTAGAAGGGGGCATACCAGGCAGAGGAGTGGGAAAGGGGGTGGGGGATCTAGAATGGGGCATACCAGGCAGAGGAGTGGGAAAGGGGGTGGGAGATGTAGAGGGGGGCATACCAGGCAGAGGAGTGGGAAAGGGGGTGGGGGTGTAGAAGGGGGCATACCAGGCAGAGGAGGGGGAAAGGGAACATGGGGGATGTAGAAGGGGGCATACCAGGCAGAGGAGTGGGAAAGGGGGTGGGGGATATAGAAGGGGGCATACCAGGCAGAGGAGGGGGAAAGTGGTCAGGGGGGATTTAGAAGGGGGCATACCAGGCAGAGGAGTGGGAAAGGGAACAGGGAGGTGTAGAAGGGGGCATACCAGGCAGAGGAGTGGGAAAGGGAACAGGGGGGATGCAGAAGGGGGCATACCAGACAGAGGAGTGGGAAAGGGGTCGGGGATGTAGAGGGAGCATAGCAGGCAGAGGAGTGGAAAAGGGGGTGGGGATGTAGAAGGGGGCATACCAGGCAGAGGAGGGGGAAAGGGGTCAGGGGGGATGTAGAAGGGGGCATACCAGACAGAGGAGTGGGAAAGGGGTGGGGGATGTAGAGGGGGGCATCGCAGGCAGAGGAGTGGGAAAGGGGGTGGGGATGTAGAAGGGGGCATACCAGGCAGAGGAGGGGGAAAAGGGTCAGGGGGGATGTAGAAGGGGGCATACCAGGCAGAGGAGTGGGAAAGGGAACAGGGGGGATGTAGAAGGGGGCATACCAGGCAGAGGAGGGGGAAAGGGGTCAGGGGGATGTAGAAGGGGGCATACCAGGCAGAGGAGTGGGAAAGGGAACAGGGGGGATGTAGAAGGAAGCACACCAGGCAGAGGAGGGGGAAAGGGAACAGCGGGGATGTAGAAGGGGGCATACCAGGCAGAGGTGTGGGGAAGGGGGTGGGGATGTAGAAGGGGGCATAGCAGGGAGAGGAGTGGGAAAGGGGTCAGGGGGGAATACCATGGAGAGGAGTGGGAATCGGGTCAGGGGGGATATAGAAGGGGGTATACCAGGCAGAGGAGTGGGAAAGGGGGTGGGGGGGGTGTAGAAGGGGGCATACCAGTCAGAGGTGTGGGGAAGAGGGTGGGGGGACATAGAAGGAGGCATACCATGGAGAGGAGTGGGGAATGGGTCAGGGGGGATGTAGAAGGGGGCATACCAGGGAGAGGAGTGGGAAATGGGTCAGGGGGGATGTAGAAGGGGGAATACCAGGCAGAGGAGTGGGAAAGGGGTCAGGGGGGATGTAGAAGGGGGAATACCACGGAGAGGAGTGGGAAAGGGGTCAGGGGGGATGTAGAAGGGGGCATACCAGGCAGAGGAGTGGGAAAGGGAACAGGGGAGATGTAGAAGGGAGAATACCATGGAGAAGAGTGGGAATGGGGTCAGGGAGGATATAGAAGGGGGAATACCAGGCAGAGGAGTGGGAAAGGGGGTGGGGGGATGTAGAAGGGGGCATACCAGTCAGAGGTGTGGGGAAGGGGGTGGGGGACATAGAAAGGGCATTCCAGGCAGAGGAGGGGGAAAGTGGTCAGGGGGGATGTAGAAGGGGGCATACCAGGCAGAGGAGTGGGAAAGGGAACCGGGGGAATGTAGAAGGGGGCATACCAGGCAGATGGCGGTACAGACTCCAAAGAATAATGATCTTCGTATCTGAAAAGAATACTCCGCCTTCATCAGGGCAATAAGTAGCAGGACCCACACGAGGCTGCCATCGAGTGAGAGTGAAGCCAAGGTGGCTATTTAGTATAATGCAGTATCTTTGTAGAGTCCGTGAAGATAGTTATTTGTTGTGAATCACGAGGAAAGGTGTTATTGAAGGGGGCATACCAGGCAGAGGTATGGGAAAGGGGTCAGGGGGGATGTAGAAGGGGGAATACCAGGGAGAGGAGTGGGAAAGGGGTCATGGGGGATGTTGAAGGCGGAATACCAGGGAGAGGAGTGGGAAAGGGGTCAGGGGGATGTAGAAGGGGGCATACAAGGCAGAGGAGGGTGAAAGGGAACAGGGGGGGTGTAGAAGGGGGAATACCAGGCAGAGGAGTGGGAAAGGGAACAGGGGGGATGTAGAAGGGGGCATACCAGGCAGAGGAGTGGGAAAGGGAACAGGGGGGATGTAGAAGGGGGCATACCAGGCAGAGGAGTGGGAAAGGGGGTGGGGAATGTAGAAGGTGGCATACCAGGGAGAGGAGTGGGAAAGGGGTCAGGGGGGATGTAGAAGGGGGCATACCAGGCAGAGGAGTGGGGAAGGGGGTGGGGGATGTAGAAGGGGGCATACCAGGCAGAGGAGTGGGAAAGGGAACAGGGGGGATGTAGAAGGGGACATACCAGGCAGAGGAGTAGGACAGGGAACAGGGGGATGTAGAAGGGGGCATACCAGACAGAGGAGTGGGAAAGGGGGTGGGGGATGTAGAGGGGGGCATAGCAGGCAGAGGAGCGGGAAAGGGGGTGGAGGTGTAGAAGGGGGCATACCAGGCATAGGAGTGGGAAAAGGAACATGGGGGATGTAGAAGGGGGCATACCAGGCAGAGAAGTGGGAAAGGGGGTGGGGATGTAGAAGGGGGCATACCAGGCAGAGGAGTGGTAAAGGGAACAGTGGGGATGTAGAAGGGGGCATACCAGGCAGAGGAGTGGGAAAGAGAACAGGGGGGATGAAGAAGGGGGCATACCAGGAAGAGGAGTGGGAAAGGGGGTGGTGGATGTAGAGGAGGGCGGGGGATGTAGAAGGGGGCATACCAGGCAGAGGAGTGGGAAAGGGGTTGGTGGATGTAGAGGGGGGCATACCAGGCAGAGGAGTGGGAAAGGGGGTGGGGGGTGTAGAGGGGGGCATACCAGGCAGAGGGGTGGGGGATGTAGAGGGGGCATACCAGTCAGAGAAGTGGGAAAGGGAACATGGGGGATGTAGAAGGGGACATACCAGGCAGAGGAGTGGGAAAGGGAACAGGGGGGATGTAGAAGGGGGCATACCAGGCAGAGGAGTGGGAAAGGGAACAGGGGGGATGTAGAAGGGGGCATACCAGGCAGAGGAGTGGGAAAGGGGGTGGGGAATGTAGAAGGTGGCATACCAGGGAGAGGAGTGGGAAAGGGGTCAGGGGGGATGTAGAAGGGGGCATACCAGGCAGAGGAGTGGGGAAGGGGGTGGGGGATGTAGAAGGGGGCATACCAGGCAGAGGAGTGGGAAAGGGGGTGGGGGATCTAGAATGGGGCATACCAGGCAGAGGAGTGGGAAAGGGGGTGGGAGATGTAGAGGGGGGCATACCAGGCAGAGGAGTGGGAAAGGGGGTGGGGGTGTAGAAGGGGGCATACCAGGCAGAGGAGGGGGAAAGGGAACATGGGGGATGTAGAAGGGGGCATACCAGGCAGAGGAGTGGGAAAGGGGGTGGGGGATATAGAAGGGGGCATACCAGGCAGAGGAGGGGGAAAGTGGTCAGGGGGGATTTAGAAGGGGGCATACCAGGCAGAGGAGTGGGAAAGGGAACAGGGAGGTGTAGAAGGGGGCATACCAGGCAGAGGAGTGGGAAAGGGAACAGGGGGGATGCAGAAGGGGGCATACCAGACAGAGGAGTGGGAAAGGAGTGGGGGATGTAGAGGGAGCATAGCAGGCAGAGGAGTGGAAAAGGGGGTGGGGATGTAGAAGGGGGCATACCAGGCAGAGGAGGGGGAAAGGGGTCAGGGGGGATGTAGAAGGGGGCATACCAGACAGAGGAGTGGGAAAGGGGTGGGGGATGTAGAGGGGGGCATCGCAGGCAGAGGAGTGGGAAAGGGGGTGGGGATGTAGAAGGGGGCATACCAGGCAGAGGAGGGGGAAATGGGTCAGGGGGGATGTAGAAGGGGGCATACCAGGCAGAGGAGTGGGAAAGGGAACAGGGGGGATGTAGAAGGGGGCATACCAGGCAGAGGAGGGGGAAAGGGGTCAGGGGGATGTAGAAGGGGGCATACCAGGCAGAGGAGTGGGAAAAGGGTCAGGGGGGATGTAGAAGGGGGCATACCAGGCAGAGGAGTGGGAAAGGGAACAGGGGGGATGTAGAAGGGGGCATACCAGGCAGAGGAGGGGGAAAGGGGTCAGGGGGATGTAGAAGGGGGCATACCAGGCATAGGAGTGGGAAAAGGAACATGGGGGATGTAGAAGGGGGCATACCAGGCAGAGAAGTGGGAAAGGGGGTGGGGATGTAGAAGGGGGCATACCAGGCAGAGGAGTGGTAAAGGGAACAGTGGGGATGTAGAAGGGGGCATACCAGACAGAGGAGTGGGAAAGGGGTGGGGGATGTAGAGGGAGCATAGCAGGCAGAGGAGTGGAAAAGGGGGTGGGGATGTAGAAGGGGGCATACCAGGCAGAGGAGGGGGAAAGGGGTCAGGGGGGATGTAGAAGGGGGCATACCAGACAGAGGAGTGGGAAAGGGGTGGGGGATGTAGAGGGGGGCATCGCAGGCAGAGGAGTGGGAAAGGGGGTGGGGATGTAGAAGGGGGCATACCAGGCAGAGGAGGGGGAAAAGGGTCAGGGGGGATGTAGAAGGGGGCATACCAGGCAGAGGAGTGGGAAAGGGAACAGGGGGGATGTAGAAGGGGGCATACCAGGCAGAGGAGGGGGAAAGGGGTCAGGGGGATGTAGAAGGGGGCATACCAGGCAGAGGAGTGGGAAAGGGAACAGGGGGGATGTAGAAGGAAGCACACCAGGCAGAGGAGGGGGAAAGGGAACAGCGGGGATGTAGAAGGGGGCATACCAGGCAGAGGTGTGGGGAAGGGGGTGGGGATGTAGAAGGGGGCATAGCAGGGAGAGGAGTGGGAAAGGGGTCAGGGGGGATGTAGAAGGGGGCATAGCAGGGAGAGGAGTGGGAAAGGGGTCAGGGGGGATGTAGAAGGGGGAATACCAGGGAGAGGAGTGGGAAAGGGGTCTGGGGGATGTTGAAGGCGGAATACCAGGGAGAGGAGTGGGAAAGGGGTCAGGGGGATGTAGAAGGGGGCATACCAGGCAGAGGAGGGGGAAAGGGAACAGGGGGGGTGTAGAAGGGGGAATACCAGGCAGAGGAGTGGGAAAGGGAACAGGGGGGATGTAGAAGGGGGCATACCAGGCAGAGGAGTGGGAAAGGGAACAGGGGGGATGTAGAAGGGGGCATACCAGGCAGAGGAGTGGGAAAGGGAACAGGGGGGATGTAGAAGGGGGCATACCAGGCAGAGGTGTGGGGAAGGGGTCAGGGGGGATGTAGAAGGGGGCATACCAGGCAGAGGAGGGGGAAAGGGGTCAGGGGGATGTAGAAGGGGGAATGCCAGGGAGAGGAGTGGGAAAGGGGTCAGGGGGATGTAGAAGGGGGAATACCAGGGAGAGGAGTGGGAAAGGGGTCAGGTGAGATGTAGAAGGGAGAATACCATGGAGAGGAGTGGGAATGGGGTCAGGGGGGATGTAGAAGGGGGAATACCAGGCAGAGGAGTGGGAAAGGGTGTGGGGGGATGTAGAAGGGGGCATACCAGTCAGAGTTGTGGGGAAGGGGGTGGGGGGACATAGAAGGGGGCATACCAGGGAGAGGAGTGTGAAAGGGGTCAGGGGGGATGTAGAAGGGGGGATACCAGGGAGAGGAGTGGGAAATTGGTCAGGGGGGATGTTGAAGGGGGAATACCAGGCAGAGGAGTGGGAAAGGGGTCAGGGGGGATGTAGAAGGGGGAATACCACGGAGAGGAGTGGGAAAGGGGTCAGGGGGGATGTAGAAGGGGGCATAACAGGCAGAGGAGTGGGAAAGGGAACAGGGGGGGTGTAGAAGGGGGAATACCAGGGAGAGGAGTGGGAAAGGGTTCAGGGGGGATGTAGAAGTGGGCATACCAGGCAGAGGAGGGGGAAAGGGAACAGGGGGGGTGTAGAAGGGGGCATACCAGGCAGAGGCGTGGGAAAGGGAACAGGGGGGATGTAGAAGGGGGCATACCAGGCAGAGGAGTGGGAAAGGGAGCAGGGGGGATGTAGAAGGGGGCATACCAGGCAGAGGAGTGGGAAAGGGAACAGGGGGGATGTAGAAGGGGGCATACCAGGCAGGGGAGTGAGAAAGGGGTCAGGGGGATGTAGAAGGGGGCATACCAGGCAGAGGAGTGGGAAAGGGAACAGGGGGGATGTAGAAGGAAGCACACCAGGCAGAGGAGTGGGAAAGGGGGTGGGGGATGTAGAAGGAAGCACACCAGGCAGAGGAAGGGGAAAGGGGTCAGGGGGGGTGTAGAAGGGGGCATACCAGGCAGAGGAGGGGGAAAGGGAACAGGGGGGTTGTAGAAGGGGCATACCAGGCAGAGGTGTGGGGAAGGGGGTGGGGGGACATAGAAGGTGGCATACCAGGGAGAGGAGTGGGAAAGGGGTCAGGGGGGATGTAGAAGGGGGCATAACAGGCAGAGGAGTGGGAAAGAGGTCAGGGGGGATGTAGAAGGGGAGATACCAGGGAGAGGAGTGGTAAAGTGGTCAGGGGGGATGTAGAAGGGGGCATACCAGGCAGAGGAGGGGGAAAGGGAACAGGGGGGGTGTAGAAGGGGACATACCAGGCAGATGAGTGGGAAAGGGAACAGGCGGGATGTAGAAGGGGGCATACCAGGGAGAGGAGTGGGAAATGGGTCAGGGGGGATGTAGAAGGGGGAATACCAGGCACAGGAGTGGGAAAGGGGTCAGGGGGATGTAGAAGCGGGAATACCACGGAGAGGAGTGGGAAAGGGTGCAGGGGGGATGTAGAAGGGGGCATAACAGGCAGAGGAGTGGGACAGAGAACAGGGGGGGTGTAGAAGGGGGAATACGAAGGAGAGGAGTGGGAAAGGGGTCAGGGGGGATGTAGAAGGGGGAATACCAGGGAGAGGAGTGGGAAAGGGAACAGGGGAGATGTAGAAGGGAGAATACCATGGAGAGGAGTTGGAAAGGGGTCAGGGGGGATGTAGAAGGGGGAATACCAGGGAGAGGAGTGGTAAAGTGGTCAGGGGGATGTAGAAGGCGGAATACCAGGGAGAGGAGTGGGAAAGGGGTCAGGGGGGATGTAGAAGGGGGCATACCAGTTTACAACAAAGCAAAGTCCTGGTGTATCTAAGGTTGGCCCGTATGGGGTGTGAATAAATTAAAGTTATTCATCCGATCCCAAAACCTTTATATCTAGTATAATTCATAGATATTGCATGCAGTCAGAAATTAAAGTCATTCCTTCAAAATGAGACATAAACATTATGGAAATTGCAAATTAAAAGCTTTATATCAAAGAAACAGAAAATGATGTACAAAAGTAAGGTCTAACGTAACAGCATGTAAAAACAATGGTTTAAATGGTACATACACGAATTAGGTGTAGAATCATTAAAAAATTGAGAATACGTAATGAAAAAACTTTTTTAACATAAGTTAGTTAACAGTCACAGTTGGTTGACAAATGAACTCTTAACAAGTGAAAGTATGAAATTGAAGAAAATGAAATAAAAAACAGTAATATTCATCGTAAGCTGTAACCTTATTGAAGAAAACACGTGCCCCTTGTTGTGGGGCAATTGTGAGGAGACAAATAAGTTAATTATTTTTCGTATCCCAAAATCGAAAATTATTATGTATTGGGATTGGGTCTGCCTACGCATCAGGGGGACAAAGTAAAGGAAACAATGCAAAAAAGGGGAGAGAGCTAATGGGTAAGGTGTCCTTGTCCTTTGGTTAATTGTTTCAGAAAGGAAGGGATCCTAAATGTTGCACTGTAATGTGATGAACCTTGTGTCCCCTCTGGTTAGCACTGCGTTTCGGCGGTACAGACTCCAAAGAATAATGATCTTCGTATCTGAAAAGAATACTCCGCCTTCATCAGGGCAATAAGTAGCAGGACCCACACGAGGCTGCCATCGAGTGAGAGTGAAGCCAAGGTGGCTATTTAGTATAATGCAGTATCTTTGTAGAGTCCGTGAAGATAGTTATTTGTTGTGAATCACGAGGAAAGGTGTTATTGAAGGGGGCATACCAGGCAGAGGAGGGGAAAGGGAACAGGGGGGGTGTAGAAGGGGGCATACCAGGCAGAGGCGTGGGAAAGGGAACAGGGGGGATGTAGAAGGGGGCATACCAGGCAGAGGAGTGGGAAAGGGAGCAGGGGGGATGTAGAAGGGGGCATACCAGGCAGAGGAGTAGGAAAGGGAACAGGGGGTGTAGAAGGGGGATACCAGGCAGAGGAGTAGGAAAGGGAACAGGGGGGTGTAGAAGGGGACATACCAGGCAGATGAGTGGGAAAGGGAACAGGGGGGATGTAGAAGGGGACATACCAGGCAGATGAGTGGGAAAGGGAACAGGGGGGATGTAGAAGGGGGCATACCAGGCAGAGGAGTGGGAAAGGGGGTGGGGGATGTAGAAGGGGGCATACCAGCAGAGGAGGGGGAAAGGGGTCAGGGGGGATGTAGAAGGGTGCATACCAGGCAGAGGAGTGGGAAAGGGAACAGGGGGGATTTAGAAGGGGCATACCAGGCAGAGGAGGGGGAAAGGGGTCAGGGGGTTGTAGAAGGGGGCATACCAGGCAGAGGAGTGGGAAAGGGAACAGGGGGGATGTAGAAAGAGGCACACCAGGCAGAGGAGGGGGAAAGAGAACAGGGTGGATGTAGAAGGGGGCATACCAGGCAGAGGAGTGGGAACGGGGGTGGGGGATGTAGAGGGGGCATAGCAGGCAGAGGAGTGGGAAAGGGGGTGGGGGATGTAGAAGGGGCATACCAGGCAGAGGAGGGGGAAAGGGGTCAGAGGGATGTAGAAGGGGGCATACCAGGCAGAGGAGTGGGAAAGGGAACAGGGGGATGTAGAAAGAAGCACACCAGGCAGAGGAGGAGGAAAGGGAACAGGGGGGATGTAGAAGGGGGCATACCAGGCAGAGGAGGGGGAAAGGGAACAGGGGGGATGTAGAAGGGGGCATACCAGGCAGAGGTGTGGGGAAGGGGTCCAGGGGGGATGTAGAAGGGGGCATACCAGCAGAGGAGGGGGAAAGGGGGTCAGGGGGATGTAGAAGGGGGAATGCCAGGAGAGGAGTGGGAAAGGGGTCAGGGGGATGTAGAAGGGGGAATACCAGGGAGAGGAGTGGGAAAGGGGTCAGGTGAGATGTAGAAGGGAGAATACCATGGAGAGGAGTGGGAATGGGTCAGGGGGGATGTAGAAGGGGGAATACCAGGCAGAGGAGTGGGAAAGGGTGTGGGGGGATGTAGAAGGGGGCATACCAGTCAGAGTTGTGGGAAGGGGGTGGGGGGGACATAGAAGGGGGCATACCAGGGAGAGGAGTGTGAAAGGGGTCAGGGGGGATGTAGAAGGGGGATACCAGGGAGAGGAGTGGAAATTGGCCCAGGGGGATGTTGAAGGGGGAATACCAGGCAGAGGAGTGGGAAAGGGGTCAGGGGGGATGTAGAAGGGGGAATACCACGGAGAGGAGTGGGAAAGGGGTCAGGGGGATGTAGAAGGGGGCATAACAGGCAGAGGAGTGGGAAAGGGAACAGGGGGGTGTAGAAGGGGGAATACCAGGGAGAGGAGTGGGAAAGGGTTCAGGGGGATGTAGAAGTGGGCATACCAGGCAGAGGAGGGGAAAGGGAACAGGGGGGTGTAGAAGGGGGCAATACCAGGCAGAGGCGTGGGAAAGGGAACAGGGGGGATGTAGAAGGGGGCATACCAGGCCAGAGGAGTGGGAAAGGGAGCAGGGGGGATGTAGAAGGGGGCATACCAGGCAGAGGAGTAGGAAAGGAACAGGGGGGTGTAGAAGGGGGCATACCAGGCAGAGGAGTGGGAAAGGGAACAGGGGGATGTAGAAGGGGACATACCAGGCAGATGAGTGGGAAAGGGAACAGGGGGATGTAGAAGGGGGCATACCAGGCAGAGGAGTGGGAAAGGGGGTGGGGGATGTAGAAGGGGGCATACCAGGCAGAGGAGGGGGAAAGGGGTCAGGGGGGATGTAGAAGGGTGCATACCAGGCAGAGGAGTGGGAAAGGGAACGGGGGGTTTAGAAGGGGGCATACCAGCATAGGAGGGGGAAAGGGGTCAGGGGGATGTAGAAGGGGGCATACCAGGCAGAGGAGTGGGAAAGGGAACAGTGGGGGATGTAGAAAGAAGCACACCAGGCAGAGGAGGGGGAAAGAGAACAGGGTGGATGTAGAAGGGGGCATACCAGGCAGAGGAGTGGGAACGGGGTGGGGGATGTAGAGGGGGCATAGCAGGCAGAGAGGTGGGAAAGGGGGTGGGGATGTAGAAGGGGGCATACCAGGCAGAGGAGGGGGAAAAGGGTCAGGGGGGATGTAGAAGGGGCATACCAGGCAGAGGAGTGGGAAGGGAACAGGGGGGATGTAGAAAGAAGCACACCAGGCAGAGGAGGGGGAAAGAGAACAGGGGGATGTAGAAGGGGGCATACCAGGCAGAGGAGGGGGAAAGGGAACAGGGGGGGATGTAGAAGGGGCATACCAGGCAGAGGTGTGGGAAGGGGTCAGGGGGGATGTAGAAGGGGGCATACCAGGCAGAGGAGGGGGAAAGGGTCAGGGGGGATGTAGAAGGGGGAATGCCAGGGAGAGGAGTGGGAAAGGGGTCAGGGGGATGTAGAAGGGGGAATACCAGGGAGAGGAGTGGGAAAGGGGTCAGGGGAGATGTAGAAGGGAGAATACCATGGAGAGGAGTGGGAATGGGGTCAGGGGGGATGTAGAAGGGGGAATACCAGGTAGAGGAGTGGGAAAGGGGGTGGGGGGATGTAGAAGGGGGCATACCAGTCAGAGTTGTGGGGAAGGGGGTGGGGGGACATAGAAGGGGGCATACCAGGGAGAGGAGTGGGAAAGGGGTCAGGGGGGATGTAGAAGGGGGGATACTAGGGGAGAGGAGTGGGAAATTGGTCAGGGGGATGTAGAAGGGGAATACCAGGCAGAGGATTGGGAAAGGGGTCAGGGGGGATGTAGAAGGGGAATACCAGGGAGAGGAGTGGGAAAGGGGTCAGGGGGGATATAGAAGGGGGCATACCAGGCAGAGGAGTGGGAAAGGGAACAGGGGAGGTGTAGAAGGGGGAATACCAGGGAGAGGAGTGGGAAAGGGGTCAGGGGGGATGTAGAAGGGGAATACCAGGGAGAGGAGTGGGAAAGGGAACAGGGGAGATGTAGAAGGGAGAATACCAGGGAGAGGAGTGGGAAAGGGAACAGGGGGGATGAGGAAGGGGCATACCAGGCAGAGGAGTGGGAAAGGGGACAGGGGGCATGTAGAAGGGGGTCATACCAGGCAGAGGAAGGGGAAAGGGGACAGCGGGGATGTAGAAGGGGGCATACCAGACAGAGGAGTGGGAAAGGGGGTGGGGGATGTAGAGGGGGGCATACCAGGGAGAGGAGGGGGAAAGTGGTCAGGGGGGATGTAGAAGGGGGCATACCAGGCAGAGGAGTGGGAAAGGGAACAGGGGGAATGTAGAAGGGGGCATACCAGGCAGAGGAGTGGGAAAGGGAACAGGGGGATGTAGAAGGGGGCATACCAGGCAGGGGAGTGAGAAAGGGAACAGGGGGATGTAGAAGGGGGCATACCAGGCAGAGAAGGGGGAAAGTGGTCAGGGGGGATGTAGAAGGGGGCATACCAGGCAGAGGAGTGGGAAAGGGAACAGGGGGAAAGTAGAAGGGGGCATACCAGGCAGAGGAGTGGGAAAGGGAACAGGGGGGATGTAGAAGGGGGCATACCAGGCAGGGGAGTGAGAAAGGGAACAGGGGGGATGTAGAAGGGGGCATACCAGGCAGAGGACTGGGAAAGGGAACAGGAGGGATGTAGAAGGGGGCATACAGGCAGAGGAGTGGGAAAGGGAACAGGGGGAATGTAGAAGGGGGGCATACCAGGCAGAGGAGTGGGAAAGGGAACAGGGGGATGTAGAAGGGGAAATACCAGGCAGAGGAAGGGGAAAGGGGGTGGGGGGATGTAGAGTTGGGCATAGCAGGCAGAGGAGGAGGAAAGAGGGTGGGGGATGTAGAAGGGGGCATACCAGTCAGAGGAGAGGGAAAGGGGTTAGGGGGGATGTAGAAGGGGACATACCAGGCAGAGGAGTGTTAAAGGGAACAGGGGGGATGTAGAAGGGTACATACCAGGCAGAGGAGGGGGAAAGGAGACAGCGGGGATGTAAAAGGGGGCATACCAGACAGAGGAGTGGGAAAGGGGTGGGGGATGTAGAGGGGGGCATACCAGGGAGAGGAGTGGGAAAGGGGTCAGGGGGATTGTAGAAGGGGGCATACCAGGCAGAGGAGTGGGAAAGGGAACAGGGGGATGTAGAAGGGGGAATACCAGGCAGAGGAGTGGGAAAGGGAACAGGGGGAATGTAGAAGGGGGCATACCAGGCAGAGGAGTGGGAAAGGGAACAGGGGGGATGTAGAGGGGGGCACACCAGGCAGAGAAGAGGGAAAGGGAACAGGGGGGATGTAGAAGGGGGCATACCAGGCAGAGGAGTGGGAAAGGGAACAGGGGGAATGTAGAAGGGGAAATACCAGGCAGAGGAGTAGGAAAGGGAACAGGGGGGATGTAGAAGGGGGCATACCAGGAAGAGGAGTGGGAAAGGGGGTGGGGATGTAGAGGTGGGCATAGCAGGCAGAGGAGGGGGAAAGAGGGTGGGGGATGTAGAAGGGGGCATACCAGTCAGAGGAGGGGGAAAGGGGTCAGGGGGGATGTAGAAGGGGGGCATACCAGGCAGAGGAGTGGGAAAGGGAAAAGGAGGGGGTGTAGAAGGAGGCATACCAGGCAGAGGAGGGGAAACGGGTCAGGGGGATGTAGAAGGGGGCATACCAGGCAGAGGAGTGGGAAAGGGGTGGGGGGATGTAGAAGGGGGCATACCAGGCAGAGTCGTGGGAAAGGGAACAGGGGGGATGTAGAAGGAAGCACACCAGGCAGAGGAGGGGAAAGGGAACAGGGGGGATGTAGAAGGGGGCATACCAGGCAGAGGAGTGGGAAAGGGGGTGGGGGATGTAGAAGGGGGGCCATACCAGGCAGAGGAGTGGGAAAGGGAACAGGGGGATGTAGAAGGAAGCACACCAGGCAGAGGAGGGGGAAAGGGGTCAGGGGGATGTAGAACGGGCATACCAGGCAGAGGAGGGGGAAAGGGAACAGGGGGATGTAGAAGGGGGCATACCAGGCAGAGGAGGGGGAAAGGGGTCAGAGGGATGTAGAAGGGGCATACCAGGCAGAGGAGTGGGAAAGGGGTGGGGGATGTAGAAGGGGGCATACCAGGCAGAGGAGTGGGAAAGGGGGTGGGGATGTAGAGGGGGGCATACCAGGCAGAGGAGTGGGAAAGGGAACAGGGGGGATGTGGAAGGGGGCATACCAGGCAGAGGAGGGGGAAAGTGGTCAGGGGGGATTTGGAAGGGGCATACCAGGCAGAGGAGGTGGAAAGTGGTCAGGGGGATGTAGAAGGGGGCATACCAGGCAGAGGAGTGGGAAAGGGGTGGGGGATGTAGAAGGG